>NW_006431919.1:16316377-16325662 GCF_000325575.1 Pteropus alecto | reverse complement strand
GCCTCAGTTTCCCCATAAAACTCACCTATAGCCTGATCGTATGGCTGAAAGAAGTGAATATACGTTAACCACTGAGCACTTCCTGGTACAAAGCAAGTGCTCAGCTAACGTAGCCTAATAACATCGTCCCTCTTGCTTTGTTTGCCTGCCTACTTCCCAGAAGTCTCATCCTTGACTCCGACATTGCTTCTGATCCCACTGGTTGGGGATCCCCAGGGTAACCCCTTGACATCTAGCATCTGCATTTCCTGTTTAGCCTTTGACCCTGATCACAGCTACAGCTCTGGGCCCCCCAAATCCTACCAAGCAGGCCCCAACTGGAGGGGTGTTCAGACAGGATGAGAGCTTTGAGCCTGTGGCCGTATGGGGTCTGCTTGCAGATGGCTGAGGCCCAGAGGGAGGGAGGCACTGGCTCAGGGCCACGTGGCCGGAGACTGGCAGAGCCTGCACCCCCGGCTCCTAGTCCAGGGCTGTCTACACTGCTGCACGCTGCTTGGAACGGTGTTTTCTCTGTGTTGCCATTTCTTTTCTCCTTGGCTGTGGCTCGGGTGGACTCCTGGTTCCCGGAGAGGCGGCCTCACAGCCAATGGCACTTGTGTGACGGGCAGGCTTGGCACAGGCGCCAGGGTCTGCAGAGCAATGCGCTGGTTTATGATGGACAGATGTGGCGGTGGGGCTGGGGATTCAAATCTTCTATAAGCTGTTTGGATTACCGGCTCTCTCTTGAGTAAAAGAGAATGAACAAACGAATCCTTTGCATATCATTTCCCTTCTCTGCTTTCAAAGGCTTGTTCTCAAAGGCTTGGAGCTTCAGAAGCATTTAGGGTCCTGGCGTCGCAGTGCTGAGAAGGAACCTCGAGTAGCTTAGTACACTTTGCACCGCTGTCCGGGCAGGTTTGGAACGAGCCTGCATGAAGCCCACTGCCCTGGCACTCAGCCCCGCATACCTCCCCATACAGGTGTCTTCCCCGAGGCCAGGAGAGAGCCCTGCAGGGGCCCACATGGCCAGACTCATGATGCAAACCGGCGCGACGTGAATGGATGAGCCCTGGGTTCAAATCCAGCCATCTGCTAGCTATGCGACCTTGGCAAGAGTAACTTAGGTCTCTAAGTTTCAGCTTCCCCTTCTGTGAAGTGGGATAAAAATATTTACCCTGCACGGTTCTTAAGACGACTGAGTGAGCTAACGCAGGTGCTCAGTGGCTGCTTGTTCCTTCTCCTCATCCCTTTGCCCCACATTCTGACCTGAGCACTTGAGCCCTGCACAGACTGCACCCCAGAGAGTCAGTCCCGGAGATGGGCAGGGACCCAGCCCTGGGCAGAGACATGCAGGAGCCCCGTGGGCTTTGCTATCAGAGTCTGTCCAGTCAAAGTGCTCAGTGCCCATGCAAGGCCTCTCGCTCAGTAGGTCTCAGGGCCTTGAAATGGCTCAGGTGGAGCCTGGGGAGTGTGGGCAGCACGCAGGGTTCTCTGCTCCTTCAGCCAACACCTGCGTGTGCGTCATTTTCGTGGATCCTCCCATTGATGGCCTTGGGCCAGCGCTCTGACACAGATCCCTGCCTCCAGCCCTCACCCTTCCAATGCCCTGCTCGGCCACGCCCCACCACAACCAACGAGCACCTGTCACTTGGGACTCCTGGAAGGAGCCAGGCCTAGGGAGCTGCTGGGTAGGAGTTTGGTGGCCTTGACGTAGTCGCTTACACATGCTGCGAAGGAGACAGCCTGGGGGACCTTTCTGAAGAAAGGGTGACCTAGTTGGATTGACCTAACGCTCCTTCCGATCTAGCTGTGCATGTAGCACTTAAACCACATGGCCAAATGGTGCCTGCTATAGGAGCGGTCCCCAACCTTCTAGGCATCAGGGTCCGGTGCTCCTATGAGAACCTAATGCCTGATGATCTGAGGTGGAGCTGAGGCAGTGATGCTGGCGCTGGGGAGCGGCTGCAAATACAGATGAAGCTTTGCTTGCTCGCCTGCTGCTATGTGGGCTGGTTCCTAACAGGCCATGGACCGGTACCGGTCTGTGGCCCAGGAGTTGGGAACCCCAGTACTACAGTCTTCCTGAGAAAGCCAACGTGAGCAATGGCTAATGTTTACCTCATGTGGACACTGTGCCAGGCCCTGCCTTTCGTACTTCATCGAGGGGACTATTGTGACAGCCAATCGACAGAGAAGAAAACTGTAGACAGGGTCTATAACACGCCTGGCCCCATAGTGGGAGAACTTGCCTTTGAACCCTGGGTTTCTGACTACAAAGTACTGTGCTCTTAACCATGTAATTACACCCTGCTTTGGTGGGGTGGGGTGGCGGGGGACAAGCCAAACGCCATCTCTTTCTACCCAAGGCAAGGCCAATCCAGGATCACTCCCGAGGTGTCCAGCACCCCGTGGCTGGCTCTGTGCAGCACATATGATCCCAACAGGTGCACCAGCACAAATAAGGAAAAGGCAGGTGCGTTCACAGAGCTCCTACTACGTGTTTCATGCCGTGTTAGGCACCGTCTAGTACTCAGAGGTCCCGGTGCTGCCCATTTCCAGCTGCGCCAAGGAGGAGTTGTCGCCCATTTGGAGTCTTGGGTCCCCCCTCCATAAAATGGGGAGCTTCTCAAACAAGGTCAAGTGACTCCTCATTGAACAAGAATCACATCCCGACTCAATCTCTTGAGGGCGCTCTTGCCTTCTGTTATGCTGCAGGGGTCCAGCAAGGTCAGGTGGCTCGCCCAAGCTCACATCCCGCCTGCTTCTCACCTGCCAGGCCTCCTCTCCCTTTTGTACCGTAAGGGCCGGGAAAGGAAGGCCCCCGATACACTTCACATTCCTGATGCGCGCTGCCACGGCAACCCCTCCGCCCCTCTCTACTCTGGGAGAGAGTGACTGAGACACTGGAATAGGGACCCCCAGCCGGAGATGATGTCTCCCTTAACGAGGGACCGTGGGAGGGTGGAAAACGCACCCGATTTATCTTTGTTGCCTAAATACCTCTTAAATTCTCCCTTGAATACTTCTAATTCAGCAGAATGTGAACAATTATAGTGGTAAGCTATTCATAGGTGGAAGGGGGCTGATGGAATTATTTATCAAAGTGACATTTTAATTATAGTGAAGAATGAGTTTGTTGTCACGGAGATGGAAGGCGGTATTAGCAGGGCCCCCACACGCCCCTCCAGAGTAAATTAAAAATGCTCCCCTCTTTACGATCACTCCATCAGGAGCCGTAGACACGGGAAGTGAATGGCAGGTTCCTTCCGGTAAACATTTCTGGAAGTTGGTGAGGCGAGTCCCTTTGAGGACTTCTGCTTCATGCTGGGAGGTGTGGGGTATCCGGGACACATGGGGTTGATAGGGAGGAGCCGGATGGATTCAGAAGAGTGTCCTTCTGCTCTCAGGCGTCCCTTCTCCTACCCCGCCCAGGCCACTTGCTCCCATTTTCGTCGTGTGCACCATCTCTTCTAAAAGGTAGTGTATGTGCGTGGTGAATTCCAGCCACACAAAGGAACGTGTGGTAAAAATTAAGTCACTTGATATCAACGAGCCAATTTCCTTAACCTCCCTGAGCCCTGGCTCCCCTCCCTGAGACACCCAACAGGTCCAGATTCTCCCAAATTAACCCTGACATAATCTACAGACGAGCACATTCGTCATCTGATTTTCTTCCGTAGTTGTAGTAGGGCTATTTCATCTCCCTACTTGTGCTCAGTACTTTGCAGAGGCATTAGTTCAAATCCTCCACACAGGCCGCTGAAGATTAAATTTCTCTTCCTATCTCGTAGATGAGGAAACCCGGCTGAGAAGCGGCTAAGTCAAGCTTTCGGTCCCGCTGTGAGGTGCTTTCGGGGGTGGCCCTGGGCTTGCATTCACTTGTTCGGCATTTCACGGACGCTTACTGGTGTCTGCCACCCTGTCAGAGATAAGAGGCAGCCTCTGATCTCCAGGCACTCACAGTCTACATGTGGGTGGGACGGGAGGAGGGACAGCTACACAAATCAACGTGGCAGCGTGGTGTAATTATAGTCGGTGAAATAGAACGTGCTCGGTGTTTGGAAAGAGAGAGACTGATATTTAAATACAAGCTCTGTCACTTTCTAGGCCACACAGAACCTTGGATGAATCACTTGGGTATTTTTTTTAGGGCTTAGTTTACGTAAATGTAAAATGGACATGATAATATCCACCTCACTGGACTTGTTACAAGGGTTGAGAATAATATTTATAAAGAAGTGGAGGTACTTGCATAGACATTGGTCCAAAAAAAGATATACAAATAGCCAATAAGCCCATGCCAAGATGGTCAGCATCACAAATCATTAGGGCAATGCAAATCGAAACCACAATGAGATACCACCGCACACCCCTTAGGATGGTTACTGTCAAAAAACAGAAATAACTGGTGTCGGCGAGGAGAAATTGGAACCTTTGTGCACCGCTGGCGAAATGTGAAATGGTACAGCTGTTGTGGAAAAGTATGATGGTTCTTCGAAAAATTACAAATACAATTATCACACGATCTGACAATTCCTCTTCTGGGTACCAAATTCTTAGGTACCAAAAGAATCGAAAGCAGGACTCAAACGGATTTTTGTAAAGCCGTGTTACTAGCAACAGAATTCGCAATAGCCAAAAGGTGGACACAGCCCAGTGTCTAGTGACGGATGAATGAATAAACAGCATGTGGCATATACGTACAATGGAATATTACTCAGCCTCAAAAAAGAAGGAAATTCTGACACATGCTACAGCATGTGACCCTTGAGAACATTATGCAAAGTGAAGTAAGCCAGCCACAAAAAGACAAATACTGGATGATTCCACTTACGTGAGGCACTTCGAGTAGTCGGGTCGTAGAGACAGACTATAGAACAGTGGTTGCCAGGGGCCGGGGGGAGGGCAATGGGGAGCTGGCGTGTAGTGGGGACAGGGTCTCTGTTTTAGAAGATGAAAAGAATTCTGGAGAGGGATGGTGGCGATGGCTGCACAGCAATGTGAATGTATTTAGTGGCGCTACACTGCACACTTAAAAACGGTTAAGACGATAAATTTTGTGAATGTAGATTTTACCACAATCAAAGAAAAGGGAAATTCAGAGACCTCCAGAAGTGCTAATTCTCTCTTTTTTTCTTCCTCTTTTCTCTTCGACAGACTAAACAGAGTGTCCACCACAGTCAGGCTCCTTGGCTCCTGCCTTTGTGTGGCTCAGACTGTAATGGGAAGAAGGACACGTAATCAGGTGATTATAACTCCCTTTGATTTGTGCTGGGCTAGAGGTCAGCCTAGGGTGTGGGGGAAGCATGAAGCAAACCTGAGATGTGTGTGCGTCTCTGTGTGCCTGTGTGTGGCGAAGGCGTCTCTGTGTGTGTCTGTTTCTGTGTGTCTGCGTGTGTGGTGGGGGGGCATCTGCTTGTGTGTGTCTGTGTGTGTGTCGGCGTGTGTGGTGGGGGCATCTGTGTGTGTTTATGCAGGCACACACCTCTGGTGATCTTGGGAAGGTGGAGGAGGCAGCAAACACTCCCTAAAGGAGGTGACACCTCAGCACACGGCCCATAGGTGTGGAGTCAGTGTGACCGAGCTGGTAAAGCCCCTCCCTATCTGTGCTGTCTTCTCCTGGGGTGGCTGTGCCCACTTCAAGGCCTGTCCCATAGAAACCTCTCAGGCTCGACCCAGGCCCGTCTCCTCATCTAGTAGTGTGAGGGAGAGGGCCTCGAGGACATGGGAGCCCCAGGTGGAAGGAGCCTGCTTGGAGCAGAGGTGCAGACGCATCTCTCTACTCTGAGCTGCGCTGGTGAGAAAAACTACGCTCAGCTACTGAAACTTCGGGGCTGTTTGTTACAGCATTTGTACTGTACTGACTAATACACTCTGGCAGGGGACCTGATTATTGAAAATAGAGTCAGTCTCAGGAATGGCGGCCGTGGTAGTGAATCCTTCCTGGTTGGGATGGTGATTAACTGGGGGAGGATGCACGGAAGTTTAATACGAGACTGGAACCTCACCTACCACACCCATCACCCTGTATCCCAGTGCCCCTCACCCTGTACAGTGACAGTTATCAAACCATAAACCTGCCGCTTGGATCGAAATGTTTCAGCCCGCCAGCCACCCGCTCCTCGGGGATTTCATTTCTGACTCCAAGCTTGCCTGCCCACACGCCCTTTGCCTGCCTCCTCGCCCTCGCTTCTAATCAGCAGGACGTGGCTCCCCAAGCTTTTACTCTGAGCAGCTGTGTCTGGCACCTGGTTGATGAGTGCCCCAATTGGGAGTGACTCTGTCCGAAACCAGGTATCAGGGGTGACAAACCAGGGCTCTGGGACGACAGTTTCCCTGGTCTCTCCCGGGCTGGGTGGGGAGGTGTGGAAATTTCCAGCTGCCTCCCATTCACATTCAAGGTCAGCCCTACTCTCTCTGAGTTGCCAAACTTGCATCCAACAACGCAAATGTACCAATTATAGAGCGCGCACTCTATGCCAGGTCCTCACGCTTTACATGTGTCTCTTCTAATCCCCACGCTGTTCCTGGGAATTCTGAGCCATCCTCATCCCTGTGGTGTTGCAGAGGATGGAAGGGACACTCAGAGGGATGAAGCCACCCGCTCAAAGCCATGCGTCTGGAGAGTGGCAGAGCTGGAATTTGGACCCTTGGCTGTCTGACGGCAAAGCTTGCCACTCTGGATCAGCCTTCAGGACTTAGCTTGAAGGCCACTGGGCTCCCAGGCCGGAGCCAGCCCTCCTCCACCCCTTACACGGCTTTATTTTCCTTCAGAGCATTGATATGTCCGAACTTTTGTATTTATTTGTGTGTTGGTGTCTCCGCTGCATTAAGAAAGAAGCTCCATGAGGGAGGGGATGTCATTTGATTCCCCGTGGTACTCCCAGCCCCTAACAGTGCCTGGCACAGAGCAGGAGTTCAATAAACACATAAGTTAATTAATTTGAGACTCCGAATACCAAATTAGATTAGGTAATAACAAATACCACTTCCTTAGTACCTTTTAGGTGTCAGGAACCATGTTAATGCTAATATATTATTTTATGAAGAGAGGCACACTGCTATTATACTCACTTTATCAGATGAGGAAACTGAGGGTCAGAGAGGAGAAGGGACATGCCCAAAGCCATCAGTACGAGGCAGACGAGGGCGAAGAGCCCTGGTCTGTCTTAGGCTCAGGCTCGGATGCTGAGCCTCTGCTCTATACATCCCTTCTTCCCCTCGGGTTGACCTTGGCCCTCCACTTATAGCCATGTGCAGCCAGACTGAGTCATGGAAACAGCCTAGATCCATAAAGACTTGGAACAGGTTGACTTGCAACGCGACCAGGCTCCTGTATTTCCCTCCCTGGGGGAGCTATACAGAGCAGCCACACTCCAGGCTGCTGAGGAACTGGGGCGGAAGGCAGGGCTCCCCCTTGGTCCAGCTCTGAGGCTGCCTCTCCCCTGACTCCACCTGGTTAAACAACAGGGCGTCCCCACAGGCATGAATGAGTGACAAACTCCACCATAAGCTGGTAATTGTTTTTTTTTCTTTTTTTTTAAATCTTGAAAGACTGAAAAATATACACAGAACCCACCAGGGAAACAGGAAGTTCCCTCCAGGATACAGCTGGGTAGCCCCAGGAGCGAGTTTATTAAATGTGTGGGATGGAGGTAGCATCGCTGGCCCTGCAGCCAGGGAGCTCCAGCCAGGTCTTGGTGATCTGCCACTTTCAGCTGTGTGTCCTCAGCTGAGTGACTGCGCCTCTCTGTGCCTCGGCCCCTCATCTGGGAAACGAAGACAACAGTGGCTGTCGGAACAGGGGCCGTGGGTTAGATGTACTGGGAGCCCAGTACACGGTTGGTTTCTTAGGTCCTGAGATTTTTTACATTTTTTTATATTATGAACCTGAACGTCTCCTGCATGTCTGACCCTTGATGTTGGAGGATGCATCTGTGAGTAGAGTACCACGTTCTTGGGGGGCCCATGAGAACCCATTTCAAGTCTGGACTGCTTGGACCAGGCTGGCTTTGTCTCTCTCCCAGTCTCTCTGTTGTTCATTCATTCCTTTGTTCATTGGTTGGTTCATTGCTTCTGTTGTACGAAGCACTGAACTTGGTGATGGCAAGGACAGCACCTCCCTAAGGCAGATTTTCCTATGCGGGGCTGAATAACGGCCCCTAAGGATGTCTCTGCCCTCATCTCTGGATCCCATGAATAAGTTACCTTACACAGTAAAAGGGACTTTGCACAGGTGATTAAATGAAGGATTTTGAGATGGGGAGATTATCCAGGTGGGCCCAGTGAAATCACAGGAGTCCTTATGTGAGGCAAGACAATGACGGTCAGAGAAAGGCGACATGATGACAGCAGAGGCTGGAGGGTTCACTGTGAAGACGGAGGAAGGAGCCACGAGACAAGGAATGTGGGCAGCATCTGAAAGCTGGAAAAGGCAAGGGACGCAGCGCCCCCTGGAGCCTGCAGAAGGAAGGCGGCCCTGCAACGCCTTGACTTCAGCTCCTTCCGGCTCACTTCTGACTTCTGACCTCCAGAAGTGCAAGATAACAAATACCTTTTGTTTTAAGCTACTAAATTTGAGATCATTTGTTTCCGCAGCTATAGGAAACTAATACTGCCCACCCATCCCACGTTATTCTGTATCAGGCTACTTCCTGGTTTTCTTCAGAGCGTTCACCTCCACTTGTAATTATAAACTTGTCGCTCATCTGTCTTCCCCCGGACCTTGAGCTCCATGAGGGCAAAGATTCTGTCCTGGTCCCCACTGCGTGCGAAGTCTGTGATGAGCATGGTAGAAGGCACAGAGACACTGTGGACTGAATGGCTACTGGATAAACGAATGGAGGTTTGTCCCTGTCCTCAAGGAGCACACGCAAAGCAGTACACAACCCCACTCTCAGAGGGAGTGCTGACCCATGGGTGGGGGAAACGTACTGACGAGGGTAGCAGCAGTGCCTACGTTTGCTAAGCCAGGTACTGCGCTAAGCACTTATGAGTATGGCTTCGTTTACTCCTGCCAACAGCCCCACAGAAGACGAGGGACGGAGGCCCAGACAAAGAGAGATGCAGTAACTGCCCCAGTGGTCACACAGACCCGCAATTAATTTAAGCACACTGTCTGGCTCCAAAGTTCATTTAATTTCTATTGTGACAAACTGCTGCCCTGTGATTTCTAAGGCCCATTAGGGCTTTTATATTCTCACCTATTTTCCTCTTCCCCACCACCATCATCATCACCCTCATCATCATCATCATCATCTTCATTATCATCACCATCATCATCATCATCATCATCATTATTATCAT
>NW_006431919.1:16313014-16316274 GCF_000325575.1 Pteropus alecto | reverse complement strand
GGCCAACATATTTCTAAGTTCAGGAGCATGCAGGCAACAAAAGAGTACTTGAGTATCATTACTACCACTACCACCACCACCATCATCATCATCATCATCACTATCAGCAGCAGCAACAACAGCATCTGAATCACATCTTACTATAGCATCTAATATATACAAGGTACTGTGAAGGTTACAAAGAAGTACGCTTTGTATTATTATTATTATTATTATTATTATTATTATTATTATTATTGCCATCATTATTGAACACCCACTATGTACCAGGGACTGTCCCAAACGCTCTCAGACATTATTATGTTGAGTTCACAGGGCCACCCCATGAGGTAGGTATTGATTACTCACAGGACCACCCCATGAGGTAGGTATCGATTATCCCCATTTTACAGATGGGGACATTGTGACTCAGGGAAGTCGACCAGCTCACCTAGCAGTGGAAGGGGAAAGCTGTGACTTGAAAACAACCACTATGCTCTTCAGCTTCCCTAAGTGCAAGGTCAAGGCTGTGCACTTGAAAGGTGCCATAGGAGACATGCAGAAACACCAGCTCCTCCCAGGCAGAGCTCAGAGGGCTGGGTCTGGGGATGTTGAGCTCTCAAGCATGGCCAGACCGGGAGATGGCCTGCTCCTGAGAGGTGTGAAGGTGGCCCTGCAGGTGGGTTCCATGAGAACCTCTGTCAGGAGCCACTCGGCGAATGTCCGCATCTGCCCTGGGAGGCCTGTTCCCCGTGGATAAATTCAGCTCTGACGTCCTCCATTCACTATGCCATTACCAACCAAGTTCTAAATGCCACTGGGTGCACTGAGTGACTGCTCTAGCAATGACCGACCCACCTCTGCCTCGGGGATGAGAGGCGGGGGCTGACACGCTCACAGGTACCATGGGCCTGGTAACGGCAGAAATGGTGTGTTGAGGAGATGCAGAACTTCTCTGAGCGAGGGCGATGAAAAGCCACTGGCTAAGAGGCTGGAGAGATGCCGTGAATTCAGCACCCACTAAGGCCTGGCTACGGAGCTTCAAAGTGTCAGGGTGCACCTGGCCACACCTGATGAGGGATGGAATGTGCAAGAGACTGTCGGCAAGCAACACGCTGGGGACTCATGCTTTCTTCCCCCATTGGGTTCAGCACCGCCTCGTCCTGGGGCTCACCAGTGACTTTGGACAGAACATGTCCCCTCTGTGGGTTTCTGAGCCCCTCTCTGACAAGTGAGGGGGCCTTGGGATTAGACGTTCTCTAAGAACACTTCGACCTGTTAAGTTTTATGCCTCAATTCAGCCAGCGGTGTAGAGTTCAGAGACCAAGCTTTGAACTCAGATTTTATTTTGGAAAAAGGGTTTCGTTTCTGGATTTACCGCTTGTTAGCTGTGTGACCTCAGGCCATTACTTTGCCTTTCTGAATCTCAGTTTTCCCACGTGTAAAGTATAGATAGATACTCGGAGTTCCTACGTCATAGGGCTGTTGGAGGCTAAAGGGGCTCAGGCCTCTGAAGGGTCCGCCTTGTGCTGGACCCTGAAGCACTCAGTAAACGCGGGACACCACGATGATGGTCATGAAGCCACAGGCCGGCTGTGCTCTGGGCTGCTGCCAAGCTCTTCCACCTGGGAGGATGGGGGAACCTTAGACGCCGGGAACCGCAGAGAGGAATGTGGAGCGCGAGAAGGCAAGCACCTGGGTTTCTCTATGACCACTGATTGGAGCTGAAAATAAAACTGAAATTCAGCTAGAAAGGAAGGAGCCTGTGAGTCAGTAGGGAAAAGAGCTCTCTGCCAGGCATCGAGTCCTGTGAGTTGTCCCTCTGTATCTTCCTGTCCTTGTCACCATGACCTTCCTCTCCCGTGGGCTGGGCACCTCCCCTGCACCTCGCACTAGTTGCAAAGCTCTCCAAGCTGGTCCTTCAGTCTGCTCACCTCCTCCCTGCCGCATCCTGGTGTTAAACGCAGCTTTTCTTACATCATTCCCCTGAGCCCAAACCTTTCACGGCTCATAGGCTTCCAAGGCTGGCACTCCAAGGTTTTCCAAGTTCAGGTCCCAATCTCCCCTGCTGCTTTTCTCTCGCCAGCCAGCCTGGCCCCCCAGGTGCATTGTGACGGAGCCATGAGCAGCCCCTCTCACTTCCTGCCTCAACCCCCTTTTCCAAACCTAGCAATAATGAAGCAGCTCATGCATTCATTCATTTGTCTAGCCAACAAATGAGAACTAGAATTTCTAAGAAGCACAAAGTCCAGGGAAGCATAGAATGCGGCGCGTGTGGCAGACATTCGTAATAGGTCAACAGAGCACTTTTTCACTCACCAGGTTCAGATGCAGCCTCAGAATTCTCAACACAGTTTCTCAAGCAGCCTCTACTCAGTGACTGAGGTGGCACAACCCATAATGCATCTTCAGGTAGTGAAGCTGGGCAGATGGGGCGGGGGTCCAGCCCCATCCCAGGGTCACTTCTTACCCCTGCGTGATCTCAGGTGGGGCATACATCCATTCGGAGCACCTATATCTTCAGTATTAAAATAAGGACACTTATTTTTACCTCACAGGGCTACTGGGGGGCGTGGAACTCAGGGATACTGCAGAAGAATATTTTGGGGGTTTCCCGCTGCCCTTTTCCTTCGGTTGCTCAGCTACCTTCATTGCCTCGGGGGGTGGGGGATGCAACAGGAGAGCCAGAGAAAGATTTTCAGTTTATTGAGCCTCAAGAGATCATTCTATACCTAAACAATAGATTTCAAAGAACCGAGGAAGAGGCAGGCTATTCAGCCCTCGGGCGAGATAAGGCTTCTCTAAACCAGGGCAAGGAGGGGAAGGAAGAGAAAGCTGAGAAGCTGGCTGGTCTCTGAGGGGGTGAAGAGAAAGGAGAACCCTACATCAGTGAGGATGTAAGAATGCAACCGAAGCCCAGGCTGGCTGCTGGATTTACAGCACAGAGGTCTGGGAAGACAGGTGGAGACGTCCCCCCAGCATGCCCAGGCCCCTGTGCTGGGCTCAGAGCAACAGACAGCTCTTGAGCGCCACCTGGAGGTAGCCTGGAGAGCGGGGAGCCCTGCTAAGGTCTTGGGGTGGGACATGGAGGAGGCGGTGGTCACTGCCCAGGAGAGATGGGAATAAGGAGGTCTCCGCATCCCCTGAGGTGGATGAGGTCAACCGAGCTGGTGTCTTTAACCCCCACTGATGCCCTGACCCGGATGAACTCCCCCCTCCCTCCCGCTCAGTCCCAGCGCCAAGCTTAGAGGCAGCTGTTGGGAACGAGTTTGGGAGAACCA
>NW_006431919.1:16288388-16312990 GCF_000325575.1 Pteropus alecto | reverse complement strand
GAAACCGAAAGCACAGAGAACTTTCGTTTCCATCGTGTAGGCAACTTCTCGGGGGCTATGAAGACTCACGATCTGACTGGCGTGCTAGCTCTGTTGTTAAACACATTTAATCAGTTCACTAAATGATCTTTAACAAATGCTTTACTTTTGATAGATTTGGGAATAGCAGGCTTGGGAGGCAGATTGCTCCTCTGCAACTTAAAAAAATGTGCAATCCTTCCATATCGTGTCCTCAGTGAACGTCACCGTTATTGTCTCTAGCTCTTCCCCAACTTTTAGGACCAGGGGTGTGGACTCTGAATCCCTATGAAGAAGGATTGGGGGTGAAAGATGTGATGGAGGTCAGACGCTGCCCTTAGCTTCTCTGGCCTTGCCTCCTGGCTTCGCCATTCTCGGTCAGCTGGAAAGCTGGTCCCAGGATCTCTTTGGGAATGAGGGACTCCAAAAATCGGCCCAGATTAATAGCCCGGAGTCGGTGACCTATGAGTCCCTGGCAATTGTATCGGGGTGGCCATTGCTGCTAACAGCTTGGAAAGATGCTAGAGCGTAGAAGGAGGTAGCCCGGAGTCGGTGACCTATGAGTCCCTGGCAATCTGTATCGGGGTGGCCATTGCTGCTGACCTGCTAACAGCCTGGAAAGATGCTACAGCGTAGAGGGAGTTAGATGCAATATTAAATGCTAGTACTTGCCACCATTTATTGAGCAACTGTGAAGCATTAGGTTGTACTCAGTCCTTTACTCATATTTTCTCTATTTCTTAGGGCAACCCTGGGAGGGAAGTCTTATTCCTCATTTAGCCAATTAGCAAAAAGATGTCAGAGAAGGACCTGCTCATGACCACCCACGGAAGGGGTGGAGCCACCTGCCACCCAGGGCAAAGCACTCTAGTGAGGATGAACTAGAAATTTTTAAATCTATCGACATATCACCTGTCATCTACATATCACCTGTCCTCTACTATTGGGACTTAAGGCAACTGTGCATCTTTTTCATTCCATAGGTGGGTTTTAATCATCGTGCAAATATCCTTGAGTCGTTTTTGTAAATGAGGTGGCTAAAGCCTTATCTCACCTCACCATCTCTTCCGCAATATTCATGTCACTTCTAGGGAGCTCGGTCTGCACATCCAGACTGAGATGCACTAGCTCAAGGGTGCCGACTCGGAGGCACAGAGGTCGTCACTTCCCCACCTGTGCACCATCCTGAATGATTCACAGATCTCATTTCCACTGAACCCGGATGTGGCCCCAGAGTCCTTTTGAATCAGCTCTTCAGGAAACCACGACCAATGACTTAAACGTTGGCACAGGCGAGAAAGGTAAAGTTGGGCTCGAAGGTTACTGGGGTCATCTGTATCTGACACTTGAGTCCCCTCTATACTATGCCTGACTGGAAGTCACCGAGTTTCTGCTTATATACCTCTCGGGACAGGTAGATGCCCACGTCCCAACACAGCCTGGCCCTTTTTGGGAAGCGTCTGAGCATTTGAAAGCTTTTCCTTATGTGCCGATGTCACTTCACCTCACTGGACCTTGTCACTCTCGGTCTCACACAGGCCCATCTAACTCTTTGCCTCTCGATAATCTTCAGGTGTTTGAAGTTAGTCTGCATGTTTTGGGCCTCTTTACTGCTGTTCCGTCCCTGCCATGAGATTATTGTTTCCATGCTGAGACCTCCTCTGGTCCTGTCACCGTTCCTTATGTGAGGCGGTTCTGAGCATCCATGCCCCGGACATGCCCGGGTTGTCCACATCAGCATCCGGCCTGAAGGTAGCCATGCAGGCCTGGTCTGCCCAACGCAGCGTGAAGTGGAGATGCTGGGGTGGCTGAGGGTCTCGGTCCTGGAGTCAAAGGACTTGGCTTTGGACCTCAACTTTATGTGACTGTGTATCAGGAACTTCTCAGAGCCTCAACTGCATCATTTGGAGATAAGAGTAATAACAGTACTTGCCTCATGGGGTTGTTCCAAGCATGAAGTTGGCTACTGCATGCAAAGTACACACAGGAAATGCTCAATTAGTCTTAGTTATTATCACCCTGTCTTTCTAGAGATGGCATCTCTGTTAGTAGAGACTAAAGAAATAACCTTGCAGCAGCATTTCTAGGGAAGCTCCCTGGGAGCGGTGGTCTCATTTATAGAGTGAGACAGGGACCAGTGCGTGGTGGCAGAGAGGAGCGTAGCACATCCAAACAATTAATGGCCGAAAAGACCAGTAGCCATCTCTCCTTAAAGACTCAGAAAATCACATTTGAGCACAGAGAAGGCTAAACCCTGGCCTGACGGAACGCATCAGGCATTTCTATGAATTTGCAAGAAACTCGTCTGTTTGTTTTTTTCTTTCCCGTTTAGGGCTGTTCATCGCAGGGCATTTAAGAGCTGATTCGGGCAAAGAATGGGAGCTGATAACGACCTTTCGGAGCACCTCCCCCACTCAGACAGGATCAGAGAAGACGGCACCGGGCTGCCGGAGAAAGGCGGAGACCGCGTGCTCTGATTCTTCTGAACCCCTCTAAGCCCTGGCCCAGCAGGGCTTCCCGCCTCCACACGAAGAGCCAAAGCCGCCAAATCCAGCTCTGAGCAGGGGATGAGGAGCCTTGGAATCTCTGGGGCTGTTTAAAGAACCTCTGCCTTCACTTTGTCATGTCAGAGGATCCAGCAGAGCTCAGTGGGGAACTAAGCCCTCAGGGAGGTTTCTTATACCCAGGAGATGCCATTAACTCATGGCTTTCCTGGGCCGGCCCAGCAAGACAGCATCACAGCGAGGAGACGTGCATGCTAACGCTGCTCAAGCGTGCTTGGTGACCCTGACAGCTGGTGGCATCAGGGCTGGTTTCTGCTTAACCCTGAAGGTTATAGGCAGGGCCATTTTTCTGGCCTATCGGGGGCTGTTCTTGGTACATTTTCCACTGTTGATTCACCAAGTGTGGCCCATGGTCCACCTTCATTGTAACTACTTGGAATGATTTTGTAAAATACATATTCCTGGTTTGTTCCCCAGGCCTGCTGAATCAGACTCTGGGGGTGAGGCCTAGGATGTTATACATTTAAGCAGCTCAAGAGGTATTTCTCACGCTCATTAGGGTTCGAGAGCTACTGCATCTAGATGTAGGACTAGTTCTTAAGTACTCGGTCTGTTTCGAGGCTGCTGTGGCTTTTGGAGCAGGTTGAACACGGGGAGGCAGTGAATATGGATACGAAGAGAATCAGGTTTGGAGAGATTCATACCTGGTTTCTAGTCCCCACTAGTTGTATGCTGCTGAGTTTGGGGATGGTTTGTCACACAGCGTTATAGTGACAATTGCTGACCGATACATGGACTCCATCCATTTGCAAATTAGCTCACGAGGCTCCACTCTGTTCTTTCTGTTCTCCAAACATACCACGCTCAGGGCTTTTGCTCTTGCTGTTCCTTCTGCCTGGCATCTCATTCTCCCTGTCTACTCATGCTACCCCTTTCTCAATATTCATATTTTAGCTCAACTATCTTCTCCTCACAGAGATTCTCCTTGGCCAGTCTAAGTAGACCACCCCCCACCCTCTTTAGTTCTTCCACGGCATTTATCACTTTTTGAAACTTATTTGTTGATCGTCCATCCCCTATTTTAGGTGCCTTCTCGGTTTTGTTCATTGCTGGGTTCTCACCGCCTGGGACATAGCCTGGCATATGGTGGACATTCAATTACATATTTGGAGAATGAGTTAAATGCCGCTCTTTTCCCAGGCCCACGGCTTAGTAACCACTGCTAGTTCTCTAGTGATTCTTTCAATGTCCTCTGATCCGTGGCACTCAGAGAGCTCTGTCTGGTTTTCCTACCATTTCCAGCCCCCTCCTTAGCATTCACTGCTGTCTGCGAGATTCCTTTAGTTTTCTTTCCTCTCTTCTTACTGTGTTGGCTCCAAGAAGGTGGGAACCTTTTGTCCACCACGGGGACCCCAGCGTGTACAGCAGAACCTGCCTAACACATGATGGCCACTCAAGACACGGTCGTCGACCGAATGAATAAATAATATAATGTATACTTTATCCTAATGATTCCACGTCTAGCGATCTATCCCGAAGAGGTAATCACACCTGTACAAAGCTGTTCACTGAAACATTTTTTTTTAGGGTAGCATAATATTGTAAACAACTCTAAACAAGTCTACCGAGAGGACTGATTAAATAAGTCGTGATGTAGAATAACGTGGAATTTGCCACCGATATAAATGAAGCTCTTGATTTGTGTGCACTTAGTGACTTTTTTTTTTTTGGCTAAGCAACACTGCATTGGACATCCTTGTTCTTAAATACACGTGCTCACCTCTGATATGTACCTGGGATAGGTCATCAGGATTGGGTCATTTGGAAATAATTCTTTTTAAAATGTCCTACTTTTTCCAAATACACCATTCTGTCTCCAAAAAAATTAATCAAAATTACTTAGAGTACCTGAGAGAAGCCTGTTTCTTTGTTTCTTTAACCCTTTTAAATCACACGAAAACAGTATTGGCCTGGAGTCAGAACTAATAAGCGAGACATTGCATATTCAAAGATTCAGTTAGAATGAAGACAAAGGCATCATATGAGCTCTGACATTCACACGCAACAGACACATAAATGGATTTCTCATAGCTCCAGCTTTTGACTCAATGTATCCAGGCAACAGAAGTCTGGATTTAATAACAGATGTTCGCTGCATAGCAATCACCATATAATGCCAGGGTAGACTAAAACAGCATTTTATCAACCAATAAATGTGCTGTTTGCTTTATTTTACCATGTTGTTCTTCAGTTCCCTTCAAAACCGAGAGGACAGATTGAGTCACTCGGCATCTGCTGGGAGCAATATGCTTGGCTTCATTTAAAATGAAAAATCAGGTCTGTGTTTACATTTTTCACCAAAGCATGGGATCTCATGTGCTAATGCGCCCAGCTGGGCTAGCCGGAAGGGCTTTCAGGAAAATCTCGGGGGAACTGGAACTGGTGCGGGGAGCCAGTCACCCTTCCGGGATAGACATCTGGTGGCCCTTCCTTCAATCAGCCCCACCAGAGGGAGGCCCGGATCTTCCTCCCCCTTGGACCAGTGCTGGTAAAAGGACCCCTGCTGGGTGCCTTCCCACAGCCAGCGGCTTTGAAACAAGAATCTACTTTGAAAAGGCCAATGTTTGAACAACGATCTCTGTGTGACCTGTAAATTTATGAACACACACACGTGATTTTCCGAGAGAAAAGGCTTCCAAGGTGATAAACAAGAATGCCATTTTGAGCATGTTGACTGAGATGAAGTCGGGGAAGAGAGAAAGGGGCTGACACCTGTTAGGCACGTACTGCGTGCCAGGCACCAGGCTGACTTTTTAATATTATCTCATTTAATGGTCACGGCACTGCCCTGAGGTAGTACCCCTTTGTGCTCACTTTAGCAGAGGAGACAGGAGCGGAGAGAGTTGAAATTACTTGCCCAGGCAGCTAATACATGACGGAGGCTGGTGGCAGGATGGAAAGTCAATCCTGTGCCAACCTTGGGCGTGACTGACTGTGTTTCTCGAAGACTCCTGTGACGACGGCTGCCACCTCCACGCTCCCTGAGAACCTTGCCACGTCTCCATGGAGAGGCGAAGACTATGGCCTCATCCACAAAGCTGGGTGGGCTTCGTTACAATACCAGCCAACGGGCTGTCATGGAGGTGACACGATGTGACGTCTGAGGCTAGACCATGAAAGGTGTGACAGCTTCTGCCTGGCTTGCTGCCGTACTTGCCCTTAAGGCCTTTAGCGACCATGTAAGCAGTCTGGCTGCTCTGAAGTCACCATGTACTGTGAGCCCCAAACAAGAAGCCTATGGAGAAGCTTATGTAGAGAGGAAATGGGCCTATGACCATAGCTCTTTGCCAGCCATGCGAGTGAGCCATCTTCAGGGTGGATCCTGTCAGGCCCCAACTCGCTGAGAGAGACAAGTCATTCTGGCCAACCCCTGCGCAAATTGCAGACTTGCGAACAAAATAAATCGTATTGTTTGAAGGTATTACATTTGGAGAGATTTGTTACACAGCAATACTAACTGATACAATGGGGAAACTCAAAAGATGATTAAAAGCTTCCATTCATTCTCTAATCTTCAATGCCTGAGTAAAACTTTTCGGTGGAAGAAAAAAAAAAGTTTTCTATATAGTAGTTGTAATAAAGTGAATTATTAAGAAGAAAGAGCAGTAATTGTTAGCAGTCTTCTCTCATTCCATCACCCAACCCCACACGAGAAAGTCAAGCTCGCATTAAGCTTCTAAAGGCCTTTTGAGAAAAATAGCACTTGCTTTGTCTGGAAGGAGAGAGGATAAAGGCAAAGCGGGCTGAGTGGGCGTAAGGGAAGCAGGAGGGAGGACTAAGCGAGGGGCAATTTCGAGCGACTAGGAACAGCAGCGCCTGAAGGATGGACAGCAGGGATCGGCACACACACATGCAACGGAGACTCAGGAGCACTGTTAAAACCTGGCCACCACCCTAAAATGAGAAGCTGGTTCCAACTTAAGCTTCGGGTTCTTATTTGACAGTCCCCTCTCCCCTCCGACTGGGGCGGGGACCTCCCCAAATAACTGAGATTGAATTTTCTGCCAGGGTGGCAGGTGGAGATGTAGAGCAGATCACACTGGTTGAAAGATCTAATGTAATTGATATTTCTTGCATCCATTCCTCCTGCTTAAACTTGAGTAACATATTCTCTATTGAGCGGGGAACGTTTCGGTTAAGTGTTGGCTTAAATTATTTCTATCGTAAGGTTACTTAATACGTGCAAACATAAAGCTAGGTATAAAGTCCTCATGCTTATAGCTATTGCTGAACTATAAAATGGGGGGAAAAAAACCCAAATTAAACACAAATAAGACGGCAAAACCAATAAACTTCGAATGAACACCATTAGTTTAACGTGAGTAGGCCGGGTTGCAATTGAATTGCCGCGTGCCGTGTGACTATGGCATGGCGTTGACATGTTTTACATTTCGCGTCAGCCTGCCTGTCTACCTTTTGCTATGACGGCTCAGTCTCTCTCGCTCCTCTCTCCTAGAACTACTAGAAAGTTCTATTTATTCACAGGCAAGTGCTCTACATACCTAAGCCCTTCTCTGTTTGTTTGTTTTTTTTTTCTCATTAGCTCATGACAATAACAGTAAACACCCAAAACAAAATAATCAAGGTACCCAACTCAGCTGGAGGCGCCAGTGCAAATACGAACACTCAAATCACACTGAAGAGTTCAGTGGTCGGTGAACTTTTTCTGTCAAGGGCCAGAGTAAACATTTTCAGCTTCGCATGCCATAGAGTCTCTGTCACAATGACTCAGCGCTGCTGTCTTATTGCAAAAGCAGCTACAGATAATATGCAAACAGGTGAGCGCTGCTGTTTCCAGAAAACTGTAGCATGGACATTGACACTGGAATTTCATGTAATTTTCAAGTGTCATGCTATATTATACTTCTTTGAATCCCAGCCCCAGTGATTTAAAACTGTAAAAGTCATCCTTGGCTCCAGGCCACACAAAAACAGGTAGGGCTGTTGATTTGGTCCAAAGACTGTGGTTTGTGGAATCCTGGCAGAGATTTCACACGGTGATTAAAACAGATGATCTACACTATTAAATTGATGTTTCCATTATTATTATTTTAAAAAATATTACATTTAAAAGAGAAGTTACCCTTGAGAATTCATAGACCCCAGAGGATATCTCTGAGGATTTGAGTTTGAGAGGCTGGAACATCCCCAGAGAGCAAGCTCCAGGCATGCTCCATAGGAAATGGGAAATGTGAGAGCGCCTCCCTCCCCGATCACAAGCATGGGGGACACAGTAGGTGCATAATTAAAGCACCAGCGGTATCTGTAGACCATCCGAGGCAGCATGGTAGTAACAGCAGTTTCTACAAAAAAAAAATTGTTCCTTCCCCAGCCAGCTTGGAAAAGATCATGTGGGTCCGAGTCAGAGCTGGCAGAACACAACTATGCCCGAGAGGCAACAGGAGCCCTGGATGCTGAGATGGCCTCTCTGCTGCACCGCCGATGAGCTGCGTGACCTTGGGCTTAACCTCTCTGTGCCTCATTTACTTCTCGTATAAAATAGTCATGCTGATGCCAAGACTCCTTGCTCTCTCCCTCCCCACATACATATGCTAGGGGTGTGATGAGGCTTAGATGAGACAGTATATGAAACGTGCTTGGCAACATACCTGGAATATAGTAAACCTTCGATAGACGGTCGCTATTAATAACACCAGAACTGACTGCTGTCGGATAGTTGTTTGAGCTTCCCTGAGTCCCATCGGTAATTGGGAGGATGGGGAGGATCTCACTTAGTCTCAGGGCTGGGGTGAATCAGCCAACTCTGCATAGCCCACGTGTGTGCCAGCAGCCCCTCCCCACGACTTGCATCTGTTCCAGAGGCCGAGTCCCGAAATGAATATTTCTGTCCCAGTCAATAACACTGTACAACTTGTGGTGAAAACCGAGAGACGACTAATCATTGAAACTGGAAGCATTTGATGCTTCGGCGCGGAGGAAGCGAGGACAATGCCGGTGATTTCGGCATGGCTATGTCTGCCTCGATCTTTTAAGTGCTGCCTGGTTAGGTTATAAATATTTCTCTTTTGGCGGGGTTTGCTGAAGCTTCGAAAAAGTGCTGTGAGTCTGAAAAGGGAGCGTTTGGGGTGCACACCACCCTAGACATTGGGTGGGCTCTGGGTGTCAGGGTCCCCCTTGGGTCCATCTGCAAGGAGCTTTACTCAGCAGGATAATGGATGCCGAAGTTACAGTCTAAGAACCAAAATGTCTCAGCAGATGTTTTGTTTGGCTTGTTTATTGTGTGTGTGTGTGTGTGTGTGTGTGTGTGTGTCTGCGATTGCGGTAACTCTTACAAATTCAGGCGTTATGCATATGGTCTAGTCTCAGCTTCTTCTGAAGAGTCAGGAGATCTGGCCACATCCCCCTGGGCAGTAACGGCCTGAGGCTGAGAAGCAGCCGTCCCTTCGGACAGTCGCGTGTGCCTGCGTTCTCGTGGCCCCCGCCACTCCCTTTCGTCTTCCCGACAAGTAGACTGCCTGGGTCGTCATTTATTACCCTGCGTGGGGTGCTATTTGTCTTAAGAGGAGAGACATAGTTCTCTGTATTCACATCTCTATTAAACACGGGGAAATGAAAGATAGATGAAGAGGGATGCATTTTTCAAGGAAAATGATGGAAGACATATTTTCTTGTGATGTTGAGGAATAGTCCTCCGTATTTTGTATGCGAATGGCCAACTTTTCTCCCTTGCATGCCTCGCCTCATCTGGTCCAAAGCTAAATAGTCTGCCCTATTCCTTAGCTTCCAGAAACTACCACCTTTAAGCATAGTCCCGTTATTCAGGTAACTCACTTGACCAATGTCTACAAGTGTCTGCTCTGCACTGGGCACCGCGCTTGGCCCTGGACTGCAGGGGTGACTCGGGCAGACTGGCCCTCTGTCCTCCTTCAGTCTGGCCAGCCAAAGGCATCCCAGCAATGCAAATCAGCCATCCCGACAAAGGCTGGGCGCTGCCATGGGAGGGAAGTCATAGCAGTACCGACTGGGAGAGACAGCTGGTGAGAAGCCGGCGATCTTTCCAGGAAGAACTGAGCCTTCGGCCGAGACCCGGAGGGTGAGATAGGGCGAGTCAGGGGAGAAGCGTGTGCGAAAGCAGGAGGCGAGAACAATGTCTGAGGACTGCACGAGGCTAAGTCTCCCTAGAGTATGCAGCACGGAGGTGGGCGGGTGAGGGGACTGTCCAGAAAGGAGACTAAGTGAGGTAAATGGCACCTGGGCCGTAATGCGAAGGTTGTTGGGAAGGGGTAATGACTCACTGGGGACCCAAAATGCACTGATAAATGCCAGGAGCCAGAGGAGAGCGAGTCGGACAGAGCGAGTAAGAACCTGATGGGGGAGGAGAGACGAGGGTGAGCCGGCCGGACACACAGTGGGGGCTGATAAAGGGGGACAGGGCACCAAGGGTGGCGGCCCCTCAGACATCTTGGCAGCAGGCCCCTGAACCCAAGGGTGATGGAGGCACAGAGGTCACAGTGCAGGTTTCTGAGCTGGACAAAGCTGTGCCGCTTTCCGATGGGCCTTGGGACACTATGCAACATTTCACTTAGAAATGGGGATGATGATAAATTCCTCCCTGTTGTGAGCACTAAATGAGGTAAAAGCACTTGGCACTTAAGGAGAACGTATTAAAAGTAAGTTGATTTTCAATGGATTTTGGCGTGTATTGGAAACCTGATGCCCAACCTGGGCTGACCTCGCCTACTTCCTCCCATGAGGCATCTCCTGTTCGGTGCCCCCAGCTGGGAGGAGCCCTCCCCATTGCCTGCCATCTGTCACTGGCGCTCCTTGCTGACCCGGAGCCTGGCACGGGGCCGCCAGGATAATTACCACTTCTGAATCGATTCCTTCGAGCCCTTTTGAGCTGGCTGAGGAATGCTGTGATTAAAATGATTAAAAACCTGCCTTATTTCACAGCTTTTAATATTTGATAAGATTTTGGAGAGAAAGATGAGAGCAGGGCGTGAGATCTGGCAGTTTACAATCTCAGACTACAGGCCGCTCCTTACCTGTGGGGCTCTGCGGGGGCGGGGCGGGGGCGGGGTAAACTGGCCGGCACTCTCTGCAAGGGTAAAGCGCAGAGAGAAAAGGAGGTGAGATTCTTGTTCTTCCAGGTCGTTCATGGTTTTGAAATCCAGCAACGATCAAGATTATTACCATGAAAGAATGACAAGACTAGAGCAGCCAGCATGCATCAGGTACCCAAGACAGGCCAGGCACGCGTAGGGAATCCACCGCCTCTAATTTTCCCAATAATCATATAAGAGAATATATGTTCCTTAATCTTATAGAAAGTGGAGGTTCAGACAGACGAAGTGGCTTCGCCGGTGTCCCCGAGCCAGCCACTGGGAGAGCTGAAATCCGCTTTGGGTTGACTGGACCCCACACTCTCCACGGACGATGCCGTAGATTGTCAGGGCAGAAACCGGAAATGCTGCAGAAAAGAGGACACCTGGGCGGCCCTCCTGGCCCCCGTCCCCGTGGTCGGCCGTCAGACGTCTGGGTGTGTTTGCTCTTTCCGTTATGGCAGCTCTTTTTCTAGCCCCTCTCTGCGCTAATTTCCGTCCTTTCTACCTAATCTCGATGACTGCTGGAATGTAAATTCACAGAGGACAGCTCTTCTGTCTGGATTAAAATAATAACCTTGGCGAAGCTAACTGTGGTCGAGCGCTTATCACAGGCCGGGCTCCGTTGTGTCTTTGTCCCGCCTGATATGCCAGGAGGCACAGCGACCCGATGAGTTAGGTACTATTATTACCTCTGTCTGACAGATGAGGAAACCAAGTCTCAAAGGTGCTGGGAAGCTTACTCAAGTAACCCTGATAGGAGCTCGGACTGTCCTTTGGTGCGGAAAAGACAGCTTGAGGCTTCCCAAAGCGAGGTCTGGGTGGGTCCCAGAATCCACCGGGAATGTCAAAAAGTCTGCGGTTCTCGACGAGCCGGTCCGTGAGAAGTCCCCTCCCTTCTGTGCACAGGGGCAGATTTCAGGGGGCTCAGTCACCCTGGGTCAGAACAGACGCCTTAGAGAGGGCTTGAGAGGCCCCTTCGTTCTCTCGATTTTGGGGAGGTGGGTGACAAAATGTTCCAGGTTATCCCCAGAGAGGTCTGCCTCTGTCTTTCTGAGGTCTCCCCAGGTCCCTGGAGGAACTGACTGATGGGGGGAAAGGTCAGCGCGATGGGCTGCTTTCCACCTCGAGAGGCAAGAAGTACACCTGTTCCATCCTCTGTGACTACTGAGACGCATACATTTCTGTTTCTAGCTGTTTTAGGTACCAACTATGCCCACTGCCAGCCTGCAGACCCTCCAGAATCCCAAATCAGATTCTTTTCAGAAGACCTAGCTGCTTGCCGCAGACGTCCTGTTCTCCGTACTCCATGCCACCGCTGCCTCCTTCCTGATTCTGTGCTTGTTTCCCTCCTTCCCCTGGTTTATGATGTTGCTTTTTAATAACCAGTTCAGTTTCTCAGGTGCTTTGGGTGGGTCATCAATTTCACGGCCTTCCACTCTCATTAACAGCGTCGCCCCTGACAATCAGAGACCCGTTTTACTTCCATCCTCCCCTCCCCCGCTTCGCTGTTTGCTTTGATCCCAGCCTTCTGCACGGGTTCGGTCTCTTAGACACCAACACTGGTCCCTGTAATGTGGTCTGCAGGGTCTCCGAATCACGGCCAGTCTGCTTGCTGAGGGGAGCGAGGCACAGGTGGGGGGCGGGGATGGGTACTGAGAACAGGTAGTCCCTAGTCCTGCCTTGTTCTCTCCAGTCATTGTGTGACCTTGGGCCCGTTACTGAATCTCTCAGAGGCTCAGTTCCATACAATCTCTCCCTCCTCCTTTAGAAGCATAAATAAAAATACATAATAGTACAGACAGCTCAGGAATTAGAAGAGACAAGCTTCCTCCCATAACTGTTTTCTTTTAATCTTCATCCTTAGACATAAATTATCTTAATTATTGCTAACATATATCCTGCGTTTGTCTCGTTTGTCTCATTCTTACATATTAGGCTTCTTAACACTTTGCCATGTGATGTGGAGATGAGGTACTTGGATTTACATACGTTAATTAATTACCCCTCCCCACAATCCTTGAGATAGATATTATTTCCTCCCATTTTTCGGATGAAGAATTTGAGGTCACAAGGTCTCACAGGGAGGAAGCGGCAGGGCCAGGATTATAAGCCTAGATTTCCCTACTTAAGACACACAGTTTGAAATAAATAGCATGCTGCTTCCCTTATGCAATTAATAAGTGTGAGTGGGAGAAAGTATATAAATTGCTTAGCTCATAAGAGGTACTTATCAAGTGTTAATTCCTTGCCTTACCAACTTTTTTAGGTAATAAACAGAAACTATGAGTGTTTCACAAAGAGCAAGGGACTTTCTGAGTTCTTTGCTCTTGCCGGCCACACCTTCCACTGGGCTCCACATTCTCTTAGGCAGAGGTCCTATGTGTCCCTCTGCTTCCTGCAGCACCTTGGACAGGGCTTAATAAATAGTTATTGGTTCGACCAATGATTGAAGCAGCCCTGGGGGTGCCAAGTCACCTCCAGGGGGATTCTGTGGGAAGAGGAGGGGCTGGTGTGCTAGCCCATAGCTGCTCTCAGACAAGGGCGTTTGCATAAGTGAAACGTGCTGTCCCCATCTCTAATAAAGACGTCAGCGTCACTAATTGGCAGGCAGAGGCTGTGTTCCCTCTGTGGGGATCAGGAGGGAGCAGAACGTGCGTGCCCTGCATGCTAATGCCCTCTGCAGCCCGCACTTGGGGGTGGGGGCAGGGAAGGGGGAGGAGGGCGGGTCACGGGGGCTCCATACACTCCAGACACAGAGCTCTGGTCTCGAGGTCATTTCATTAACGTGTCCCGAAGTCAAATTAAAAGAGCATGGGATTTTCAGCCGGGTAACTTGGGTTGAGTTCCTGAGTCTGTTATTTTCAAGCTAAGTCAGAAACAAATCTCTCGGATTCCCCGGGCCTCAGCTTTTGTATCCGTCAAATGAAAATAAAATGTGTAACTGATAAAAACATTCATTGAATGAATGAATGAAACCTGACAGATTTTTCTAAGGAATGAGACATCACAGTAATGTAAGTTGTCTATCTGTTCTGCAAGAGCATAAACAGGAAAAACAAAGCCTCATAAAAAAAAAAAAACAAAAAAAACCCCAAAAAACGATAAACCATAATTGGGCTTATTCTGGGTGAGGCTGGACAGGCGTACTCTGCCTCTCACGTGATGACCGCTCGTGTACCCCCTAACCCAGTGGTACTCACACCTGGCTGGGCAATTATCTGAGGTGCTTTTAAAGGTATAGATTCACAGGCCACATCTCTGAAGAGAGTGTAGATCAATAAGCTGGAGGGGCGGGTAGGTAGAACTGGTAGGGAGAACGCAGAAACCTGAATTCTTCTGTGCCCCGAGCGATTCATCCCAGAGGCAATGCTGGTTCGGCACCACCTCACAGCGCTTTCTCCTGCCACCGACATGTTTGTTTGATCACCGGAAAGACCAAATTAGCCATCCTAGAAAAGATGCTGTTCAAATAAGTGTCGTCGCCCCCAATTTACCCTCCAGGACCCTTAGGGACATCTCAAGGACGTCTGAGCAGGGTTGGGATAACAAGAAAAGATGGAGCTACAATTTTCGAATGCCCCCCAGAGTAAACTTTATAATGTATTATTAGTATTGGCTTCTGAGCTAATATACAATGTCCTTGATAAAACATAAACAATGATAGAAATTTAAAACGATAAAAGAGAACATTATCAGTAGAAAGCCAAACAGTTTCTTCCTGCATCTGTGATGACCACATGGGTAGCGGGCTGTGGGCTCTCCAGTGCAATGATGACGAAGATTCACCAGACCTCCATCATGAATCTACTCCTGATGTGTTCACAGCACACTGTGTCATGGCAGTCAGTGGTGGAGGGTGGCTGGGAATGGGGAACTGTGTGTGTGTGTGTGTGGTCTGTGAGCAGGGATGCGTTGGGGTGGGAGCTTTCATGACTATGTCCAGAATCATAAAGCTTCCTCTTCTAAACGGTGTGCTCCTTCCCAGGTAAGGCAGGAGAACAAGGCAGACAAAAGAAAACTTTTACTGCATCATTTACGCCCAGTATTTAGTGCAGACGTCCTTGCCTTAGAATGCTCAGGCCGAGCGTGAGGTGTCGGGGAAGGACAGACACGGAAGCCCTGCACATGACATTGGGGCTGTGAAAACTGAATGTCGTGTTGTGAGCCCGGGCCCAGCGGTCTCTGGCTACTGCTCCATGCAGTTCCATCGATAGTGGCCACTGAGATGGAATCCAGTACACTGAGCAACTGATTGATCCGGTCAGAACAACCACTAGACTCATTCCTTTCGCCATGGTGCCTGCCCGGTCGGGCGGTGTAAACGGTGTCCCCTCCAAAGCAGAGAGCAGCAGGGTTGGCAAATAAGTGAACAAGAGAGTCACCTGCGTTCCGGGTGGGGGGCACTTCTAACCAGGGGTGGGAGTTAGAGATTGTTGGACGGGGGAAGCAGAAGCTCTGGGCGCCCCAGACGCCCCCAGCAGGCCTCCAGCAGTGTCTAAGACTGTGAGGGCGGAATGCGGAAAGGTGAGAGATGCCTCTGGATACCAAACTGACAGCCTAGAAACTTGGCGCCTCAAGCCCTGGGCTCCCTTTCCAGAGTGGGGGAGAAGATGAACACCTGCCTTGGGGCCGGGGTCTGCGCGGAGCTAAAGGCGTCGACCCCATTCTGGGCAGACGTCTCACTTGCTGTGTTCCATTCCCCAGCTGCAGCCGAGAGCCCCAGGCTCGGGAAGACAGATTTCTCTGTACTACGATTCCAGGAAACTTTAAATGCAAATTTGTGCTTATTGAAGGGACTTTTTGAGAAAATGGAGCATATCGTTCTCAGACACGACAGCTCAGGGGCTGGGAGATAGCGAGTGGGGATGAGGGAACGGGGTGCCCATGGGAAGCTGGGGTTTGAGAAAGGCTCTTGCAAAATAAATGCACTCGCAGGGGGACCCATTGGGTTGTGGGAGCTGGACAAGGGAAGGGAGGCCAGAGAAGAGAGAGGGCATTTATTTATTCATCCAACGGATGTTTATCGAGGGCCTGCTATGTGTCAAGTGCTCTTCCTGCCACTGGGAATACAGTAATGAACAAGACAGACGAGGTCCCTGCGCTCACAGGGCTCCTGCGCTGGTGGCAGAACCCCATGCGGTCACGTGGTCCCTGGGGGTGGGCTGCATAATGAAGCTGTTGTGTCCGTGTGTCGCTGTCTATTCATTCATCCCTTGTCACCGGGCACTCGAAGGCTCGCCCCTGCCTCCACACTGGTGCTGGGCCCTCCGCCTAGAATTCCCTCCGCCTCTGATCTGCCTTGCAAATGCGTTTTTATTCTTTGGGTTTCAGCGTTATTTGAGCTCCCCCAGGAAGCCCTCCCTGCCCCCCTTGCTGAGCCAGCTGCCTCCCCTCTTTGCTTCTCTCTAGCTTAGCCTTTGTCTTTTCTGTTTGTCTTTGAAAACGTAATACACTCATTGGGGTCAGGGCTGAGTCCTAATCATTTCTGTCCTCAGTTCCTAGGCTAAGTCCTGCCAGACAGTGGGAAGTCGGGAAATCCATATTGCATTGAACCGAATGGACTACTTTTTGTGCGCTGAGCCTCACGGGCAGTGGAGAGACAAACCAGACGTGAACTCTAGTCTCGAGAAGCTCCCGGGCTAGTGGAGGGTGATCGGCCACAGAGGCAGAGACTTTGGGATAAGCACACAGGTGAGCTTTACGTAATGCCCCTAAGGGACTGGGGCAAGAGGGGAAGAAGGCAAATGCCACTTCTCGTCTTTGCCTCCCACAAGTCCCCTTCATACACGGGCTGCAGCCAACTTCCTGCCCACACCCAGCCTGGCACCATCCTGCATCCTCCACACCTAGAGTGCCCTCACAGCCCCGTCAGCCCATTCAGACTCCGCTCAACCCTACTGTAGCCACCTCGTCATCCGCGTGCCCTCACCAGTCCCCAGTGGGGCTGGCGAGGCGGGAAGGAGGGCAACGTGCCTCTGAGGATCTAGGGGCCAGTCGAGCAGAACAGGGACTTGTTAATTGACATTTAAATGTCAATGCTCCACATTAAACATTATGGGCGGTTCATCGTAGCCCTCCAGGAGCATAAACACCGCTCTGGCTCCTTCGCCACTGCCCACATTAATTCCAGATGCCCTTTGGTAAGTGGAAACGAACCCCCTGCAGGTGTCTCACTCCAGCCAGGAGGCCGGGCTCCTGCTTGCTGGATGGCAGGCAGGTGCATCCCATACAGGGGGCTGGCCCAGGCAGGGAGAGGGATGGAGAGAAGGGAGAGAGGTGAGAGGGAGAAGGAGGTAGAGAGGAAGAAATACAGAGCAAAAGCACTAAGAGAAAGAGCATTAGAGACCAGGGGACATGGGGTGAAGGCCAAGAACTGAGGCCCAGGGTCACAGGGTGAGATGCCCAAGGTCACAGGCAGAGTTGAGCCTAAGACCCAGGTCTCCTCTTTTCCAAGGCTTTCGCCCGGAGCTAGTGCGCCTGTCCAGACACGCTGGCTCTCCCCCTCCATCAGATCAGCTTGATCCAAACATCTATGCTTTCAGCCAAGACCCAGTGGGGCACACATGGCTTCCTGCGTCAGGTCACTGAGTGAGAAGAAAACAGAGAATTCTCTGGGGATGCTTTCTGCCGGAAGCCCAGAGGCTGAGAGGGAGAACTGGAGGGTGGTGGTGGTGGAGGGGGGCTGGTTGAATGAGCTCTGCCTGCCCCACAGAGAGCTCACTCTCCTGAAAACGGGGCTCCCCGTGAGAGATCCCCAGCTCCTGCTCAGTGCTGGCTTCACAGTTTAGGGACCTTCTAAAGCCTGTTTTACACTGACACCCAGCTTTATTTATTAGTTAAAAAATTCTGTCTCATAAAAGCATATTAGTGAACATAGCCTATGAATTCCTTATACTTTCGACATAAGAACTAAACGGGACCAAGAGGCAGAATGCCCCCGGAGACACCGTCGGCCGTATTTATATGGGGGAGGGGTCAGCGGGAGGGAACAAGGGGTTGAGAAAGGTGGCCAGGGCCTGGAATAGCAGCCGAGATGCTGTTTAGAGCCCAGGCTGAGCAGGAGATAGAAAAAGTGTGAGGTTATAAAGTGTGAGGAACTGGGACATGTTTGCACAGTTCCTACGCTAAGTCCTGGGGAGGAGGCCAGAAGTGAACACAGCATGTGTCTCTGCTTTGTAGGTAATTTGACATATACGCAAATAACTGTGGATTTGTTGTGATAGTTTGAATACGAATAACATAATACGTTGAGGCTATAGCAGAATTTTGAAAATGATGTGTTTACCTCTATCGTCATCACATTTGCAAAAGGAGTGTGGATGGTAAGAGAGATGTCTAGAGTGATGGTGGATGCTGCCCCGAGGAGTGATGAGTAAACTGGGATTGGGAAGAGGATTCTCAAGAGAGATCCAACAAAGACACTGTGTAGCCGGGGGAGACTCACGCCGAGAAATACTTGGAATCAAAGCCCGTCTGGGGTGAAAAAGAACAAAGGGATCTTTTTTTAACCCTCATATTTTACAGATGGAGAAACCGAGGCTCTGGGAGACCATGAGCCACTCAGCCTATTAGGGGCTAATAAGAGACAATTCTGTATGTCGATCTGCAATTTCTGAGTTTAAACAACTCTTGGATTTATAAGCACTTTGTTTTATTTTATTAGATTTGTGTGTCACAGCCATTGCCCTTAAGGATTTCTGTTTGTGCTTTTCCAGCTCATTAAAACATAATAATAGACTTGGGGACCATCAGGGTTTCAGATTTCTGAGTCAGCACTCGGCTGCCTCATTCTGGGAAATGCACAGGTGGGTCGGATGGCAGAGCCCAGCGTCCTTCCCAGGGGGTCCCAGGGGCTGCACGCGCTGCTGGGATGGCAGCCGCCCTGACAGCGCAGAGTCCCACAGAGTCCTCCTGAGGCCTCCGGTGGGGTCGCTCTGTCCACTCCCGCTCTGCTCTGACCTTTTTCTGCAGGGGAGCTCTGTGTCCCACCTATCCGGTAATGCAGCTGGAAGGCATTTTCCCCTGAGGTTCCAGCCTGCTTGAACCTTCTGATCTGAGATAGCAAAAGCAGTTTAGCAGAATTTTGAAAATCTTGGACCGTGGCCCTTTGCTTTCAAGTTCATTGTCATGGCCACCTGGGCAGGGGATGCGATGTAGCCATTTAATAAAAACTCAGAGAAGGAAAGGGTCTCGGCTAAGTCACAGAGCCGGGGAGGGGTGCAACTGAGTCCATGGACCTTTAAGTATGGTGTTCTCTCCTAAACCAGAACGTCCGAAATTTGCTAGTAGACAAGAGACAGCCTCGGTACTGAGTGTGGACAGATAAGGAGCAGACATAAAAAAGGCTAACAATTATTCCAGATGCTTCCCCAAGTTCTTTACCTGTGTCTTCTTATTTAACCTTTATAACAACTTTATGCTAGAAAATTCAGATTAGGCCCACATTTCTCACTGTGACTGTGAAGCCCACTAGAATTTGACCCCTGGCTACTCATCTAACCTTATTTCTATCCACTTTTTTTTCCCTCCTTCACTCCAATCCAGACACTCTTGGCGTCTTTCCTGTTTCTGAAAACATGTTCCCACCTCAGGGCCTTTGCACAAGCTGCCCCCTCCGCCTAGCAATGATCTTCTTCCTAATGATCGTATGGCACAAATATTACATTCTCAGAGGCCTTCTCTGACTCCCACCAACACATCTCACGATTTTTCCTCCCTGAGAGGACAGAACCCACGTCGTTCATTGCTGGGCACTTAACCTCGAGTTCAAAGCTTGGCACACAACAGGGGCCTCCGTCGAGAGAAAATAGTCAACTGACAGTTATCCATAGTCATTCCAGAAAATAGTCACCATGCCCTAATAGTGGCTAACGTGTGTGAGCACCTACTACGTGCCAAGTCTTTCAGTGCATGAATTTGCTACATCCCGTGACAACCCCACAGAATGGATACTGGTGGAATCTGGTTTCACAGCTCAGGAGAGAAGTCCAGGGGTACTGGGTCACTTGGCCAAGGTGGCACAGACAGCAAAAGAATTGCACACGGAGCTGGGAGGGAAGCTTGAGAAGGCTTGGCTCTGGAGTCTGTGCACTTAACCTCTACGTTCCACTGCTCCTCAAGGGGAGGCGAAGGGACTCGTGCAAGGTCACAGAGCTAGTATATGAAAATGCTGGTTATAAACCCGGGTCTGTCCGACTCCAGAGGCAGGACGACCACGGACGTTTTTAACAGGCAGTCTTGGTGATTGAAATCTGGGCTCCAGATCAGCAAGAATTCCCCATGTGGCAGTGGGAGCCGACTACAAGATGAGGGTTCGGAAACATTCTGCTGTCTCAAGGGCCGGGGTCCCCCAAGTGCTCTTGCCTTTCCTAATCACAGCTCAGGTTCTGGAAATACCGGCCAGGGCGCCCCTCACGGAACGAGCCATCCGCACATGCGGCTGAATGGAGACAATCAGCGGAGACGTGTCGGAACGTCAGAGCTGGGCAGCTGGCTGCAGCCTGCTTCTGCTTCCGGGCCCACCTGCGGCCGACCCGCCTCGCCCTCCTGTCCCTCTGTCCTTCTTCCCTGCTGACGCCAGGCCCTCCCCGCCCCTGCCCTTGCCTGAGGCGGAGACTCCATCCACGGGGAGCAGGTCCCTGACCAGCAAGAGGGAGGGAAGCGTAGACAGCACCTGAAGATGCTCAAGAAAGTGTCACCTGGCCGGGGCCTGTGTGACAGATGGCACACAGTGCAGGGCTCCAGGAATCTCCCCAGATTGGCTCAGAGGTATTCTTCCTGCCCTCACCCCCAAACTGTTCCTTTTAGCTCCTCCAAGAAGAACGTGGGTGTTTGGGGGCCCCTGAAACATAAACAGCACAGAGGGCGCTTTACAGCGGTTTCCGTCCACAGCGCTGTGCCTGCTGTGGCTTTTGTGCCCCACGGAGAGCCAAGTAGTTGCTATTGTCACTGTTGCAATGGCTCGAAGGTTCCTAGCAGGCCGGTCTACGCTGGCCTGGCCTTGCCCCAACCTGGGCCAGGTGGCCAGGTCACAGGGTCGCTGAGCCGAGCTGGGCTTGGGCAGTGTTCGCATCCCATGAGCGCTTCCTCAGCGACTTTCTTCCCTGCCTTGGATGCCTGTGGTCCCCGAACCACAGGATAGTCTCAAAAACTTGACTCCCCACAACTCCTAAGGCCTTCCCAGTTCTCCCATGACCTTCGAAGATGCCATTCATTTCCTGAGGACTCCGAGGCCCTGTGTGAGCGATGGGCACGACCTCCCTGCAGACCTGCGGGGCCGCGTGCGGCAGGAGGAAGCACAAGCATTGCTCGGGGCATGGCTGGGGCTGGCCAGCGCCTCCCCGAGGACCAGCCTGGGCAGGGTGGCATCTCCAGGACACAGTGCCCCTGTGTGAGCGATGGGCACGACCTCCCTGCAGACCCGCGGGGCGGCGTGAGGCAGGAGGAAACACAAGCATCTGCTCGGGGCGTGGCTGGGGCTGGCCAGCGCCTCCCCGAGGACCAGGCTGGGCAGGGCGGCATCTCCGGGACACAGTGCGACAAGGCAGACGGAGCAGAAGCCGTGGGGTCAGCTGGCCCTTAGTTAGAGTCCTGAGGCCATCGCAGCTGACCGTGTGGCTTCCTCTCTCAGAGCCTCAGTTTCTCCACCTACAATATGGGACGATAACGCAGACCTGGCCGGGTGCTGCACACACGCTGGCTCCTGGGGAGGAACCTCTGTGCTTCCGAGGACCTGGCTCCCACCTAGATGCCGCCGCACTACCCCCCTCCCCCGCCCGGAGGTGGTTCCCCCAGAGCATGGAGCAGGTGTCCCGAAGTCACCGTTGGACACTGCTGACCGTCCATTCTACGCTGCCCTGAGTAATGGCGGGGCTCAGGCTGGGCCTTTTTGGCGAACGAGGGGAGCGGGGTTGTTCACTGGCGGAGCGGCGAGGAGCCTGAGCGCTCTCGTTCTAAGAAGATGGGGCTGAGGAGGAAGCCTCCGCCCGCCCGCCACCAGCCACCAGGGATAATCACAGCGCTTGTCAAAACAAGACGTGGAGCTCGAGCCCGCTCCCCACCAGCTTCTCCAGTCTCCTGGGAATCCCTGGTTTAATTGAATACCTGGTGCAAATGCTGGGCGCTGGGTGCCGGCGGCACGCTGGGATTAAAGGTCCACCCCACACAGAGCCGGGACTCATTCCCCTCCCCGCCTCGCGGCTCCCTGTGGTGCTGATGAAGGGGCTGGGGGGCAAGAAAGAGAGGAAGGGGGGCGGCTGGAGAGAATGACAAACACAGGGAAGACACAAATAAACAGGCAGAGCCAAAGGAAGCTCTGGCTGCCCCAGAAGGGATTAGAATTTCCCACCGTGAAGCGCGCCTGCCAAGACATTTTCTCTCTTGCTTAAGAAAATACAAGTCACATCCCTGAGTTTGGCCATGGGTGCTGAGTCCCGTGTGGGGAAGGGCTGCTGGGCTGTCAGCCCTGAACCTGGCCTCCAGCGTCGTGAGCCTCGTTTTGTCATTGAGCCATTGTCCGCCATTTCTCTGGCCTCCAAAGTCACTGCCCTCTCTTTACCACCCTGGCCCCGTTTTGTACACAAGACCATCCTGTAATCCCTCTGCAAGATGGCTGAGCTCAGCTGCAACGTTAGACAAGACTTAACTAAAATCCTGAGATGACGACGGGAAAATAAACACAGCTCACACCTTGAATCTGGATAAGCCGACATGCGAAATGCCTGGGGCCCTGTCATCTTCCTTAGATCACCAGCCCAGAGCCCATTCTGCCCCACCTTCTACCCTTTCGAGACCGGGGGGTCTCAAACCAGTGGCCTGGAGGCTTGATCTAGCTAACGCTTAGATACGTTTTCTTTGGGACAACCAGTTGTTTGAAAATCAGATAACTTGGCATGGCATCTGTATATCCGAGTTCCCATGAAATAGCAGAAGCCCTGGCCACACAGGGCCACATCGCCACAGGCTGGAATGACCAGCTAGAGCTGAGGAGCAGTGCTCCCTTTAGACAGGACATGCCTGTGCAAGCATCTGACATCGTCACCCTGTTCCAGACCCCGGAATGGCAGGGCAAGAGCCATAATCCTGCCCGCCGGCATCGTACTGGCCATTGGGGCAGTGGTACAAGTCTCCTCACGGAATTTCTCATGGGAAGGGTAAGCCCACGTCCGCTGGTTCATCCCTCATCCCCTCACTCACCATGTGTTCTGAGCACTTCCCCTGTTTCGAGTACCATGCTAAGCCTGGAGACAGAGGGTCAAACAAGAAGACACCCTAGGTGCACCTTCTTGCTCCGAGACCCCTGTCTGAGGCTGTCTTCTCTCTTGCAAGAAACTGTCACTGGGACGGACCTCCCGTCAAGACTGGACAGCCATCCTACGAGGTATCCTTATTGCGCTGTCTTCTCTCTTGCAAGAAACTGTCACTGGGACAGACCTCCTGTCAAGACTGGGCAGCCATCCTTATTGGCACGGCCCCGGAGATGATGACTGTGCCACCGATCCACTCGGCAATACCATCATGTGTGCAGGACGTGTTTTAGTCTGCCGGGGGCGGTTGGGGGGATCTTCCCATTGTTCTGGCTCATGGACAGTAGAAGGGGGGGAGCATCATGTAGACTTGAAAGGCATGTGGGTCTGGGCCAGACTGCCTGGGCTTAAATCTTGGCTCAGTGCTCCCTTGGGCAAGTCACTTTGTCTCTCCCGGCCTTGGTTTTCCTTGTCCGTTGAATAGGGACAATGAGAGTTGCTACTTCATGGAGTGGTTATGAGACTTAATATTTGGAAAGTGGTAGGGACATAGGAAGAGTTCTAGTTAAGGCTTTGACTTATAAATAAACGAGAACCAGGGAGACTCAGAAGCTCTGAGGTAGCAGTATGGTCATATGCTTTCTAGGCATCTTTTCCTGTTCGGAATTTAAGGAGCCATCTGCAAACAGAGGTTCCCCCCTGGGGCTGTTGTGAGTATTATGTAGAAAGTGCCTGTGGTGTTGCACCCAGTGTCTGGGCCACGGGAAGTGGTCACTGGGGTTACTTTTCTTCCGTCTTCTCTCCGTCAGGCACTGGGCTGGCAGCCTGAGCTGGGAGTGTGGCCTCAGCGTGCCCTTGGGAGAAGTTCCCGCATCTCAAGCAGCCCAGAGCTGAGGATGATGTCATTCACTGGGAACCCTCCAGGCCAGCTGGGTTCCCGAGGGAGGGGAGGAAGGAGGAAAGAGATGGCCCCTGCTTCTCGCCAGCACCCGGCTCTGGACAGCTCCTGACTGCCTGTCTGTTCCGGCCTACAATTCCTTCCTCACACCCACTGCACTTAGAATCAAACCCCAACCCTTGGTGTGGCCCATAGGGCCCCGCACGGCCTGGCCCTTAGTCGCCTCTTAACTGCCTTTTCAACCACCGTCACCCCATTTCCTGTGGCCAAATCACGGCTGCCTTCTTTCTCTTCTCTCTGCCTGGCTTGGAGCGGCCATCTTCCCCCAGACGTTTACCTATCCAGCCCCTTCCTGCTATTGAAGCCACAGGTCTTTATGCTCCACCCCTCACCTCACATTAGTCCCCTATTTAGTTCTCTCGTAGTCCTCATCATTGCCCCCAATTATTCTATTGGTTTGTTCCCTCGATTGCTGTCGCCTCTACGTGCACCAGTAGAGCAGGAGATAATAAAGCCCATGAGAACGAGCACTTGGTCCTGCTCTCTTTTGCTCAGCTCCGTCTCCCTCCCCCCCAGCACGGTGCCTTGTACACTGCAGATCCTCAGGAAACATGAGTGGAATCAGTGTGTGAGTGAATGGATTCATTCCTTTCAGAGGCCAAGAGATGTATCCTTGTCCCTCCCAGGGCTGATGCTGCACTGCGACCTCCTGTGACAAATGGTTCTAATTTTAATAATTTCCCGAAGGCTGGGAGAATGCGGTGTCCTTGATCTGTACAGCCGAGGACTGGTTCTCCCTCTGGCCTATCCC
>NW_006431919.1:16277241-16288278 GCF_000325575.1 Pteropus alecto | reverse complement strand
AAAAGTATGGGCAACAGAGAACCTGTGAGAAGGAGGGATCTGGTTCTGCATAGTTGTCACTCTGCACTTTTGCGGGGACTACCTAAGTGTCTGTAGTGTCCCACACTGGGAGGGGGCTGAAACGTACTGTGAATCAGATAAGGTTATTTACCCTCAAGCAACATCTCCCACGGTGGATGCAGATAATCTCATGACCACAGCTGTGGTGCAGGCCATACAGATAAGTGCAGAAAGCATTGCAAGAGGCCAGGCAAAGGCATGTTACAGTCCATTCCAGGGTGGAGATCAGCCAAAGCCCAGGGAGGGTCTGACTTTGAAGGATGAGTATGTGTTTCGCTAAAAGACAAGCAGGAGAAAAGACAAGTAAGGAGGGGAGCATGACAGAGGCATGGAAGTGTCAGGATGCATGGTGTGCCCGGGTGCAGCGAGCTGAGCGTGTCAGAGCGGAGGATGGATGGTGAGAAGGAAAGAGATAAGGCCGGGGAGGGAGGCTGAGGAGAGTCTTTAATCCACGCTAAGCCACCCACCACCTTCGTTGTAGGCTTTGGGGAGACCCTGGTGGCTGCGAAGTAAGGGATGGTTGTGGTTGGACTTAAATTTTAGGAAGATTACATTGGTCCAGTGTGGGGCATGGATTGGAAGAATGGAAGTGAGGGGCAGGAACATGAAATGTTGAGAAAGAATAGAGGCCTGTTCCAAGAGTTATTCAAGAAGTAAAATCATAGTTCTTGGTGACTAACTGAACCTAGTATTGAATGAGAGAAAGGAGCTGAAGATGACTACTATTACTACTATCATCATCATCACCATCATCACCATCTTCATCACCATCACCATTATCACCATCGTCACCATCACCATTGTCACCATCACCATGATCACCATTATCACCACCATCATCACCATCATCACCACCGTCATCGCCACCACCACCATCATCATCACCATCATCGTCACCATCTCCATCACCATCATCACCACCATCATCGCCACCACCATCACCGTCGCCATCATCACTGTCATCAAATCATCATAATCATCACCATCATCGTCATCGCCATCACCACCTATGTCATGCCAGCTAACATTTACTTGACTTGGACTATGAATCGGACATTATTACTTATTTTGGGAAGAATCCTCAGACCGATCAGAGATTCTGTAAGCCTTAAAAACCACTTACTTGCTCACCCGTCTTTACTGAACTTCCTTTCCTAGATAAACTCTTCCTTCTGTTCCAGAATCTAGTGTGTTTGTGCTTAATTTTCCTTATGGTCCCCTTGAGTGGTATAATTATGTCAGTAAGTTTTTCAGATTCTAGGCTAGATGCAATAGTCAAATGCCCAGACAACTGCCCAGCTTAGGGGCCTGTTCCATGGCTGTCGGTCAATAACCTAAAAAACAGCTGGGTCCTAACCACTTGATATTTCTTTCTTAATGCTTCCCATGGCAGCCTAATGTTTCCTAAGTTCCACAAGACAGAAACCATGTCTGTTTTATCCATCAGTGTATACCCACAGTGTCAGTATAGTGGGCATTCAACAATATTTGTTGAATAAATGTTACTTATACCTCTATAACCTGCTTTTCAATATTTGTTGATGGCATACACATTTCTGTGACAAAAGTAAATTCTGTCCAAAAAATGATTGATCACTGTTCTAAGTTCCTTATAATTTTTTGTGGTCGAGTATTTTCAAATACAATTTGAAAACATAGAATCAAACAGACTTTTTAATTGTAGGACTTCTCCGAGCCTTTAATGTTCTAATGTATGCTCTGACTCTCTAAGAGGATGTTCAAGTATATAACATTTCTTAAGCCGATGGAAACGTAGAGGCCCTTTTTATGGTCTAATGTTTCAAGGAGCACACTTTCGGAAATGCTGGAGTTTTAGCAAGTATTCAGTGATTTCATTGGCAGTAAACCTGCTGTCATTATTCCAGGTTTCCTTATTTACATTCTTAACATGGTTAAGAGACAGATAATCGATTTTATGAAGTGGTTGCATGAATGTCAGTTCCTGAAATCAGAGCAGGTTTTCTTAGCCAAGAATATCATCATGGTCTAAGATTGGGACTAAAAAAATTAAAAAGAACCCAAGTATTCTATCTTTGAAACTGTGGGTGAAAGTCTAGACGAACCAAGAAATCTCAGCCCAGGTGAGACTTCTCTCCATTAGAGTAAATATAGCTTCTAATGATAAAACCCCTGGCTCTGGTGAACTTGGAGACAGAAGGGCTAACCTCTGGGTGGGCAGAAGCCAAACAGGTGCCCCTGTCTTTCACCATGACCGTGAGTTTCTTAGTGTACTGCCCGGCAGGCTTCTCCAGCCCCAGTCACCATGCTGGAGGTCCCAGCATCAGATTCTCTCCACTAGAGGAACAGGATGGTTTAGCCTGGGATGACTATAAAATCAGTGTCTTTGAAAGCAGTTCTACTGCTACTTAAATAATGAGTTATGCACTCACTGGCCGCCACTCTTAGCAACTGAGGTTAACTGCAAACCTTGCTCGTAAACCAGGAGCTAAACTCTTAGGCTCTACCAAGTGGGTAGGAGGCCCCTACATAAAATTTGGACCTCAAAGGACTAGATCTTTAATATAAAGAAGAATGAGACATTCTATCTTTAACGTAAAGATGAAGAAGAAAGGAATTAACCCAGAAAATCTGCCTGCCCTGACTTCGATGCTGGAAGTAGAGAGAGGAAGAGAGAAGACTCAAGTTTCCTGAGAATTTATAACCGTACGCTCGCTCTCACTTGGGTTTGTGGTCTGAAAAACCTCAATTGGAAAATTTCATTTTAAATGGTCTTGGATTGAGAGTTCTCCCAGGTGACTGGAAGGAGCAAACAGTCCTTTCTGGAGAAGTGAAACTTTAACTCGGTCCTCAATTAATTCTCGAAGACAAAATCCCAAGAAACAGTCACTGTCAAAAAATATAAAGCATGCAAGGAAACGAGACACTATGAGAACGAGCCAGCAGAAGTAATAAAGAGCAAAACCAGATTGGCAAAGCTTTAGATACTAGAGTTTTCATTACACACAGAGTACAAGATGGCAATGTTTATATGTTTAAAGAAATAAAAGAAAGGCTTGAAAATACGGGCAGGTAATAAGACACTATAAAAATGTTTTAGCAGATTTGAAAAAGAATCATATAGAACATGTGAAAATGAAAAAACACATAATTAGAAATTTCAAAAGTCTCAGTGGATGGATATGGGTAGGTTACAGGACAAACTGGATGTGAATTAAGGACAGAATTAGTAAACAATTAGATAGACAAATAAAAATTTTTCAGAAGGTAGGCTAGAAAGACGTAGATGGAAAAAAATGAAAAATGATTAATAGACATGACAGAGTGAGAAGATCTAACACAGGGCCATCACTTACGATTATTTAGATAGTATACAGTACAATTCTAGAAGGTGCAGGTATCATCACAATCTATGACAGAGAGATATTAAAAGCATTTAGAGAGAAAAGTTAGATCATCTACAAATAAACAGAAATCAGGCTTACAGCTGTCTTCTTAAAAATAACAGGATGGAGTGGAATATTCTTTTCAGTGTGTCAATAGAAAATAATTGGCTGCCGCCAAATGTGTAGCCAGGGAGATTGTATTTCAAGAATGAGAGCAAACTAAAAACACGTTTTGGACAAACGAAAATGGAGAGTTGACCACCAACAGATCCTCACCAAAAAAAAAAAAAAAAAAAAATTCTAGAAGATGTAGCTTAGTCAGAAGGAAAATGAACTCAGATAGAAGGTCTGAGATTCAAAAAGAAATACTAAGCAAATATGTGATTAATATGAGAGTATATCTAAACCAATGCTACTGTATAAATGAGTAACAGTAATGTGAGATTCGTTGACTTGCAAATAAGATAAAGTGCTGTTTTCAGGTAGGATGTAGTAGATCGTGGCAAGCAACAACTATAAGGGGAAAAAAGCTGCAAAAATACCAATGTTGAAGACATCAAAGAGCTGTGGAAATGAAGATTAAATGCAGCAAAACCACAGAAAGGAGGAGGCCTCCCTACATAAGCTGATGACAGCTGGCAGCTTCCCTCCCTCGGGGCATTGGTGATTCTGGACATGAGTTGAGGCTTGGTGTTGGCCTGAGGCTTGGTGTTGGCCCGAGCCAAGGTATGCACTGGGGAAAATGAAACTCGTGGAGCTTTGGGCAGCAGTGCAGGGCTGGCAAGATGGCTGGAAACTAGAGGAGATGGAAATATAAGGCCAGTGTTCTCCACAGGGCAGTGCTGAGTGCTGAGGCAGCACAGGTAACATGGAAGCCGGGGTGAGAGGTTGGATAAAATTTCTCATCATCTCGTGGTACTTAGGAGACAGACTTCTGCTACAGGGAGAGCCTGGCATAAGCGCCTGACAGTTTTCCCCTTATAGGGATGGGGAGACAGAGACCAGTGAGGCTCTCATTCGATGGCCTTGGAGGGCCACACTCAAGGATCAGAGACAAGCCAGAGGTGGTGACCTCAGTCTGTTCAAATCAGCAACCCATCAGTGGCCCACTGACCGGATGGGGATCAATTCCTGACTGGGTGGAGATAACCATCCTCTCTCCTTGTCCCCACAACAGAGGAAAAGGGACACCTCTCTGATGAAATATATCAACTGAATCCTCCACTGTTTTTTAATACACAATGTCCATCATGCGGTTAAAATTATGAGGCACATGAAATTAAAATTATGAGGCACATGAAGAGGCAGGAAGAGGAAGAGAAAAGGAAGCAAACAATACAAACAGATCAACCGAAGATCCACATATTGTCCTTATGAGACGAGGAGGTTAACTATGACTACTACATTAAAGGAAATAGAAGAAATAATGGACGAAATGGATGAAAACATGTAATCGTCTCAAGTCTACTATCTTTCAACAGTCGCATGGAATCGATAAAAAAGGACAAACTTACTGGACGGGATTAACATCAGACAAGACATAATAGATTATAAGATCAGAGATTTAAAGATAGAACAATAGGTGACAATCAAACTAAAATCAGAGAGAAAAAAAGAAAGAAACGTTAAAAAACACCAGAGTTTAAGCATCATGTGCGTCACTGTGAAAGGTCTGACATACACATAGGTGGAGTCTCAGGAGCAAGGAGAGAAATTGGACACAAGCAATATTTGGAAAGATAACAGTCAAAACTTTTCGAAACTGATGGAAGTCACCAATTCATGGATTCAGGAAGCCCCGCGAACCTCCAAAAACAGATAAAGAAAATCACACCTCCACACTTTACAGTCCAACTGCTGAAAACTAATGACACAGAGAAATTCTCAAAAGCAGTCATGGAGGAAAAAAAGACAAATCATCTTCAAAGAAACACTAGAGTCTGCTACCTGACCTTCAACAAAAATGGATGAACTCTAGAAAACATCCTTAGAAGTCTAAAATTTAAAAAAAACCCTGTCACTCTAGTCTTAAATACACAACAACAAAAAAAAGTCCTGTAAAAACTGAAACAAAATAAAGACCTTTTTCAGATAAATGGAAGCTAAAAATCAGCAAAAACGTAGCGCCATCAGACTGACTCTAGAAGGTTTACTAAAGGAATTTCCTCAGGCCGAAGAAAAAGATTTGCAGCCAGAACACAAAATTGTGAGAAGGAACGAAGAACATTACAAAGGAAATACTTGGGTTAATATGCGAGACTCTGAACTGTCTAAAACGACGACATTAATAATGCCTTGCGGGATTTATAACACATGTAGAAGGCAAATGTTTAACAACGTTGGTGCGAAAAGCATGAAGGGAGGGATGGAGATCAACTGCTGTAAAGCTCTCGAATTGTTCGGGAAACAGTAAAAGTCTTAACCTAAAAATAAACCGTCAGAGGCTAAGGATGTGTATTGAAACGCCTAGGGCCGCCGCTGAAAAACAATTTAAGAATGTGAACCAAAAAGCCAATCAATACAAGGGAGAAAAAAAACAGAAAAATAAAAACCTTTGTTTAATGTCCAAAAAAAGACAGGACAGGAAAAAGAAAGAAAGAAAGAAATGACAAATAGAAAACAAATAGCAAGGTGGTAGAATTAAACCCAACTATCTAGGTAAGTATATTAAATATAAATGGACTAAAAATAGCAAGATAAAACAAAAATAATGAAGCGCAGCATAGAGCCGGGGAGGAGGTATTTGCAGTCCAGACACCGTAAAGCTATTACTGTTCCGGAGAAGCGTAAAGATGTCAACGAGACTTCGACTTTGTTAATTTTATATTAAAATATCCGACCTGCTGTGGGAGCCTGGGCAAGACTCTGCCTCCCTCTGGGTTTCAGCGTTCCGTGGCGGTGTTTTTATTAGGCACCTGCCATGTATGAGACACTGGGATACAGCAGGGAACAAACACAATCCTGCCTTATGGAGCTTGCTTGTCTGGAGACCCTCGGCTGGGCCCTCGGCCGCCGTGATTGCCAATGCCCGCGATGAACCCCTGAGGTAGGTATCATCAACCTACGACAGGTGTTATTAAGGCCACGGCACAGGTGAGAAGACTGAGCTTCATCCCTGAACTGGTGAGACCGGAAGAGACAACTCCTCAGATGATTCCTTCCCACCCTGATGTTCGGGCAGGGAAGCCGAGGGCAGTCCACGGGATGCTGAAATTTCGTTGCTGTGGTCTGGTGATGAACGATCGGATTTTTTCTTTTCAAAAGCAGTTTACTTTGTTAATTATGTTTGAGTTAGACTTGCAATGCTATTAATTCCCGCTCCCTGAATAAATATGAGAATTGAGTGTTTGCTTAGGCAAAGGCCTCTACAAGTGTTAGAGGCAAGGGATGGGGGTGGGCGGGCTGGGATTTTGGAATTTCCTGCAGGTTTTCGGAGGGTGACCGTTCACACAGGAGAGCAGCTGGGGGCAAGGGTGCCGGATTTACAACATGTTTGGGGCTCAGCAGGAGGGTGCCTATGAAGACAGTCCCTCCATCTTCTCTCTGCTCCTTTATCAACAGGTGCTGGGTGTTCATTGTGCACCTACTAGATGTTGTTGGGGAATCGAGGAAATGTGCAATGCCCAGGACGCTCTTGTTATGGCCTGAATGTTTGCATCCCCCGAAGTTCATATGTTGAAACCTAGTCCCCAGCGAGATGGCATTAGGAGCTGGGGCCTCTGGGAGGTGCTTAGGCCCTGAGCGTATAGCCCTTATGAAATTGATTAGTGCCCTGGGGATCTCTCTAGCTCCTTCCACCACGTGAGGACACAGCAAGAAGACAGCCTTCTATGAATTAGGAAGTGGGCTCTCACCAGACACCAAATCTGCCAGAGCCTTGACCTCGAACTGCCCAGCCTCCAGGACCGGAAAGTGAAATGAGTGTGGTTTATAAGTCACCCAGTCTGTGGCATTTGTTATAGCAGCCGAAATGAACTAAGACATTTATCTTTGTTGTTTTCCACCCTGCTAAAGCTGCAGGCTTTCCTCGTGGCCTCTGGCTCAGAGTAACGACATTAAAGAAAGCTTATAACCTCCCTGCACCTGCGGGTACCCCACCATGTTCCGCTCGGTTATGACGCCAGAGGTCAAGGGAACTTTGTCAAAGTTGGGCAGCGGATGACAGGGGCCTCCCCACTAAGATCTCTAAGCACAGAAACTAACCTAACCTATGCCCCCTGAGACAGGGCTTGGCAGAGGCCACTGCTCCTGACCCTTTCCAGGTCGCTGAGATGGGGCTGGGCCTGCAGGCCCCACAGTCGCCAAAGCCCTCCGCTAGCTGAGTCAGCCACAACAGGTCTGCAGCTATGGGGACGATTTAGCAGCTCATGAGAAATGGAAACTACGAGAAGGAACGGATGGGGCAGCTCCTGCTGTGGGGAAACCACGTGCATCCACGTCTCTCTGAGAAACCGAGGCAGCTGGCGCAGGCCCCCGCGCGGGAGGCGGCTTCCGCTTGTAACGATCCGTCCTGGGCTGGGCGGCCACTGCCACAGCCAGACTTCCGAGAGGTCCCATGTGTCCCCCTGCCGGCTCACGGCCCCCAGGCCTTGCCTCTGGGCCAGGCTGCCAGTCTCATCTGGAGCTTCTGTGGGGTGGAGACTGACTAGAGGGTGGGGCTGGGCCCATTTTGGGGCCACCTTGACCCGATGAATAAACAACAACCTAAGAGGACATCTGAGAACCTGACCCCAGCTACCCCACCCAGTCTAGTCCAATGCCACCCTGGCCTCTCTCACTGCTGAACACACACTTTTTTGCATTTATCAGAGATGCAGGTCGTGCCTACTTGGTAGGTGAGGATGCTGGCATTTGAAGCGGGGGTGGGGGGGGGAGGGGGTTGTGACTTTCCAAGGGTTGCAATCTAAGAGACAAAATTTCAACTTTGTGCACACGCCTTGGGCTTCAAAGTCTGAACTCTTTCAGACCAACAGCTTTAACCCGAGTTGCTCTGTGTCCACAGCAGCCTCTATTAACGAGCATATTAGCCCCGTTTTAAAGAGGAGGCTAGTGAGGCTTAGAGGTGTTGAGCCACTGACCCGATGTCACGCAACTAGGTCCTTACAGAGCAGAGTTCCACGTGCTGGGCCCTACTACGTCCCAGGCAGCAGGCCACATGCTGGCCAGACGAGGAAGCAGAGCCCAGTGGTTCAGGGTCTGGAGGCTTAGACTGCCGGGTGGGGGGACTGTGGACCCTGGCAGTGTGGTCTCAGGCAAATGACCCAACCCCCTCTGCATTAGATTCCTTGGCGAAAGATCCAGGATAAACACAGTACCTGCCACATAGGACTGAGAAGGTGTGAGCAAAGCAGTCTCACGCTCACCAGAAACGCCCCCCCAAACGTCGGCATGTATTAAACCTCACCGCACTATCCCTGGTTTCGGGGATGCAAACACGAGAGAGGGGCTGCTCTTCCCCTCTCCGAGCTCTTGCAGGAACCTGTCTGTTCTCCTTTCTTGGTATTTTTGATAACTGCAGGCAAAGACATGCAGTCGCGAGAGAAATGGTTCTGACTTCTTGGGCACTCTGAATGCCACAGCCTGGAAGGTCGAAGGACTCCTGGATAAAACAGCAGATCTGGAAGGCTACATGCTTGGTCAGATTCCCCGCCTCACCACCCCTCCCCTGGCCTGAGCTGGAGTGAGAAGAAGGGGGACGGAGACCTGAAAAGGGACCGGGACCCTCCCCCTCCCCTGAGTCCCTGGGCAGGGGCAGGCAGACAGTCTCTAGGGTAGCAGGAGGGGACAGGTCTAAGAGCAGAGGGCAGCCACACAGCTCTGTGGCTGTGATTCAGGCACCGAGATGGCTTCATAGTGAGTACAGAGCAATGGGCGTGATGTGGTGTCAGAGGCCCTCATGCCAGGATATAAGGACAAATGAATAAAAATATAGATAGATATGTACATAAATAGATAGAAAGAGAGAGAGATAGAGAGACAGAGAGAGACAGAGATAGAGAGACAGAGAGAGACAGAGAGAGAGAGACAGACAGACAGACAGACAGAGACAGAGAGAGACAGACAGAGAGAGAACTAGACTCAAGAGGCCGTGAGGCTCCGATGAGAATACCCCAGGGATGAGCTTGGAACCGTGAGTGGAAGTGACATGTGTCAAGGACATCTGGGTGGATGCCTGCACAGGCAGAGGACTGAGGACCAAATGCCCTTGGCCTTGCTCCATGCTTTGACATCCCTGCCTGAGATGGAAACTGCCTGACATGCAAATGCAACTCTGACTAAAGTTCTGTTTCTCTCACTTGGCAGAATGGGGACTGAAGTGGAAGTTAAGTTTGGTTACTGAACAAGAAAGCAAGCAACATTTCTTGCATATCCCAGTCAGTCATCTGAGTTTGCTACAGGCTATAAGCCAAGAAAAAGTTTTAAAATGCTCACTGGGATTTAGGTCGGACTAAGGAATAAAAAAAGGAGGGTCAAGGAAGGCTTCCTGGAGGAGGTGACCAGGAACTGAGTTTTGAAGGTCATGCAGGAGTTGGCTAGACAGATAAGGGTGGTAGTGATGAAAGTGGTCCAGGCTTGGGAACTGTCGATGGGAAAGCTTGGTGGAGAGAGAAGACAGTCCTGTTTAGGGAGCTAAGAGTGGCCTGAGGATGGGCGATCGCAGAAAATAGTGAGTTGGGTCTGCAAAGAGACAGGGCCAGCATGTGGACGTTTGTAAGTGGTGAAGACTGCAGAGGCCATACTGGGCCTGCATCCCCTGGGGTGTGTGTTGGGGGACTGGGGCTCCTGCAGTGCTTCGCACGCTCTTGCCACTTCCTGGGCTGAGTTAGAGGTAAAAATAGCAAACCACAATCCTATCATGCTGCTGTGGGGTAAAGGGACCAATCCTGTTTCTCCAACAAAGCAAATTATAAAAATGTCCTCATTAGGAGCAGAAGCAGCATGAAAAAGCATGGTAATTATGAGATTCAAAGCTCCTGGTGCCTTCGTGCTGATATTACCAAAGATAGCAATCATTGTTGGTGGTAGACTTGCCAGGGGAAAGTTTGATCTCATCATTTCATGAAATAGAAGTTGGGCTTAGGTCAAAAGCCCTAAGGGTCACAGGAACCTTATCAGGTCACTAGTGGTCCTCAGACTACCAGCATCAGTAAAACCTGGTGTGGTGGGTGGGTGGGTTTTGGAAATGCGAGGTCCCAGGATGCAGCCCTGAATCAGAAGTTAAGGACATCTTCAGCTTATCTGTGTGCACGAAAGCTCTTTCGAAAGTGTTGATGTAGAAAGCCAGGCTGCACAAGCGCCATCAGCATAACAATTTCCCCCTTTAATTCCCTGAGGGTCTCTGCGCTGCCGCCTCCTTACCTGGTTCTATCAACAGTCTAGAGAGCATGTCTGCAACCTACGTGCTCCATCCTCTGCGGATGGGTCTATCAGTCAGCGTTCTTGGTTGCCACCTCTGTCTCCACAAAGCTGTTTGCCTCTGCTGCCACCTTGCCAAAAAGGGATTCCATACTTCATCTCCTTCCTCAGGTGGACGTCCTCCAAATAAAAGCCTCACGTGGGTTCCTCTGCTACTTTAGCCCTAGATGCAAGGGCGGCGGGAAGTTTGGGCGAG
>NW_006431919.1:16259340-16277207 GCF_000325575.1 Pteropus alecto | reverse complement strand
AATTCTCCAAACGTAGCAAAAGTGGTCGATAAAATCTGGAGAACCACAAAGTACCCAGGGCAGGTCTGTGGGCAGCTCCCTGGGCAGGAGAGGCAGAAAGGTGTGAGGGAGTCAGCCAGCCCCACCCTTGTCCTTGAAACCCAGCTCTATGAGATGCTAGACTTTGGGCAAGTCATTTCACCTCCGTGGACCCTAGTTTCTTCATTACAAAATGAGAAGAATAATATCAGCACTGTTATATTGTTGGGAGGATTAAAAGGAGAGTTTGCAAAGCCCCTTAATATTGGTTGACACACTGGCTATCGTTCAGATAATTATTAGCTATGAGGTCATCGCCAACAATAATATTCCTAGCATGAAGTCCTGGCCACTTTCTGTATTTTGATTTTATTTGTGTTGCCATCTAAACAAGCAACATATATTTGCAGAGCAATGAGCACCTACTATGTGGTAAGTACTGTACAAGGTGCAGGAATGGTAAATGAGAGATACAGCCTCTGTCCTCCAAGACCTGGTCACCTAGGAGAAACAAATACGCCCACCGTATTCTGCAATGGGCTGGTGACTGTGGTGGTATAGAAAGGGGTCTCTCCCAGCATGACTTCTGGAGGAAACTATTCCAAGGAGAGATCATTTAAGGATCAGTTTGGCAAGTGAGGTAGGAGTGAGGAGAAGGATATTGGAAGCCTAGAGACCAGCAAGAACAAAGACATTGAAGGGTAGAGTTGCCAGGCACTTTTGGGGAAGACTCTATGACCTGGGGACAGAGAGTCTACACTCTGAAGTCAGACTCCCTAATGTGGGTTCCCTTGTTACATGAACTCTGCCATTTATAAGCTCTAACCCTGGGCAACTTTGTTACTCCACCCCAAAAGTCTTGGTTTGCCACCTGTCGAATGGGAATAATGATAACAGAATCAGTCTCGGAGGTTCATAAGATGTGTGTTCAACAGTTAAGCACAGCAGCTGACATGAAGCAGGTGCCCAGCAAATGCAAGCGAGAACAATTTATGATTATTCTGGTTGGAAGTTAGGGTGAGTGCTGCCTCGGCGTGAGATTAGTCTTTGCCGAAACCTTGCATCCTTTTTACCAAGGCAGCGAAATCTATTGTTTCTGCTGGCCTGGCATGAGATTCCCCTTCTTCTAGGAAGAGCTCCTGGATTTTCCCATGCCTCCTCCAAGCACAGTCCGCAGGGCTGTTAAGACAGACTCCTCCTTCCTCCCAGATCCTGGCCAATCAGAGCGCAGCACATGGCCGGTCTGGGCCCAAGGGAGCCAGCCCTGGGGCTTCCCTCGAAACTAATGGGAAGAAGCCCTTTCCCAGCCCCTTGAGGTTGCGGAACTGGAGGGTGTAAATCTGGGGCTGCTGGTGGCTACTCTTGGCACCCCAAGGTTAGAGGTCCCCGGAGAACGAAGCTGACACAGAGGACAGAAGACCCGAGAAAAGATTCTCATTGACATTTTCTTCGAGCACCTGAATTCAGCTGTCACTGACGTTAATGCAACCCTGGCCTTCTAATTTCATGAACCAATAAACCCTTTTTCCCCCTTCAACAGTAAGAGTTGGCTTTCTGTTGTTTAAACTGAAAAGGTCCTGACTAAGGCAGGTGGGAGGCCCACCCGCTCTTCATCCCGCAGAGGGGCGGCGGGCCCATCCGTGCGGCTAACCATTGTGTCCTACTCATGAGACTGGCGGCTCTGCTGAGGGGCTGACTGGAGCCTACGGGGCTTCATGATCAGATTGAGAGCATCACGCTTTCTGGCATGACACTCCCACAAGCTTACAGAGACAGAATCAGTGCTAATCCCGGAGAGACAGCCGGCTCCCCGCTCCCAAATGAAAACTGGCCGAAAGTCCTTTGAGACCCCTGGGTTTCTCTGACTGGGTGTCTGTGATCCTGTGACCTCTCGAGGTCCCAGATGCCCTGCCTATAAGCAGACAGGGGGAAGTGGAGGCCGATGGGCCCGTGAACTTGGAGATCGCACACGGCCCTCGCTTCTCTCGCCTTGCCCGGTGCCGGCCCCAGTAGCGTTACGCCCTTGGACGTTCCTTTCCAAACGTCTTCTGGGCACCTTGGGAGGATGAAATAAGTTTCTGGAGCTTCCGCTGTGCCCCAGGAACTAGATGCACACGTCTCATTTATTCCTCATGCCAGCCACGCAGAGTGGCCCATTCTATAGATAAGACAGGTCACCCAGCTAGCGGATACCACAGCAGAACTGCAGTGTGGCCTGCAGCGCTTTGCACAAGCTCACATGGCTTGGGAAGTTCTGTCAGGCCAGTGCAACGGCTATCGAGACATCCCAGACACTGTGCATCTGCAGCTGACCCCAGAAAAAGGGCTGGCTGGCAGGGGCGGGGCTCTGGGCGGGAGTGGGGGGCAGGGAGCCACAGCAGCCTCTGGCTCCTTGGCAGCTGGGGTGGGGTTGCTGCTGAGATGCAGGTTTCCCCCAGGGTGGGCCCTGGGCAGAGTTCCTCCTGCAGTCAATCCTTGACACTCTGAGGAATGCTCTGGAAGCTTTCCCAAATCCTCCAGCTCACAAACACCACCTCAGCGTGCCATCTCCCCAACACATGCAGTAAAGGAGAACTGAATAATAAAATGACCCCTTTAGAAATGTTGTGCTTCTATAAATGCAAGATGATAATCATTGTCGAGACTAGTGAAATAAACTCTGCCCCCCAAACAAATGCGACGTAGCATTAGATTATATCGTCGCTCTCAAAACAAAGGTGTTCTCTTTGGCCTTTTAAAATACTTGGTCTGTTATTGAGAACCTCAGGACAGATAGAAGAAATGTGTGTTTTGAGGCGTGCGTGCTAGGGTGGGCGCGTGTGTAAGCTCATGCGCAAACCTCCAGCTCGGTGACCCTCCCGCACCTCCAGGCCTCCAAGGGGCACCATTCAAGTGTGTACCTTTGCAAAATAATAGTGACTCGCTGCCATGGGTCTTTGGATCATTTGTGAATAGTTTAAAAGGCCTACATCAAATTCAGCTGCTTCCTCAGCCACGCTCTGAGCTGATGCCTTCACACTGGGTCCTGGCCATATTCTTAGTCTCATTTTGTAGGTGAGCTAACTGAGGCTCGAGGAGGTAAAATGGCTTTTCCAAAGTTCTGTAGGAGCCTCAGGGTCAGGGTCGGAATTTCTCACCCGGGTCTTCCTGATACTTTGCCCATGTAGTTTCTCCTGGACCAGCACCCCTGCCTGCCTCGGTCTAATGCAGATCTGCAAACACTCACTCATTCCGTTGCCTTAAATCTCATTTGCAATGAGGCAGAATATTAGCAAATAAATAAGTAAATACATAGCTTTAACTCCTGCCTTATGTCAGCCACTGTAGGCTGTGGACTTGCTGTCTGACCTTAAAGCCCATGGCCAGACGCTCCATTCTGGGCTCATGGTGAGCAGCAGAGATCTGAAGCATGAGAAGGGTCACTTGAGCCAGCCTTGGGATGGAGGAGAGTCTAGGGAAGGCTTCCTGGAAGAGGTGATACCTATGCCAAATCTCAGAGGACAAGAAGGAGCTAGTCAGATGAAGGGCGTAGATGCGAGGTTGGGCAGAGGTGTCTCAAACAGAGGGAGGGGACAGAATGAAAGCAGCTGACACTATCTCAGTTTTCCTTTCTCAGATGTTACCACCTGGGAGTCACTGGTGACTCCTAAGTCCAACAAATCTTCAAGGCCCAGAAGGACAGGTCTCCAATTAAAGATGGGTGCAATCTGGGCAAAGTACATATGCGATATGCTGGGGGATGAACGAACGCCCCCAGTGACAGCGCCAACACAGCCCGCGAAGAGCAGGAAAGCCCAGGACTCGGAACCTGACAGAACTGGCTTCGAATGCCCCCGAGCAGTTCCCCTGGCTGCTCGGACCAGCCCTTCTCTATCTGCAGAAATGGGCTCCACGCTGGGCTGAGGATGCCAGTATGGCTGACTTCACGAACACGTACTACGGGCCAGGCACTGTTCTAGGCACCGCAGACGCGGTTCTCCCTTCGTAGCCACAACCTATCAACTGACTCCTACAAAAGAGGAAACTAGGTTCCCAAGAGGGTAGCACGAGCACAGCGAGGTCACACAGCCGGGAGATGGAGGCGCCAGGTTTTGAATCCAGCTGCAGGGGAACGTGTGTAACCATTCTGGGCAGGGATTCAGGGCAGGATCGTGGGACTGATAGAAACTCCAAGGCTGGTGGCATTAAGATGGAGCTGCACAGAGTACGGAGACGTGCCACCCCTGGGGAGCAGCCTGGTCGGCTCTGGCATTGTCAGCGGCCCCATTTCCGTGGTGACTCTGACACAGACCTGTGCAGGGGTGAGACTTCCGAGCACGGGGATGCAGGCTGGCAGGCACCGTGACACACCTGATCGAACCCCCTCACCCCTCGCTGAGGGAAACGGCAGATACAGTTACCGAATTACTCCCTTTAGCCAGGGGGACCCTGGGGAATCAGATGGCTCGCTCCCACCCCCACTCCCACCCCAGGAGAAGCTCCTGGAACGCTCCTGCCACCCCTCAGTTGCCTTGGAAAGGGGCTTGTCGCCACGTTTGGCTGGCACTGCATTCTGCAGTCTGACTCAGAGGCACGCAGGCAGAAAAGGTCAAGGCTCCCAAATTAACTCGAGGAAAAACTGCCAGTCGGCAAAGACCTACGCGGGGTTTTCACGAAGGTCTTCCTCCCTCTGCATCCCGGGTTGGGATGTGGGGGGATGCACAGCGATTATTCGCAGAAATGGGGGCCCACAGACACCGGCACGCTCGGCTCTTCCCTCCGTCAGGTGTGTGTTGACGCTTCGCTAAGTCTCGGGCACTACCTCGGGGCCTGTACGCAGGTTATTTCCTTGATCCTCCGACGACCCTGTAAGGCCGGTGTTATTACGATCGGCCATTCTACGGAAGAGAAAACTGAGGCTCGAGTCACTTGCCTGAGGTCACCCAACTGGCAGGTACTGGGGTCAAGGTCTAGACCCGGATCGTTTGCAGAGTCCGGCTCAGCCCCTCCATGACAGACCACTCAAAGGCCAGAGGTGGGGACCGCCCAGGGACACAGCTGCTCTCCAAGCCTGGCTCCTCAGGCTAAGGCTCTCGCCACTGCCCCGGGCACACAGTGGGGACCCAGTGAACGGGGCACCTCAGATTGAACCTGGGACCCTGTAAGGCCAAGTTCCCCGGGCCTGGGGCGGAAGTCCCCCCCTAACTGCACCTGCAATCAGGTGTCCCCTTACTGGCGGAACCTGGAACAAAACAGAGTTGCTCGTTTTTCGCCCCCTGCCCCAGCCCGCTTCTCAGACGCAGGGGCTTTGTAGGGGAGGACTCCCTCTCACACCTGGGGAGCCTCGGAGCATCCGGAGAACCTGACCGATTGTCCAGAGGGAGATGTCGAGGCTCCACGGCAGGCGGGCTGGGCCTCAGGACAGGGATCCAGGCCAAAGTTCAGGAGTCGGGCTCCTGGGTGGCTGTGCTGAGGCCCTCACTCTCTCCCTCTGCACAGTAAAGGTGTGGACCGGTTAAAATCTTTCTTTGTTTTCCTTTCTGGCTTTGATATTTTATCAGTGCTCACCTCAGGACATGCAGCGAACATCTGATATAATAGGTACCGTGCACTAATTACGTTCTGGTGCTTTACATTAATTATTTACATGAATACCGACTCCTTCCGACAACCCCATGGGATAGGTTCTTTCGATACTGTTATTTCCATGTTATGCATGGGAGGAAAGAAGAACAGAGGGGTCGGGTGACTTGCCCAAGGCCATACAGCTCGCGAGTGATGGAGCCAGGATTCATCCCGAGCCCGGAACAGTCGCCCTTACGTCCTTCCACTGCGCACTTACACTTTCAGGCATGGCGAAGCCACGTTTGAGGAGCTGAGGGACGCGCATGGTGGCAGCCACGGGGGTCGGCTGTCGCGAGGCGGGCAGGAGAGGCAGTGCTGGAGCACGGCCGGGTGGGGAAGGGCCTTGAGCAGAGCCTGAAGGGACAGAGTCGGCACTGGCGGTGAGACGGGAAAACACTGGAGGGCGCTCGTGCGGGAAGACACGACGGCTTACGCTGAGAAGGATGGGTCTGGAGGCAGCGGGGAGGACGGCCCCAAGGGGGTGAGGGCGGAAGTAGGGAGGCCACTGAGGAGGCCCCTAGGAGAAAGCCAGATATGACCGTAGAGTCTGGGTCACGCAAGGGGGTTGGGCGGAGAGACGGAATGCGAGAGTCACATCGGCTGCAGAGCTCATGTGACTGACTCGGCCTCAGATGACATGCGAATGGTGGAGGAGAAAAAGAAGGTTAGAAGGACACTCTTGGGCTTCCAGCTGGGGGTCCGGTCTGGGACGACGGGGTGCTGCTGCTTGAGAGGAGAACACAAACATGGGTGCAGCCTGGGGTGAGCGGTGTGGAGCTCGGTTTGGGGTGCGATACGTTGCCGGAGGCATCTGCAGGAGGCACCCAGCACACATTCGGAGATGCGTGGCTGCAGCTCAGAGGGCGACGTGGGTGCTGGAGAACTTGGCATCATCGGCGTGGAGGTGCCAGGGAGGGGACGGGCTGTCTCAGGGAGGTGATGCGTGCAGGGAGGACACGGAGGGCTTAGGGTAGCACTGACCCCTCCTCGGGAGGGTGGGCAGAGGAAGAGAGAACGCGTCAACTTCCTACCTTTCTCGGCTTTACGTTTGCCAAGTCCTGGCCCTGCCAGCTACGATTCTTAGGAAGCTGAGTGTTTACCCTCTTCCTTCAAACTCGGCTCGGAGAAGCAGTAACCGGCTGCAGGCCTGGAACCCTGCCTCCCTGCTCTGGCACCAGCCCAGGGTTCTACAGCAGGCTCTGAATTGTGTAATTATGCATGCAAAAAATTACGCCTGGCAGAGAGCTTTGGCTTTCCTGGGGGAGGGCTTCCCAGAGCATCGCCGAGCAGCCCGGTTGCCATCGGCCCGCTCTGAAGACGCTTGCTAAAGTCCGAGAGAGACCTGCCCGAGATCAGAGCACAGTCCCGGGCCCAAGGGTGCCCAGACACATCCAGTGTGGCAGCAGGTGGGCACCCGTCAGTCTGTGTCTTCGGAGAAACCTGTCAACACCACTCGGTTTGGCTTCCTGGAGGTACACAGCCCCGTCTCAGATAGCTCCCACCCAGCGAGCTCTGCCATCTCCCCTGGCCCTATTTATGACCCAGAGCGGGGGAAAAAAAAATCTATCAACTCAGAGCAAGCAGCTAATCAGTTTACCCGGTTGCCTCGGGTCCTCCAATGTAATTATAATTCCTACTAAGGCACTGGTGAGTGTCAGACTCATTTCAACAACTGCTGCAGACACGATAATCAAAGTGCCAGGATTCCTTTGTTCCAAATCCTATACAGATGAGGCTCACAAGGTATGCTTTGGAGGGGAAACTAAGCATGGGATTTTTTTTTTTTTCTCAACTTCTCTCCTTCCTGCTTCCTTCCTTACAGAGATCAGGGAGAGGCTGCCAGAATGTCCTGCATGCAGCTGCCAACAGACCCAGACCTACGGGGGTTGTGACTGTGGCTACCGCATGCTCACAGGTGGCCAGAAGCTTCGTGATGAGGCAGGAGTGATGGCCAGAGGAGGCTGCTGGCTGCTTCCCAGGGACCTCGCAAGGTGGCATTTACCTTGGCTCATTCCCCAGCCTCTGGCCCCCAGCCTTGGAGGTTTGAAAACCTGATTTTTCTGGCGTACCCGGAAGGGACCCATCTGTCAGGAGAATACTCCCATTAACCCAGATCATGAGACCAAAACATAAACCACACGGAGAAGCCAGAGTGCCATGCAGAACAGAACTGCTGATTCCGTGACTAGCACTGTCTTTGCCTGGAAGCAGAGCTGCCTGGGGAGGCATGTTATGATGATCAAGGTTCCTGGTGAACTTGGAATCACCACGGATGCTGAGTGAACCACTTGAATATTTAATTGCACCAGGCTGTGTCTGCTGTAGCCTCTCCCTTGGAGGGACACAGTTGACAGTAGGATCATACAGGCCATGCCCAAGATGACCAAACAGCACCTGGACTCAGACTTCCCCAGGCAGGATCCCACCCAGCTGATCTGGTGCCCAGCCCTGAACTGCAGTGTATCGTGTGCCTCCCCGAGAATATAAAGTTGTCAGCCAGGCCCATCAGAGACCACAGTTTCTGCCTTCCACCTACGCTTGCATTTGCGTGAGGTTAGGAGCAAGCTCTCTCCAAGGAATATGAACATAAGTGACGTTTGTCGCTTTTGGCCACAGTGGTTATGAAGCAGTATACCATCTCTACCCCCTTCACTGAGATATAAAGGGGGCCCTAGGGTTGGTGGAGTGACAAGATGAAAGGAGGCTGGATCCCTGAGTGACCCCATGGAAGAAAGGTAGTTGCCCACAGGAACACCCAAATTGGCCAATTATACGTACGACAAATGAAATTCTATGTGTTAAGCCAGTAGAATATTGGGGTCTATTTGTTACTACGGCTACCCTAAAGAATACATCGTTCTATTCTAGGCCTACCTCTGTGAGACAGCAGTCATCATCCAACGGACTGTTAAATCTTCTGAGACTTCAAATTCATATTCAACCACGTCTCGTGTCATTCCTAATGGTGAGCGCTGCCGTAAGTTTTATTTTCCCAAGTTCTAACTTGATCTCCACCCACCTACCTCCCAGATGTGAGCAGATGTTACTCGCAGGTCCCAAGCCACAGGCAGGGGGTCTGAAAGTATAGCAATATGTACAAATAAACCAACAACAAATGATTGGAATGTCCTTTCATTGTGGAAGAGTAGTTTAAGTGTGTGCGCGCGCGCACACACACACACACACGGAAATGAAGTCACAGGAACAGACTGGAGACAGACCCTGGGCTGGACAGAGGGAGCAGCAAATGTGAACTTGATCAGAACTGGGATGTAAATAAATCTCATTTATCTTCATGGCAACCGTAATAAATTGGTAATGACTGCCTGGACTGCTGTGTGAAGAAGGATTTTGAAGTCACATTCTAGCTCAGAAGGAAAGAGTCTTGGGATGGATGACCGATGTCTGACGTGGTTAATGGTTGAGGGAGTAACAGCACATGCCAGGAATTGTCGCTCTTGTGCTAGGGACTAGGATTGTGGTTACAGAGGAGACTACATTTATCAAGTCTATAGTCCGAGGTTAACCGTGCTTAACCCTCAGATGAGCGCCTAGTATGGAGCAGGTGTTTTACGCACACCTTTTCAATTAATCTGCACAGCCACCCTAGGAGGGAGCTATTCTCCCGGTTTTACAGATGATGGATCTGAGGCTCAGAGAGAATAGGTGACTTACCTAAGATCACGCGGCTCAAGAAAGGCAGAGCCCAGTTCCAGACTAGGCGAAATCTGTGCATTTCACCATCACATGGAACACTTCTGAACTGAGTGGGGTCTGGACTGAAAAGAATCATACATGTCAGCCTTTCAGTCTGGCTGCTGCCCACTGACATTATTAGAACAAGGGTGGGGGTGGCAGCTCAGATGCAAGTCATGTGAAGACCAAATCGGTTTGGGGTTTGAGCTTCCTACAGCCTTTCTCTGTCTCTTAAGCTGGTTTACCGCTCTCCCAAAGTTTTGGAAGAAGGCCAGGAAAGGCCAGAAGAGAAAGAGAAGAGATAAGAGATTCTCGTGTTGTCCGTTACAGGGAGAACCACCAGGGAGACGGCGAGGAGCCGGCAGTCAGAAGGAATGAGGTTAGTCTCGTGCTGCTTCACGTTGGCTGTGCAACTGTATGGAGCAGCGTTTGTGAGCCTCAACTTCTCCCCAAATGTCATATGCAGCTAATTCCGGGAAGTAGGTGTAAAGTCTCTGAATGATGGACAGACAGGCTTGAGTTCAATGCTGTCTCTGCACTTACTGGTTAGTTGACCTTGGGCAAGTCTCTTTTCCTCTCTGAGCTTCAGTTTTCTCACTTTTTCTCACCTCTAAAAACTACATAATAACCATATCCAGCTCTTAAGAGGTAGATGTTCTACGACAACTGAATGAGATAATGTAGGGGATGTGCCCAGCACAGAGTCAGATAGTCTATACACAGTAGCATGCTTTACCTCTCTATATACAAATGCACACGCACCAAACACCCTTCAAAGTTACTGTGTGGTATTAGAAATTTAGGGGGGGGGGCTCAGTTTCCACCCTCTGCAGATTGCACGTGGTGCTTCGTCACCTTGAACAAACTCGGCCTAGGTTCTGTCCACGCCCCATGCTCTCGCTCACCTTGTCTTTGCCTGAGTTCGCCTTTCTGCTTGGACTCCCTCCCACAACTTTTGACAAGAATAACAATCACAACAATAAAAATGTCACCACCGTGACTTCCTCCTATACTGCGTGCTCGCTACGGACGGGCAGCCTGCTACCTGCACTCCGCGTGCTCACGTCCCCTTCCACGCTCATCGCCCCCCTCCCTCCCTGCCTGTGTCCCCTTCTTGATGTTGTCCTGGGGTTCTGGGGAACAATGAATCAGCTCCAGAGACAGATAAAAGTTGCAGGCAGCTTGAATCCCCAAACCCCTTTGGTCTTTCCATTACCTGCAGTTCTGGGCTGCCTGGGAGACAAATCCCCCCATGCTCCATTTATACGTTATTTTCCATACTCTTCCCAAGGTGCCCATGTGCTCAGTATTATTAACCTTCCTAGACACCCGAAGAAACTAAGGTTCAGCCAATGAGAGGCAAGTCTGGGGTTTAAATCTAAGCCCATTTGGCCTCCAAATTTTATTCCTTGTTTGACGGTATAGCACATGGACTCAAATGCTAACGGGTCATCTCCACCTTTCTCAACAAGCCCACCAACAATGAGAGATCCACTCAGGGAACCCCCTCGGGCTCAGAGTTCCAGAACCAGGTGGTTTAAGGTGAATCCAAGCCACACCTGTTCCACCAAAGAGAGAGACGCAAAGGCTCTGGTCTGTCATTACGCACCACTTACTACATTACTCTCTCCACCAGCGTTGCAGATAATGAATGCTGCCAAGATTAACAGCCACTACCATTTATTGAACCCTTACTAGGTGTCTCATCCCTAAAAGCCACAAGAACCCTACAATGCTGGCATGTGAGTATACTTGTCCCCAAATGAACAGAGGTTCTGTGGGTGTCTCCCGGAAAGTAGGCTGTAGAGGCCTTGAACTTGAAGCCACTTCTGTAATCCCTCCCAGGATTGGAGGGAGGGACTTGCTGCCAAAAGAATGTCTCCAGGGGAAGGATGTGCTTCTCACTGCTGCTTCACAGAGAGGGTGCTGAGGAGGAAGGCATGGACACGCTGGAAGCAGCTGGGGGGAGATGTCATTTTCTCCACTGTGCCTTGTGCCCAGTCAGCACAGAATCAAGGCAGAACGTGGTCAGGCCAGGCTGACATCCAGGGGGATCCCGGGCCCTGTTCCCGGCTTGCCACGTGATAAGGGCTGCTGCACTGCCCACGCTGGCCCTAGTCTGAGTGCAGGTACATCCTGACGTGGGGGGAGAGAGCTGCCTAAAAACTCTGCCTGCCTTTGGAGATGAGACGTTTAAGTCTGATGAGTTTATCCAAGAGTACAGCCTGTGTCCTTCTGCAAATTTACCCTTTCATTCTACAAATATTTATTGAAGACTGACTATGTAGTAGGCATGGCATTGTGCTGCATGCTGGGAATGCAAGCGTCAAAAAGGCAGCTTGTATAAAAATGATTCCGAATGTACCAACCGTGGATAAGAGGAGAAATCTAGAGGCGTGAGCTAATTTGTCTTATTCTTCCCTACTGCTGACAAATCCATCTGGGGGAATTCAAATTCTAAGGGTTGGAAATCCTTCTGTGTAGCCTAGCCAAAGAAGACAGATTGGACAAAGGGAATGACAGCTTCGTGTTCACCTGTGCCACCACAGCTACCCGCCTCGCTGCCGCTAACACCACAACAAACATCACCACATCGCCAGGGCAATCACAGCCAACATCACTTCTACTGCGGTCACCGCCACAACTAATACCACCTCCCCTCCCCCCTGCGCCCGTCACCAACGTTATCCCTACTGTATAATCACACTGCTGCTAACACCACCACGAACACCACCTCCCGCCACCACCGTCACCGCCATCACCACCGTTATCACCATCACCACTGCCACGACCGTCACCACCATTCACACTGCTGTTATCATCACTGCCATCTGGACATTATCCCTGCTATATGCATCACCACCAGCGCATCTCGTCACCAGCGTCACGGCTACCACATCGCCACCATGAGCATCATCACCACCACCATCATCGAAATCACGACTAGCATCACGATCACTATCATCATCTCCATACTGGTACCCACCGCTTATGCGTTGCCTTACAGTTTGCTAAACATTGACATTCACATTATCTCATTGACTCCCCGTGACGATCCAATGAGTTGATATCATGATTGTTGCTATTTAACCGATGAAGAAACTGATATGAAGAGAGGGGTTAAGCCATTGGCTTAAACCACCGGCCTGTAACAGCTAAGCTAGGACTGGCCTTTGGCTCTGTTCCACCCAACACCTCATACCTCCTTCTCTCCATTAATGCTAAGCTATAATGCAACGGCCCCCAGCACTCTGTTTTCCACTAAAACACAATCTTTGATGCGCAGATCCTGTGGCTATGCTGTGGGGGGGCCTCAAAGCTGTGCCCAAGTTTCTTTGTCACATTAATCCCAATTAGGGAATCCTAAATCCTTGTGCATCTCTGTGAAATGTCAATACAAGTCACCAAATACCAATCGTGTGCCCAGAACTGCGTTGGGCTCCTTGGAGAAGCTCAGAAGAGCAGGAAAAAAGGTCCCAGTCTTTGAGGAAAGTGTGTCTTACTGGAGAGTCAGGGCATATTTACGGGAAGTGATTGTAGAACGATTTGAGGTAATCGATTGCTAAACGGTGCAGGACAAACGGTGAGTACCCAGGGAGGGGAGGAAGAGGAAGCGGGTGTGGGCTGAGGGATCGCTGGGAGACTTTCAGAGAGGCAGGGTAGGGATGAGGGGGACAGTCCCGGTCCCCACTAATTTTGTCCTTTCCTCATCCCTGCTCTCTACTAGCTTCCAGGGTCTGTCCCTACCTTCCTCAATATGGACGCTCTGACTCACCTCTACCCCACTCTGTCCCCTTCCACTTCTGATGACAACCTTTCTACTGACGTCCTCCAAGCCACGAAAGTGTGAAACATCCCTGTCATTTTCTATCCTTTCTCCTTCTTGTTGTCTACCTCAGTGGCATTGTCCACGCTATTCCTTCTGCCTAGAACTTCGCTAACCTACCTTCCTGCATGGGCACGGTCCAGCTCTTTTCTCGGCCTCAAATGCCACCTCTCCTGGGCATCCTCTCTGATTCTGCAGCACCTGCCCTCAGGTACAGATGGTTCCCCGCTCCTCTGAACCCCACGGTGTAACACAATCTGCAGGTTGGATTAGGGAGGTGCTCAGACACAGCCTAGCCTGGTGATTAAGCATGCAGGCACTGGAGTCAAACCATGTGGATTCAAATCCCAGCAAAGACAGTGTCCTACGGAACTGATCTCCATCCTGCAGCTGCTTCTTCAGGGTAATGCAGACGGGGGCCTGACTCGACTCTCGTGCAAGCTACTCTCGTGCAAGCTATGCGACGTGGCCCGACACACACGGCAATTGTTCCGGAAGGTCAGGAGGAACCTGGGATGGTGGCACAAGGTGAGGACAGACCTAACAGGCAATGGGGGAGTGACAGGGTGCCCCTGAAAATTCAGGACGAGATTCAATATTCAATCTTTAGTCCCAGGCTTTCCCACCCCCAAATACAATGCACCCTGGGGACACACCAAACAACAGAGTGCTTCTAGAAAGTGCGTAGGGCCTGCTTTTGGCGTCAGAGCTGGTGTGAATCCTGGATCTCCCACCAGACATGTGAGGGGACTTGGGCAAGTCACTGGCTCCCAAGCTTTAGTTTCGTCATCTACAAAATGGGGTGGGCGGGGGCGAATGCTTCTCACAGTATGAGATTTCATCTTTCAGATGGGAATAATCACAGTACCTACCTCATAGGGTTGTCTGAGGAGTAAGTTAGTTTAATGTATCAAAAGTACTTAGAGTAGTATTTGGCACAAATGCTATAGACATGTCATTTCTTCTTACGATTCTCATTATAAGAGCTTGAAAAATACTTGCGTGATTTTTGTTCTATTTGTCAACACCTTGCACAGTTCTTGGCACATAGTAGGTACTCAGTACAAATCTGTTTTTTTCTTTTTCCTGTCTGGTTCCAACTCTGATGCAGAAATACCCCTACGGGCACATTCGAGTGATGCTTAAAGCACCAGCAAAGTAGAAGCATCAAAAATTACAAAAAACAAGTTTTGAAAGCATATTTTTTTTAAAAAAAAATCATCAAAGTAGTCACCATGGGGAAAATTCAAATTTTATTAGACTTCCTTAGACTTCCTTCACTGTTTCTGTCTTGAATTGCCTAAGTAACAACTGGTGGGGCAAGTGGGCGGGTGGAGGCCGGATATAAGCCTTTCAGCCTTAGGGCCTTTAGCACTGAGAGTTCTGATCCAGCCCAGTGCTGGCCTGGCCCCGTGCAAAGGAGAAGGGGAGGGCTATGGGCTCCCCACTGCTCTGCCTAGGCCGGAAGGGAAGCCTCTCTGAGAGTCCCCGGCTGAGGGTGCAATTTGACCATCTGGGGTAGTCCCAGGGATGGGGATGAAGTGGTGGTGTCAGCCATACACAGATGCCAGTGTCCCGCTTCCCCGAGGGCTGGGGCTATGGGGACTCCAGGACCCTGCTGGAGCAGGCAGCAGAGAACCCTCTCCCTCCCGGCCCAGGGTCGCCGTGAGTGCGGAGTTGACAGGACAAAGTGGAGGCCAGTGGTCGTCTTTCTTGCTTCTTAGAAGCCTGTAAGCTAGCAGCGGCTGCCAGCTCTTCTTGGGGAGCACGGGCTGCTTGTCCCGGACGTGCCCCATGGCTGGAGGAGGAGACTGTGCAATGGGGGGCCCTGGAATCAGATGTGCTTCAATCCATGCTCTGTAACCACTGGACAATCACAGAGCCTTCCTGAGCCTCAGTTTCCCAATGTGGAAAATGAGAATAATAATACAGCTATCCCAGGACTACCAGGAAAATGAAAGGAGATACGGTATGCAGAAGGGTCTGGAACATAGTAGGTCCTCAGAAAATTAAAATCCCTCCTCCTTAAGCAATGATTCTCCATCTCTCCATTTCTACCCCAAACAAGCCTATTGACCTTGGCCGAGTCCTGCTAACTGCTTAGTACAGGAAGTTTGTTTTCCAACAGAGAAGTTCTACTAGGCCCCCCTGGAAAAGCCACTTGACTTTCATGCTTCAAGCTGGCCCTTCTTTTGTCCATTAGCCTCCTATTAATTTCTGTCAAATCTTCTGGCTTCAAATCCCACCCTAAACTTTGCACATAAGCCAGGCTGCCAGCCTGCTCTGCTGTTCTGATCACTGCCACTGAAACCCTTGCCCGGCTCTGCTCTGTACCCTCTCCTCGTCTGTGGTCTTAGATCAAGTTAGATGAAGACCCAGAATGCCTCCTTGTCACACCTTCAGGTAGCATGGAACTCAGAGGTACGGGCAGCTAAGGCGATGGCTGGTAGAATCGAGATTCGGAATCTCACTTGGCTGGAATAACATTTAAAATTCATAAATTAAAACATAATGGGCACACACGGTCCTGCACTTCTGTTTTTAAAAAAAAACAAAGAAAGAAAGCAGAGTTCAGTTGCAAAAATGCTAACCTGGGGAAATCTGACTTCATAGCAACTCATAGGAAGACAGGCAGGGCTGGGGAAGCTTGGGGTTCAGATCCAAGGTCTGACACTCAAGCTGTGAGACTGTGGGCAAACCACTTAGCTTCTCCGGACTCCGTTTTGCTATCTGTAAAATGAGACTTGAACCAGAAGGCTTCGAAGGCCCCTTCCAGCTTGATATATATAGTCTTATAATTATTTATATCTTATAATTACATGCATGTACATGCAGGCTGAGACTGCGTTTCTAACACGCTCCCAGGTGATGCCAAGGTTGCTGGTCTGAGGATCCCATTTTGAGTAGCGAGGTTCCAGATAATAAGAACCTACCTCTATTGCAATCTCGCTGTGTTCTGACCACTGTATCTTACATGCATTATTACATTTAACTCCTAAAAGAACCTTAGAGGAAATCACTATCAACGTTATCATTTTCTAGATGTGGAAATGAAGGTTCACAGAGGTGAGATGACCTGCCTGAGGTCACATAGCTAATAAGTTGCACAGCCAGGTTTCACATCCAGGTCTAAGAGTATATGCCCATAACTGCCTTACACATGCATGTGTAAATATAGATTTAGGCAAACATGTAGCTAAGGACCAAAAGAACCAATGAGAGAGCAGAAGGCAAACGCACCAGCAAGCTCTTGGTGAGTTTCCTTTGCAATGATGAAAACTCATTGACCGGCTGACCCCTCCCTGCCCCTCTAGACCATGTGGAACCCACTGACTGATTCCGGTGCCTGATTCTGAAGGTTTGAAATTCTAACATACTTGGGGATATGTAAGTGCTTGATCTTTCACTGATGGGCAATGATGGCTATTACAAAGGGAGAAGAATTCAGTTCACATAAATGATTAGAGGAGAGATGTTTAATCCTATTAATGAATTTGCTAATTGGTCTTCTGTTCCAAATCATTTCATATTCAAGCCTTTGCAGTGCCAGATTAAATGGAGACAGATCTAGGGATGGTTTGAGATGGGGTAAAAAGCATTTGCTCAATGCCTGCAGATGGCTCTGGGGTTCGGTATAGCTAATGAGGTGCTTTAGTCTATCCCTGAATGCCTTCTCCTCACCCTCCACATTCCCCATTTTGGCTGTTCTTTCTCTGGGTGAGGCCAGGAGGAGAGGAAGTTGGTGTGGTGTGTAATTACCCAGGTTCCAGGATCAGCCAGAACCAAGCACTGCTCACTGTAAGCTGTGTGACCCGGCCAAGGAACCTCCCTCCGCAGAGCATCCGATTCCTCATCTGCAAAGTGGAAATGATAGTAGGATGTGTCGCCCAAGGCTGGGAAGAGGTTAATAAAATAGCACAGGAGAAGAGCCGAGCAAGGTGCCTGGCACAGAGAGGAGGCCAGACCAACATCAGTCGTTATTCTTATTATTGGCACATAACCCCCATTTTCTTATTCTACCGCTAGAAATTTCTTTCATCACCTAAAACCGACAACTTCCCATAGGCGTCACCAAGAAACTGCTCGGGGTTCTGGTGGCCATTGTTGAGATGGCTCTAGATCCCAGAGCGATGGAATCAGAGGCCACAGCTCAAAGAAACAGAGATCCTCGAGGACTGGCCAGTCATTACACAGACGGAGCAACAGAAGAGGAAGGGACCAGACCTGAGAAGGGACAAAAGGCAGCAGCGAAGCCAGTACTATCCCGAGCTGCTAGAATCACCTCGCCATATGCGCGGCGCTGCGGTATCTACGCCCTGGTTGGCATGTGGCTTCCATTTCCCCACACTGCTCCAGTGTGGCTCTCAGTTTGGCCTGGAATAACAAGACTTCATCTGACGTTCTGCTCCCAGGCGAGGGCACGGGAAGCTAGCACATCCCAGCTGACCACAGCTCCTCCCTGAAGGTGACCTATTTAAAATACTACCTGGCAGGAGAGGAGGCGCTTAAAGATAAGTCAAGTTTCTCTGAAGGTCCCAGAATTCCCAGTTAAGAGTGTGTCTCTCCCTCCCCCGCCCTCTCCGGCTCCCCTCCCCCTCTCCCTCCCTCCTAAGCACTGCTCATTCTCCCGCTGATGAATGGAAAGTCAGCTCCGGGGTTATTATGCAGAACTTGGCAGAGCTTCTCCCCAAGAGCAGACCTGGATTTCTCATCGGCTGCTGCA
>NW_006431919.1:16255301-16259282 GCF_000325575.1 Pteropus alecto | reverse complement strand
TGCACTTCTCGGAGCCATCAAGAACGCACGCCCTGGTCCTGCCATCCTTCCCCTCCATACAGCCGACATCCATCAAGTCTGGACTCAATATCAGGCCTGACAGAGGCCCTAGAATAAGATTCCTTCCCTGGGAGTGAGTCAGAGAGATAACTGTGTCAAGCCGTAACCACGTAATATGCAGGATTGTGGCAAGGGGAACGAGGGAGAGAGAGATGTGCTCTGCCTGCAGGGGTCTTGAGGGGGGGGTGATACTGAATGAGGTCTTGAAGGATGTGTAGGAGTTCGCCGGGTTAATAGGGAGGTAGAGGTGGAGGGAGAGTGGGGAGGCTGGAGTGGATCTGGGGCAGAGATAATAATCTGGAGGCAATGTTGATGGACATTTAAGAGACTGCTTAATGAACGAAACAATGGGCTGACAAATGTACAGGCTCTCGATCTCACCAAGACAAGGTAAAGGTGAACCCAAAACACGAGGGAGGCCTCTCTGGGTCAGTCCTTACGTTCGTTTTTTTGAAAGAATCAACAAAAGAGTGAAAGCTTGGAGATACTTTCCAACTTCCCACCTTCCCCAAAGACGCCATGCATCTACTGGTATCGAAAAATTACCAGGACTCTTCCGGACTGAATTTATAATTTTCAGCTTTCTAAGGGGCATGTGCTCTAAGTTTACTATGAATTATCTGTGCCAGGGCTTCCTGTGCCACTGACTTCTTCCAAGTTTCACGGTGGGGGTCTTAGATCCAAGATTTGGGTAGCATGACGATCAATGCTCTTTATGCAAAGGCATTCTTTTATTATCGCCTTTCTAGACTTCATTCCTCCTTAATTTATACACACATTCATTCATTCATTCATGCACGCATGCATGCATTTCCTCGATTATTCCTATCTACATTTGAACATTCATTCATTCATTCATGCACGCATGCATGCATGCATGTCCTCGATTATTCCTATCTACATTTGTTCAGCATTTGCTTCTTTCCGTTCACTCACGCATTTATTCGCCCATTCATTCTTTTCCCTCACTTGCTAATGCATGCCCTCGCTTATTGACTCGCACATTTGCAAAGCGTTTATTGAGCAAAGCCCTTTTAGGGATGCAAAGAGGTCCGACACCAAGTCCCTTTCTAGGAACCGGGCTGAAAAACTGCCCCAGTGTTAGGCAGTAGAACCTTCACTTCCGTCTTTCGGTCTCTCCCTCTTCCCTCTCTCTGTTCGGTCTTGAGCTTCACTGCTTTTCTTCTGGAAGTGAGGAGCCAGAACTGCACCAGGCACGGGGCGTGGGCTCCCCACACTCCTGCAGCTATCAGGGGGGTGCAGAGTAGGAATCCTGTTTTCAGCACTTCTCTTCTAAATGGTAAACAGATTCAGAACATTCCGGGAGATGAAAGCCAATTCAAAGCCAACGGACCAAGGAACAGAATGCATTCCAGGCAAAGGGCTAGTAACCGAAATTCCAGTGGGAAGCTAACTTTTCCTGTGGGGTCTACGTCTGGAGGAAAGAACAGAGAGCAGCCAACCATTCCATTATTTAGAATTTATTCCAGAAAAGATTTATTATTGAGTACGTACTACGTGCAAGGAGCCAGGCTAGGGTCTGTGAAGGATGATTTAGAAAAGCTCCCCCCAAGAAGCTGACATTCTGGGGTGGAGGCAGGGGGCTAACGCTTCCATCCCTTGCCTAATTTAAAGCATGACTCGAGAGTCATGAGGATGTACATCTTAAAAGATTCAGGGATTTAGATGGGAGAAGTCACTTTTCTCTGGGGCTTGGGGAAGCCTTCCTGAATGTGGAAACAGTTGAGTGAGGTTTGGGGATGTGGGTAGAATTTTAATTATTACACAGGAGGTGGGGGGAAGGGTACTACAGAGTTAAAAGGGTGAACAAAGATGCAGAAACAGGTAATGCCCGAGGCACGAATGCCTCTGTAAACCAGTATTCCTCTTTTAAACACAAATAAACTATATTTCCAAGGTGAGATGACTTGCCAACGGTCCCTGGAGCCAAAGGTCCCTTGAGACCAGGAGCATGTGACAGCAGGGCTACTGCATCTCTATGCTTCGCTGCCTCTCACTGGTCTCCCAGATCTCTCCAGGTTGGAGAGAGCCCCTGGCTGCCCTGGTCAATAAACCCCAAACCCAGCCTCACCGAGAACCCTCTGCTCCCATAAGCTCTCCCAGTGCTCACTGACCTAGGAGTCAAGGGACCAGTCCCATACGTGTCTCTAACGTGCCATGTGGCCTTAGAAAATGTATTTAATAGCTGTAGAATTTAGTCTGCTCGTCTATTCAGTGAACATTCTGTAAAGCCAGAAGCTGAGCCCTTCCCGAAGGTTCTGGCTGCTTTCCTTCCACAGGGGAAGACAGATAACCCAACCACCCCTGCAATGTGGAATTATTTGCTTATGGGCAAATCTCTGTTGGGATGGCCTTGTTCTCCCTAAATTCTCTTGTCCCTCCGCCACACACCCACCTGCTGCACCTGCATCCTCCTCCTCTGATTCCCTTGACACCCCAAACCTTCTCACTTACCGCCCACCCCCACCCCGTGCCCCTGCCCCGGCCGCCAACCCAGAGCAATGTCCTTGGTATGATAAGCATGTGCAATACTATTGGAGTCAGAAATTCTACCTGGGACTGGGGTACAGAGGCCGAATCCCCAAAAGCAGGGCTTTCCCATTCTAATTAAAGACAGACAAAGATCCCAAACAGAGACTGAAAGTGAGCGGGAATGTTTTTATTCCGTGACACAGTTCTAAAACCGCTCAGGGTTTCTGCAGCCTGCAGGAGGCTTTCCCAGGCTGGGCCGGGCACATCCAGAAGGATGCATCGGCACTAATCACGTAGAGCTTTTGCCCTATTTAAAAAAAATATGTGCGTGATACCAAATCATGTTTGCAAAACATGCAAGGTTTTCCCTGAGCAGGCTATAATGTTTTCTGGGCCAGCCACAGAGCAGAGGTCAGTGGGGCTACAGCAACATGACCGGCATGTGTGTGTCTGCTTTTGGGGTCTTAGTTACCTGGACGGAGCTGGAAGACAGCTCCCAGAATGAGCTGTCAGGGCTACCGGAGGTACTGACTACTTCCAGGGTGGCCTTACTCTAGGCATTTGGAAGCCCCAAAGAGTAAGTCCTAAATTTCATAGCAGCTAAAATTTGCTGACCGCTTATTATGTAGCAGAGCTTGTGTAAGGCATCAGACGTGTGTTATCCTTGAAATCCACACAACACACAGCTATTTTAAGATGGTAACCACTGCTGTCCCTGGTTTATAGTCGAGGAAAATAAGCTTAGTCATACAGCTGGTAAGTAGTAGAGCCTGGATTTGAACCCAGCGGGGAGAATGACTCCTGAGTTGCAAATCTCCTCCACTCTCTGACTGTGTCTAATTAGATCTGAGCCTAATGTTTCAGAGATCACAGTAGCAGCTCTGGTAAGGGCACCAGCAATAAAAATCTTCAAATTTTAGAACCGACGGAACCTGAGGAAATGTCTAATGTAACTTCCTCCTTTTACAAAGGAGAAACTGAGGTCCCAAGGAGGGAAGGAATCTGGCCAGGAAGTGGCCCTTGACCACTAGCCTACCCGGCCAGTTTCCAAGCGGCCTCTCTCTGCAGGAAGGGTCTTCTGCTGATCAGCATTTTAAGGAAGGAGACAGTAAGAAAAGACTCTGCTCCAGGACAAATGCCTGGAGCGATGCGCACAGCTGGAGCCTGGACAATTCCAGCCAATGCGGTGGGGCCCTGTGTAAGAGAGGCAGATCGCTCACTGCTCTGGGCAGCTTGTCCTGGGGCTTGCCCAACAGCCCTGGACCTGCTATGAGCTCCAAATAAGTGTACTTGTGAGAGTTAAATGCCAACGTGCAGATAAAGCACCTAGCACTGTGTCAGGCACACAGTAGGAGCTCACTGAATGCTGGCACCCCTCTTCTCTTTCTTAGAACCCTGGGAGAGAAGCAAAGAACTTTGGGCTCTGGG
>NW_006431919.1:16253137-16255266 GCF_000325575.1 Pteropus alecto | reverse complement strand
AATGCATCTGGGGTGACCTGGAGTTTTGTGTGGGAGAAGAGAATGGTGGACAGTAACATCTGAGTAATGTCTGAGCTCTAAGCCTTTGCCCATTTGATGGAGCTCAATGTCCATCATTTGTTTGATCTTCATATTCTTTCAACGATCTCCTCTGGGTCCCTGGTGGCTACGGCCAACACTCCCCACATACCCAGTCTCCCACTTGGAGGTAGTATCCTCATGTAATTTAAAGATAAGGAAACTGAGGCTTAGATGAAGGGACTTACCTGAGGTCACAGAGAGAGGAAGGGATGGGGTCACATTCGCCTAGCTGCCTCCCAGGAGTGCCATAGGCATGAAAAATTTTTTAAAACAGCCCCCTGAGCATCTTGTCTCCACAGTTCCCTGACTTCTGGTACCTCCTGGTGGTCAGACAGATGATGGGGGAGGAGATGGGAATTTGGTGCTGAACTTTGTCCCTAGTCAAGCAGTATCAAGGCTCTGTGAGAAGCCGGCTCTGAATGTCAAGGTCCTGGGCCAAGGCTTGCAGAGATGTCTGTCCTGACTGGGACCGCTAAAGGACAACCAGTCCCTCCCCGCCAGCAGGATGTATAACTCAGCTAGAGAAACGGGCCAGAGCCTTCTCCATGCTCTCGGTGGTAAACACCAAACTAGCTTCATTCCCTAAGATCTTTACCCAGAAATCTTGTTCCTCTGCCAGCTTGATGTCTCGGGCTGGGCCACATGTCCGGACCCCTCGAGAGCAGGTTACTCATGGGTGGGTAGCTCTGCGATGCAGACTCCCCCTGATACCTCAAGGCGAGACCAACCAAAGTCTTAAGAGTAGACTCTTAGGGTGCACTCTGGGGGTGAACCCTTATCCTAACACAGACCTAACCACTAGCTAGCACAAGGGGTGGGAGCTGTAACCCTACTCGTAACCGGAACCTGGGCTCCAATGGCAGAACTTGAAGGTTTACGTGTCAGGTCACTTAAAATCCTGCTACCACTCCCAACAGAATTTGAGAATGAAACCCAACCAAACCAAGCCCATTGTTTCCTTTTTCCCAACTGCCTCATCTCTTTATTCCAACAACCAACTTGCTAACTGCTGGCTACGAGTCCTGCATAGTCCCTCACATCGCCACACGTTTGCCTCAACTTCACACTGACCCATTTGACAAAAGTCCTGCTGGTGAGAAAGGAAAGTCTCAGCCGGGGAAAGGCAGCTGTGGACCAGGGGCCGGGCAGGAGGGACGCCGGATATCATGCTTTCTAGTTCTTGACGTAAGCTCACCTCTCTACCACCCTCCGACTGTGCCCTCGGAGGTTCCCAGAGCACGGCAGCACCCCGGCGTGACGCCCCGTCCCCTAATATCTGCGAGTCACCAGGACATGCGCCCTGGGAGTTTTCCCACCTGGCAGCGGCTGGTTCCTTTTGGCTTGCAGAGGTTTTCCCGGGTGGGCAGACACAGCACCCCCTCCGGGTGGCAGACTCCCAGGTCTGCACCCGCATCGCTGCCCGAGGAGCGTGCGAATGCGTGAGCACCTTCACTGGATGCCCGCGGGCTCGCAATACATCGCCTTTCATCATGGGAACGGGAAGAGCTTCCCGACATTCCCACCAGGCGATTCCGTCACCCCCACCTGTGAATCCGCCCCTTCTTTCTGCTCCTGGGGCAGGCGCCCCCTCGGCTCCGTCCTCCGAGCCTTCGCGGGTGTCACGCCGATCCTCCCGCCCGCTTCTCGCTCTTTTGGACACAGGAAGCCCGAACGCGCTCCTCATGGAGAGGGAAGTCCGGGCCAAGGCCGGCGGGTGGCACACCCCACCTCAGTTCCCAGCACCCCGAAACCCAGCCTGGGGAACAAAAGGAAGAAGGTGTCTTACCTTTCGAGGGTCGCCTTTGTTTGGTTTGCAGAGATGAGAAGGTGCCCATGACGGCCCCCATGGCAGCGAAGACTTGTGTGCGACTTGGGACCCCGGGCCCTGCCCCTTCCCTCCCCTGGAAAGAAACCAGTTCGGATCGGCTACTCCGAACGGGAGGAGAAAAAGAAGCACCCGGCGGCCCGCGCGCCTGCAGCTCGGGCTTCAGCGAGCGTGGGGCTGGGGCGCCGGGAGCCTTTCCGTTCCTCCTTCAGCCCGCACATGC
>NW_006431919.1:16242852-16252794 GCF_000325575.1 Pteropus alecto | reverse complement strand
TGCGCGCCCGCACGAGCGGGGCGCGCGGGCTCCCCGGCCAGATCCCCGCCAGGTACCCAGCGGATGCGTGGGGTGCAGGGGGCAGCGGACTGCTCCTGGGAGAACGCGTGTGCGCGTGTGTGCGCATGTATGTGCGCGTATGTGTGTGTGCGTGCGCGTGTTGCGCTGTTTCATTTGACTTCAAGGGAATCCTTATTTAATTCCCCGCCTGAATTCTCTCTGGGTGGGGAAAAGTCCGCCCCACCCAGGAAAGGACGACAAACAAACGTACATCTAAATGGGTTGTCGTGGGACTAGGGGCCCCTCCTGCTCCTCCAAGGCCAGGGCCACCTTCTAAGGACAGGGAGTTGGGAATGGAGCAAAAGAAGCCTCAGGCCCCTTGGCCCTTGCTTTCTCTCTTGGCTGTTTCCTCCCCCACTCCCTCCCTCCTTCATCCTTCCACCTCCCCAGTAACTAACGAGCTATGGGTCAGGCTGTGAGCTAGTGCTGAGGGGCAACGGATGAATTTAGGAGGCAGTCTCCATGTTGTGAGTCCTGGCTCCAGAGCACACAGGCCATAACCCCTGTCTCTGGGGTTGTCAGGCAAAAGGGCCAAGTTTGGGTCCACCCTCACTGTGCTGAAATGCAAGCCTGAGGGTTTTGCTCCCTGAAAGCCTGAGGCGGAGCCACCCTCCCCCGAGTCAGAGCTGCCTGGTCACAGGGCTCCCAACCTGTGGCCTCCAACACGCGTAGTCACACAGAGTTGCATATGGGCACAGGTCCCACAGGTCCACACAGGCATTGCTGTTGCACACACAGACACACTCAGCCATAATACACCTGCAGGTGCATCCACAGGACCCCACAGGCACAAAGATGCACTGTAAGCACACAACAGCCTTGCAGTCACCCACGTTCACACAGGCTCGCAGCCACACAGGCATATGGCCATGCCCCACGGACACAGGGACCCCAGGAGCTGCCTCCCCTCCTGCCAGCCCACCAGCTGCCCTTGCAGGGACATAGGTGGCCTATGGCCTGGCCAGGGACCATGAGTTGTTTTCTTGACCTATATGGCGCTTAATGCTTTCTCCAATCCAAACACACGTCCTGTTTTGTGCAACAGGGGACGTGCATGTCCTCACACCCGTCCCTTTTAATGCACAGCCCATTGCCGTGTGACCCACATCGCCCCACATCATCCATGCCCTGCGAGTTAGGCAGGCAGTGTCTAATCATCGCCTCTGAGAGAAACTGAGGTTAACTGTCGGTAAGACCCAGCCAGAACGCAGCATTAGAACTTGGAGTCGGGGGCTCTGTCACTGCCTCTTGTTGGCAAATGAGGACATTGGGGCCACTGAGTAGGGGAGAGGTCCTCGACATCCCACCAGATTCGAAGCTTCTGCTCTCCTAACTGCCGGCACTCATCTGTCTAGTCCATGAAGGCTGGAATCCTACACGTGCAGGACTGGTAGGCGCTGACCTGCTTACCCGCTGGGGAAGAAGGATGGGGTGGGGCGAAGCCAGAGGTCATGAGAGGACCTATCAGGGTGGCCAGGACTCAAGGAACAGAGGTGGGATCTTTGCTGGGGAGATGATGCAGGCCCCAGGCTTCTCAGATCACTGGATAGAGCACCAAACCATTCCACCCTTGGGCCTCTGCTAATCTCCATACTCCCCAAAGACCAGGACTGGCACCTGAGAGTTTACGAAAGGCTGGGATGCCACCCTCTCATTTCCTCCTCCCCACGACCCTCTGAAGAAGTAGAGTCCAGATGAATTGCTCTGTCTTATAGATCAGAAATAGCAAAGCGCCTCCAGGGCTGTTCGCAGCTGGCTGCCTCCGAGCAGTGGGAATGAAGTAGTTACCGAGATGAGGTCCAAACCGCTTACGCGTGAATTATGAGGCCCCTTTGTGGCCCCGCTTCACCTCCTAATCCCTCTGCTCCAGGGGCTCCTTCTGGGGCTCCAGCTGCACAGACCCTCACTAGTCGCCAGCGTGCCCTCCGTGATTGTGCTCCAGGGCCTTTGCACACACTGCTCCCTCTGCCTAGTAGGTCTCTCACCCTGGTCTCCATCTGCTTCTGGTGTCACTTCCTCAGGGAATCCCTCCCTGGTCTCCTGTCGGTGCCCGCCTTGGGGTTCCTGGAGTACTAGGGGCTTTTTGTCCGTCAGAGCACTTACTCCCTCCATTCTCGTTGCCACTCTCCTTGTCTGCTCTCCCCCTGGACTGCGAGTAGAGACCGCTACCGCTTTAGCTGTATACTGTCTGCTTGACCCCTGGTTTCGGACAGGGGTGCAGTCACTCTGTGCTGAATGAATGAATGAACGAATGAATGAATGAATGTCTTTGCTCAGTGACCCAGTTAGTAAGTAAACACCAAAAATTACCACATCATCCTGTCCCTTCAAAGGAAGAAGTTTATTCTTCCAAGCAAAGGTCCATTCATTCAACAAATGTTTATTCATTCATATGTCAAGCTCGTACCAGGTACATACACGCGCGATAGCTCATGTATTCCTCATGATGCCCTGAGTGGTTGGCATTATCTACAGATAAACAAACACGCACATGCACTGTGCGGTGCAGCAAACACCACCCATGAAACGCTCGTGAAGAATGCATCTAAGGAGGATTAAGTTAAATATGAGGGACAAGAGAGAAAGAAGACTCACTTCCTGCCTCTTGGGGATTTGCAACAGAGAGCAGAGAACTGAGTGGGGAGCCAGGGAGCCTCCCATCGGTCTCCTGGCTGTAGGGGCCTTTGGTCCTGCTACCCCCACAGGATGTACTTGCTCAGGAAACCTTCAAAGCTCCATCCAACCTGAGCCTTTTAATGGCTGTGGCAACTTCTACTCAGACAGGCGAGCTCATGCACTGTCCCCAGCTCTGACCCCTCCCTCATCCTCTTTGTTATGGACTAAACGTTTGTGTACCCCCCAAACTCATATGTTGAAGCCCTAATTATCAGTGTGGCTGTATTTGGAGATGGGGCCTCTAAAAAAATTAAGGTTAAATGCGGTCATAAGGTAGGGCCCTGACCCCGTGAGATTAGTGACCTCAATGTCCTTATGACAACAGACATCAGAGACCCCCTGAACTCCCCGCCACATGGCCAGGGAAAGGCCTTGTAAGCACACAGGAAGGAGGAGAAGGCAGCCATCTGCAACCCAAGAGCGAACTCTCACCAGACACCAACCCTGCTGGCTCCTTGATCTTGGACTTCCAGCCTCCAGAACCGTGAGGAAATAAATTTCTGTTGTTGAAGTCACCCTGTCTGTGGCATTTTATTACAGCAGCCCGAGCAGACTAAGGCACACGCTCAGCACCCGTCCATGTCCTCAGAAGTATCTGGAGGAAAGACCTTCGCTTCCCTCTGCCGTGAGCATCTACATAGGACTCCTTAGGGCAGGGGTCCCCAACCCCCATGCCATGGACCGGTACCGGTCTGTAGCCTGTTAGGAACTGGGCCACACAACAGGACGTGAGTGGAGAGCAAGGGAAGCTTCTTCTGTATCTGCAGCCGCCCCCCCAGCGCTGGCATCACCGCCTCAGCTCCGCCTCAGATCACTAAGCCTTAGATTCTCATAGGAGCACCAGTCCCTGGTGCCAAAAAGGTTGAGGACCACTGCCTTAGGGTCCCCGCTAGGAGGCTGCTCAGGAGGAAGGGGCGAGATGGGCAGAGGCGCAGGGATCCCGTGAAAGCACGCGCGTGCTTGTCCGCGTGTATGCACATACAGCCGTTCCTCCCCATCCTCGGGGCAAAGGCCGTTCACTGAGGCCCCACCACGCGCGGAGACAGAGGTGTCCGAGTTAGAGCATGGGTCCGGGGCCGCTAGCTCTGCATTCAAATCCTGATTTCGCCCCTTACTATCTGCGCGGCCTTGGGCCTGACGAGTACTTTCTCCGGACCCCACACCCTCTGCGGGCCGTGTTGCGTCTGCCTTGCAGCGTTGCTGGGAGCAGCGGTAAAGTCACGTTTGTACGACCCTCAGCAGGCACCTGGCCCCGAGCGCGCGTGGCTGGTTATGGAGAGGGCACTGCTGCTGTCGCCGTGGGCCAGGCATCACGCCGGGCTAGAGAGGGATAAAAACGAGTGAGCCACAGCCCTCCCTTTGGCTCCCATCTTCGCTCTTCATCTGTTTTATAGGAGATCTATTCTCAGGGTCCCCATCTGGTATTAAAAGACTCAGATTACTTAAGGAAGGAAATGTGGTTGGCACCTGATTATGTGCAATTCAGCTACTGTCTTGTACCGTTTCCCAAATGTTCCACACGCATAAGTCTGGCCTCCTCAAATAGACTCTGAGCTTTCGGAAAGCAGAGCAGGCACCTCCTCCCCTGTCCCCACCCACCACAGCTCAGCCTGGCCCAGGATGTCCTCAGTGCTCCACAAATATTCATACTGAGATCCTTCGGGGCAGGGAAAAGGGCGCCATCGCTTAGCCCTGGGATCGAGTCCCGCTTTTCTGACTACGTGTGCATCTTCGTCTGTGACACTGAGCAGGACAACTTCAAGGGTTGATGTGAGGACTGGGTTGGGTAGAATCAGGGGAAACGCGCTCTGTCTCTCTGGAAAGCTCTCTGCAAATGTCTGTTACTATTATTTGCTCTGGGACTCGTGTAGTTATTCATTCTTTCATCCATTCATTCAACAAATGTTTATTAAGGACCACCTCCCAGCCAGGCACTATTCTAACTATATAGACCAGTAATGAACTTGAGGAGGCGGGAGTCCTGCCTTCAGGGAGCTGGTGGCATATGACTGAAGACAATCAACCCCTCTCATCGTTACAAACAGCCATCAGGCTGGGAAGGAGAGAAGGGGAGAGAGAGAATAGGGTGGGGGTGGGGATGCTTAAGAAGCTAAGTCGGATAATCTTTTACAAACTACAAAGTGATGTCACAAGTACATATAGCTCCTCAGAGGGCTGTGGAGTGGATACAGTTTTCAAGGCAGGGAGATTAGGCTCCAAATGAGATGTTTGTTTTGTGATCTCAGGCAGTTATTTGACCTTTGAAAGTCTCAATTTCCACAAGCAGGAAAATCCCAGCCATGTCCGTGGTTGTGGTGTGAGGCTAAAGACGTTAATGATGACAAGTGCTTGACAAGCATCTCCCCGGCTGCAGCACAGTCCTGGCTCCAAAAATGCAAACACCCCCATTCCTCAGCTTCCCCTTCTGGTCTGCTTTGCAAGCACTTGCTTCCCCACCTCCCACGAGGAGAAAAGACCTTGAGTTAAGATTGGGGCTTGGGAAGTGCCAGTCCTGGGAAGTGCCTTACGCATCAAGCACGCCCTCATCTGTCAAGGCTGATCATGTCCCTTGAGGAAGTAGGGCTGACTCAGGCTGCAGGGGATGCTGGGGAAGCCAGGACACAGGCTCTGTCTTTCACATCCTGATGGCCACACTGCCCAAGGGGTCCCCCTTCCTTCTCCAGAGCTGGAACATTCTCCGCCAGGGGCTGAGATGAGTTCAGACAGAGTGCAGCCACCCACGCAGCCCCGAGGCTGGCAGCAAAGCCCTTCTGGGTTATCTAGACCCAGGTAGAGGGAGAAGGACGTTCCAGATCATCTCAGCTTTCATTGTCTGAAGCACGTTATGTGTCTTAGAGACTAGACAAGTCATGGGTGCCAGCACCAAGCCCGGCACAAGGCACATACTGTGTGAATCCTGATCACATGGGATCTCTGGGAGTGGATGGAAGGAGGAAGGGTAGAGAGATGGATGGATTCAAATAGGTTCAAAAAACATTTAAGTATCTGATGAAACCTGTGAACCTTCTCCTCCAAAATAATCATGCACGCACGCACACATACTCGCACTTTGCATAAACTTTCATCGTGTTCACGTGCTGGAGCACCTGATTAAGAAACTCTGTTCTTAGGAGAAAAGATTACAGTAAGGGATGTGATCCAGTCATTTCTTAGCTGTGTGACTTTGACTTCTCTGAGCCTCAGTTTCAATGTCTGTAAAATGCAAGCACTGATTGTGTCTACTTCTCAGGGCTGGCGTGAGGATTAAATGAGAAGCTTTCCAGTGCTTTCGTATAGTGCCTGGCGGTTTGCGAGGCTCGGCACAAAATGCCAGTCATTGCTGCTGTTGACATTGATCCTCAGTCACTCACTCGCTTGCTCAGTCACAACTTAGCGAGTGCCTTCTGCTTATCGTGCCCTGAGCGGGTCTCGAGGTCGAAGATATTTGTGCTCACCGGCTTAGAGAACTCACAGGCTAAGGGACAAAGGACAGATCGGCAACTTACTATAAGATCCTGGACTTTACCAAGAAGCCCTGGGAATAACCCTTCTAGCTTGGCTGCTGAGGGAACGGCTGGCCTCTGACGCTCACCAGGCTGGCCAGCTCCACCCAAAGTCCTGGGGAGAAACAAAACTTTGGACCAGCAAGTTTAGGGGCCAAGGTCAGTTTAGGAGGGCAAAGGTCAGGGTAGAGGTGGGTGGAGAAAACAAGGATGGAGCAGGTCGAAAGGGATGGTGCCGGAGGAAGTGGAGGTGAGGGGCAGGGCAGGGCTGAGGCAGGGTGGTGGTGGGTGGTGGCCCAGGACATACTGCTATGGCAGGGTGGCCAGGGGACACTGAAATGCCTGAGGCAATGGGGACAGATCCCATGAGCAGAGTATCTTATCTTTCTAAAGTGTGTATAAAATACAGATCCATAATTTCTTGGTAATGTCCAGGGGTCGGTCGTGTTAACTCCCCTCTTTTATCCTCAGACTATGCGATAATTGCATTAACAAAGGCGGCCACCGTCTGTGGAGTTCTGACCATGTGCCAGCCACGTGCCTGGCTCCAATGAATCATCTCCATACCCCATAAGGTACATACTCTCATGATCCCTCATTTTACGTATGGGGTAACCGGAGCACAGAGAAGTTACAAGACCTACCCAAAGTCACACAGCAGGCTGTGGAGCTGGCCTTGAACTCAGACGCATGTCTCCCGAGCCCGCACTCCCTGTCTAGCCCAAAGCCCCCCTGCTGCTGTAGTAACTGATTTCTTCCAGCATCGTTTCTCCCGGGAGGTAGTGATTCACTGGGGACTCGTAGGTATGGTGCACCTTCTTGGAGCCGAGGGAGAGATGCAGAGGGGAGGTGTGCCCTCTGACTGGCAGATGCTGCTCTTACCCACACCGTTAGTGTCTGCGGCCTGCAGCCGGGCCCCCCAGCCCGCAGGATGTGCACAGGGTCTATTTTTCCTCCACGGCTTCTACTGACTGAAGACCCCAGAGGAGGTGAGCGGGGCGGAGAGGAAGGAACAGCGGCCATGCTGCGTGATGATTACTGATCATGCCCACGGTGAGCGCCCCTGGCCCTTCGCGGCCCACTGAACCGGTCAGCGCTGGCTCTGAGCCTCCCAGCGCTCCTGCTGCGCAGTGGGAATCTGAAGAGGGAAGAAACCCAGGAGTGGGGAGGGAGGAAAGAAGGGAGCGGGGACAGTCTGTGGTTGCCATGATGCTGAGGGCTGACTCTGGGAGGGGGCTGCAGAAATCACGCGACTTAAAGGTGCACGATCTCAGCGGATGTTTCTTCTGTTATTTCCTGTCACCGTATACCCTGCCCCACATGTGAGACCTGTAGCATGCGCCACCTGGGGCAAAAATGGCACAGAAACAATGGGGCCGCCTTCTTGGATTTTGACTCACGGAGGCTCTAGTGTAAGATAAGGCCTAAAAGAACAGGGGATCAGCTAGAGAGCAGGGGAGGGGCTGGTCCCGGACCCCCACAGGCAGAGCACTGCTCAGCACTGAAACTCAGCCTTTGGTGGTAGAATCTGGGGGCTGAGGAGACCCTTCCCCCAATCCAAGTGGGGCCTTAGAGGGCAGAGACGGCCCCGAGTTCCCCTCCCAGCCCCGCCAGCTCTGTCTGCTGTGGGAACATCACATACTCCATGAGCCTATGTATCTTTCCTAGGAGCGGGATTTGAGGTCTTGACCTGTTTTCTCCTGGCGAGGAGAAGCAGCTTTCCCCTGCACCCAGGAGGGGCGTGGCCCGGAAAGTCCCAAAGAGCCAGCGAACCTCAGTTCTAGGCTGCGGGTGGGGGTTAAGCTGTGACCTGGCTGACGCAGTGACCACAGAATGTGCAAGAAGCAGGCCGCCCTGGGGGCTGCCCGCTGGAGAGGTCACAGGCTGCGCACCAGAGCTGGAGCCTGCCCCACACACATCTCCGCGTTCACAAGCCCCCAAAAGAATGTTCAGGAAATACAGTGGGAGGAGGGGGGAGTCCCGATTTTATTTCTGACCCCCAAGAACAAGTGGGGGGTGGGGAGCTTCCACTCGCCCCCTCCCAGGATGACTGCCCTGAGTCAGAGGACTTTGTCTTGGCTTAGAGGACACCCTGGTCCCAGGTGGCGCTGCACACAGGTGGAGGGGTGGCTGTTGGAGTGACGGGGCACCTCTAGGAGCAGGGGCACTGCCTTTCCTCCCCGGCACACCGGGAACCCCCTTCCCGGAGGCCAGGCTGGTGCTCTCCTCCTCTCTGCCTGTCCGGAGGGGGTTGGGTCCCTTCCTGGGCAGCCAGGGGACACTGCCTTGACAACAGGGGAACTTCAAAATGATTTCTGCTTCTGTTGTTCCTTCCTGCGCTGGGCTGGCCCCTAGCGAGGGAGGCGGGTGGGCACTCTGATGGGTACGGGGGAGCTGGCAGTCCGGGGCTCTTTTTCCCAGGGCTGATGTTTGCATGGTGCATTCGCATGGGCGCCTGCAGCTGAGGGCTGCTCTGGATGGAGGATGCTCTGCAGATGAGCATCAAACCTGGTGTGTGGTGAGTTGATACTGTTCACTAGAAATCGTGGCTGCTGAGTAGGAGGAGGCTGGGGCAGGCCGCAGATGAGCTCCTCGTCTGTGTCCCACACCGACCGACCCAGCATCTGCTGCCTGTGATGTATGAGCTCTAAGCCAGTCCTTGCTACGATTCACCCAGTATCCACCAAGCCACCGCTCTGTTCCACCTTGTGATGGTACCAGCGATGCAGAGAGGGATGAGGTGGGCTCGGTCCTGGCTCTCAGGAAGCTCAGTCCTGTGGGGACAGAGCGACATAGAAACCATTTGAAGAAAGGGGGATGGGCCTGTGGCAGTCAGCTCAGAGGGTACACTGGCTCAGAGAAGGGGTCCTCTAATCCAACCTCGTCGGCAGTCAGGCAAGGCTTTTCAGAAGAGAAGAAGCTGGAGCTGGGTCTGGAAAGATGAATAGGAATTTGCCAGCCAAACACCACTGTAATCATATGACTTCCTTCGGGGACCTCCGCTAACCGGCTCTGAAGGTGACACAGTTGATATCACTGCCGTAGCGGGGCCCCATGGGTAGAGCGACAAGGCATCACTAACCCCATTCACGGATTTCCCAAACTTACAGCTGGGTGGACTTTGTTGAAAGCAGATCCAGCCACCATGCACCAGTGACTTGACTTGAAAAATCCTGTGATAGATGATTGAATTGAGTAACTGAGTCATCTAGAAAGAATCGGATCTTCCTAAAATCTCCAGGGATGGAAACTTCCAGACTTCCATATGCAACCAGACCAGGATCTTACCCTGCCTAGAGCTCTGCTCACCAACGTCTGCTCATGTCTCAGCAAAGTCTGCTAAACCGAAGAGTGTTTACTCTTAATACTGCAGGAAGCAGATGGGGATGCAATGCCTTGCCTGAGGACGCTACCTGCAAGCTCTCAGAGCCACACGGAACCCTGAGCATCCTAAGCCCCCACGTGGGAGGAGGACCTCAGGTAGGCTGGGGATACAGATACTTTCTATAGCAGAAACTAAATGGCCAGAGTGGGGGTGGGGTAGCTAAGGGCTTGGCATGTACCTCAGGCTCTTATGTGAATTTGCGCATCATCTTGAAAACTCAGACTGTCCCCAGCCAACGAGGTCCCTCTTAGAGGTATACTACTCAGAGCTAGAAAGGACTTCATAGGCCTTCTAGCTGGACCGCTCGTGTTACAGATG
>NW_006431919.1:16241634-16242788 GCF_000325575.1 Pteropus alecto | reverse complement strand
GAAAGAGTTTTGCTCAGAAAAGCAGGAAGAGAGCAACAGAGTTGGGATGGAAAAGGGTTTTGCATATTTTAAGAACCAAATGTTGTCCTCAGTTGTCACAACTTCTCCTCCAGAACCAGACCCAGATTTACTCCTGGCTTCTTCTGAGGCATAACATCATGGGCACAGAAAGACGCTTCTGTCCCCAAATGTACCTCCTTCCCCTTTACTGAAATCCCCTCAAGATGAGGTAATATCAAATCAAGTTTAAATTACAAATGTTTGGAGGAGGTTGGTACTGATCTGGAATTTAGAATAAAGTGTAAATGACTGACATTATACCATGAGCTAGATTTGCTAGGAGAGCGATTAGGAGGAAGTATGGGCACTGGAGACTTGAAATGCGTGGAGGGGTGAGGGACGGGACCAGGAAAGCAGTCTAGGGCTTCGGTAGATCAGAGAGTCGATGGAGTCACCGTGACATAAAAGTCCTTGCTGAGAAGGGAGATTTATTCTGGATGTGAATGGCAGGTAGGATTGACCCCTGTTCAGGATTTAGGGTGAGAGAACCTGAGTAGAAGGAAATAGCAAGGCCCGAGGCCCTGCAGAAGGGGTGTGCTGGGGGGGCTTGAGGCCCGGAAAGAAGGGAGATGGGGCTGGGCCACACCTAGTGAGGGGCAGTTTCCCGAGAAGGCCAGGGGACCAGGCTGCACAGGGTCTGGGGTCCTTGGTGCAGAGTTTGGATTTTATGCTAAGAGTAACAAGAGGCCAAGAAACAATTTTTTTTTTTTCACTTTTTACTTTGAAAACATTATAGACTCACAAGAAGTTGCAAAAATAGCATGGAAAGGTCCTGTGTACCTGTCCTCCAGGGTCCCCCAGTGGTGACATCTGCGTAACGACAGTACAATGTCAAAGCCAGGAGACTGCACGCACGCGTGTGTATGAGCATTTGCGTGTGCGTATTTTACGCTGCGCATGCACGCGCGTGTGCGCATTTTACGCTGCGCATGCATGCGCGTGTGCGCGCGTTTGCGTGAGCGTATTTTACGCTGTTCTATCACAGATATACGTGGGGTAAGTGCTCGCACAGTCAAGTACCCAGCTGCTCCGTCAGCACAAAGGAAGCCTGTGCTTCCCTCTGGAGGAGCCCCGCCCTGCTGCCCCCCCCGCCC
>NW_006431919.1:16238131-16241609 GCF_000325575.1 Pteropus alecto | reverse complement strand
CTATGGAGAATTTTAAGGCGGGGGTGGGGCACCTGAGATCTGTCAGCTGGGTCAAGGACATGGACCATGCAACTCTGGATTCCCTAGAGACCTCTGAAAGAAGCGTGTCCACTGCGAATACATATTGCTTTGAACACCTTCACCTTGCAATTGAGGAGCAAGAACAGAAAGCTTAAGCAACTCAGACAAGCTCACAGTACTTCTCACAGCTTCGTGGCTGTCTCTACGGAACTCGGTGTGTTGACTGCTGGGGGACCACGTGTTGTAGAGAACAGAGGCCAGGCCTCTGGGCCAGGGCTCTGTGCAGAAACCCAGCCCTATCTCTTCAGGGCTGCGTCCCTTAATCTCTTTGCATATCCCTGTCCCCATGGGTGACGTGGCCTATCATCTATCTCAAATAGTTATGGCGGGGAATTGATTAGAAAATACTTGGAAAGTACGAAGCATAAGGAAAAAAACGTTTCTAACCCCAATGCCAGTATTGACCCAGAAGTACTGGAAGAAGCTGCTGTCCCTCCTCCTGCCTCCCACGCCCGTTTCGGTGGGGAGGGTGGCGATCTCACTGGGAGAACTGGCGAATGGTCCTCAAGTCTGTGGCTCGGCCCCTTCATATAGCCGCATGGCTTACAGGTGTGAGCTCAGGCCTCCAGCACAGGGCACACATCCCAGGGCCTCCCCACACAACCGTAGGCTCAGGGGGACATGCACGAGACCCCAGTTCTCCAGTTGCTCTGCTTGGGACCCAGGGGCTAAGTTTGCTTCCTGAGGCTACATGCTGGGCACCTGTTTTGGCCTCAGGCCCCATCCTCCATGCAGTTCCCAGCGATAACATTCACTATCTCCATCTATTTCTCAAGTGGTCCAGGAGAAAGGAATGAGATTAATGGTTACCTTTAAAAGCCCAAACCAAGCACAGTTCTAGGCATAGAATCGCTGCCCCCAATAATGCCAGTTTTATTTAGCATGGTCCACTCAGAACTGTCCCTGCTGTGGGAGTGTCTCTGGGAGGAGGTGAGGGCAGGGGATGAGGAGAGGGGGTCAAGCGAGATGGAGAGAGGAAGAGAGAGGTTGGGGTTGGGGCGGCTCTGGGGCCCTCACAGAGCAGCGAGGGAGACAGGGAGGGTCCGCCCTATCCTGGGGCCCTCCTGTCTGAGGCCAGCAGCCCAGGTCGGTACCCCGCCTGCCACTGCCCAGCGTCTGTCAGCCACCAGACAGTCTCATTCCTTCTCTGTCCACAGAGGCACAGCTTTGATTTCCTCTCGCACGGCTTCTCCTTTCTCAGGGGGAACTTCTGCCCGCTTCCAGCAGCCGTCTTCCATCTTCCAGGGTAAGTGACAAATGGAGCCATGCTCTCCCTTCCCTTTCCTTCAGCGCCCGTGGCTTCCCAGGCTGCTCCGTCACCGCTGTGGGGCCGTGGGGTCAGCCCCCCGCCTGGCCGGCCTCCTGCCCTCCGGCCTCCTGCCCTCTGGCCTCTGGGGAGAAGGCACATCATCCTTCCTCTCCAGCACTAATGAAATCTTCCTTCTGCTCCGTGCCCTGCTGGGCTCAGGGTCAGTGTTTTACCCACTCAGCTCGGCCCTGTGCTCCAGTCCAGTAATTACAGCCCACACCTCATCACAGACAGGCCTGGCTCTACGCATGGGGTGGACTCCTCTGTACGATCTCCTCCCAGAGGCTCCCCCAGGGACTGTTGGGGTGAGTCCTCTTCCTCTTCCAGTTCCCCGGTCATCCTGGCATCTACTTACACAATGCCCCCTAACACATACACTCAAGACTCCTACCCGAGCCTCCGTTCCATCTGTCCAAATCCTATTCCTCGCTCCTGGATTCACTCACGTTACACCTCCCCCAGGAAGCCTTCCCTGATTTACCATATTGCTTTCTTCCACATTCAGAGATCTCTGATGCTCCCAGCGACTGCTCAGTTCCCTGAGCACTTAACGCCTGGCACTGGGCTTAGTTCCTCGTAGGTGTGTAAATTGCGAATGGATGAATGGACGGATGAGTGTGCACTTCTCTATCCGCTTCCTCTGGCTCTTAATCATGTGTTGTTTGGTTTTGCTTTTTAACTGCTCACGTTAAACTTGAGTTGCAGCATCTACTCTTCCCTGGGTCTCCAGCCTGCCAACCTGCCCTCCAGATTTTAGACTGGCCAGGCCACGCAGTCACGTGAGCCAATTCTTTACAATAAATCTCTCCTCGTCTGCCTTTCCTCCCTCCCTCCCTTCTATCCATGTGTGTGGATATATGTGTGTGTATGTATGGAAGTGCCAGGAACCAGGGCAGCTCCAGAAGTCCTGGCAACAAAGAGTTCACAGGTAGGGTTTTTTCCACAATAAATCGTCACGTTTTGGTTCCTCTGTGCTCAGTGTCAGGAAAGAGAATCTGCTTGACCATGCCGAAGTCCCTGTACCCAACCCTTAAACTGGGAAGGCGAGGCGGGACCCCTTGTTTGTCTTTCCTGCCATTTGAGTGGTATCTGGGGCGCATAGTCAGGGTGCTGCTGCTGGACAGTGGGGAGCCAGTGCGGCAGGGAGGTCGGCAGGAGAGCCCAGGCAATACACGTGAGCAGGGGCCTGATGTTCACCGAATTGAAATCCGGGGTCTTCATTCCAGCAGGTACACTACCCCTGGCCATAGCTGTGTCAGGACCACAAACTGCCTGGTGCCTAGAAATTGAGGGCCGGAGGGCTGGAGCTGGACAGGGCCCTGACGTTTCTAGCTGTGTGGCCTTGGTCAGGTCGCTCGGCCTCTTTGGACCTCAGCATCCTCATCTGTTTGGGGCAGGACACTGGACACACCTTCTCAGCTTCTTGGGAGGCTTCGATGAGAAGATACATGGGACAGACGCTGGCCCAGAGTCTGACACATTCCAAGGACCCTGTTCTTCTTTCGAGAGTCTCCAGTCTTAACAATGATGCTGAGTCTAGAAGAAGGACGTAGGGGACCTCGGCCAGTCAAGTTTCAGTTCATTTGAAACCAGCCGTGATCTGAGGCTGGGCTTGGGCCAAGGGTGTGCGCTCCGGGGCAGGGCTTAGTAGTTCTATCCTTGGGCTCGTCACGTGCAGGTCTAGTGTCTTCTTCTGAGACTGTGTACTCAGCAGTCACACGTCCTCAGCCACTGAGATGCAAAGGGTGGGTCTCGTGGAGACTCAGACCTGCCCCAGCTCCTTTGTAGATTCCTGGAGGCGGTTCTCAGAATAGTCCCTGCAAAGGCACATGACCCTGAAGGTGGCGTGTGAGTGTCGGGGTACAGTTGACTCATGGGGCTCAGCTTTGGGGCTCAGCCACCCTTTGTCCAGACCCTGGGCCCAGAGCTGGGCTCTCTGTGCACATGCATTTGGGATATGGGGGAACAGGTGGTGAGGGAGGTACCCAGGCCACCTGGAAGGGAGATGAGGATTTTCTCGAGGTGCAAGGCCAGAGGCCCTGCCATGGGCGGGAGTCGTGTACGGGGATGGAGGCATAGCTCTGACCC
>NW_006431919.1:16230772-16238017 GCF_000325575.1 Pteropus alecto | reverse complement strand
ACAGAGACGGGTGGGGAGAAGGTGGAGGCAGAGAGCTGGAGAGAGGCGCCCGAGTGAGGGAAACCTGAGAGGCAGAGAAGGGGAGGGAATGAGGGAGGAGAAAGTGAAGGGAAGGCAGAGAGATAAAGAGGGAAGGAGGAGATGGGTAGGGAACAAGAGACTCTGAGAGAAAGAAAAGGAAAAGAATGGTGAGAGAAAGAGGAAGGAGAGAGAGAACGAGGTAGGAACGGAACAGAGAGATGGAATGAAGAAGCGAGGGGGGAGAGAGAGAGGGAGAGAGAGAGAGAGAGAGAGACAGAGAGAGAGAGAGAGACAGAGAGAAAGAGAGAGACAGAGACAGAGACAGAGACAGAGACAGAGAGGTGTCAAGGACCTGGGCCGTAGTTTGTTTCTTTGAACAATTCATTTAGCATCTCTGAACCACATTTTTCTTATCTGAAAATGATAGGTAATCTGTAATTTCCCTTCCAGTTGGAAGATTTTTCTTTCTTATGGTTTAGTTTCTGAGGGAAAGCGATCGGGACTTATGGAGGGAGGGAGAGAGAGCGCTCACACGTAAGAGCATGAGCAGGTGTTCTAGCCTTGGAGGGAGAGGCACAGCAGGAGTGAGACTCTGCGACCCCCTGATTCTTGCTACCCTCGCCCCAACGTGTGGCAGAGGGGTGTCCTGGCTGCAAGCCGCCAGCCAAGGCTCACAGAAGGGGCCACGTGCCTGGTTAGCTTGTTTTCTCTCTCTGATATACGACATGCTCTAAATGATCTATTAAAGCAGAGTGAGTTCTACAAATGCTTCCGCCCACTGCCACCCCCTGGGGAAACGTGCTATATTTGTGAGGTGACTCATCTTGCTGCCACAACCCCTGGGGATCCAAGGCAGAATGCTCAACATGAGTTCACCTTCAAAAGGCCACAGGGACAGCAGGGACAGGCCCAGAGGGCGTGAGTGTTTGTGGAAGGAGAGATTTAGATGAGTGAGTTTGTCAATCCCGTCCCGTCCCGTGGTGTTAATCCAATGACCTGCAGGGCAGGGGGTCGATGGTGGAATATTGCTGACATGTCTGTGGAAGGCTTAAAGTGAATGCTTCCTGCTGCCTCTTTTAGGCTGCATCTCCCTGATGGACCAGAGAACTCGTCTAAGAACTTCCTGTGTCTCTTGGAAGCGAAGTGATGAGGTGGACAATGGCTGCTCTTCCTTCTAGTCACACTCACCCTCCATGTGCTCTGTCTTAATTCCGCCCACCTCTACTTTGTTGCATATCCAGAGTCATGATATTATATTTATTGGTGAGTTATTCTTCTTATCATGACCATCTCTCCTGCCCAACAGAGCGACGACTCCCATGAGAGCGAGGATGGTGATGTGTCCTCAGCATCAATGCACCCAGTCACGAAATGCCTTCAGAACAAATAAACTTGCCTATTTTGGGATCTGGTAATGCTGAGATTTTAGCCCATGGGAATATACTTCATCATCTTTTTGCAAATAAGGAAGGTGAGGCTCAGAGACATGTAGTGACTGACCAAGGGACGAAGCTAGAAAGAAGAAGAGTGGGAATCTAGCCTAGGACTGTCCGATTCCAGAGTCATCCTAAGCATCCCGCGAGATGCAGCCCCACACGAGCCACTGTCGACCGACATCTGCCCAAGTTATACAGGGATCTGTACTCGCCCCTTGCATGCCAACTCCGTAAAACGAGTTTGATGTCTTCGAAAGAGAGGAGCGAGAGGGTCTGTGGCAGACAGAAGAGATGCTCTTAAAATGTAGAGGCTGGTTCGACCCATTTTAAGGGGGCTCAGAAGCTTACCTTACGCAGATCTGAGCAACACCCCAGGGATGGTCACAGGGGAGCCAAGCAGTTGCATATTCTCCTGGGGAGGGGATTTTGGTTTTCTTTTTGGTGAGACGGTCCCTCGACTTGGGTCACTCTATATTGTTCCCATCACCCAGGTAGCTCCTATTCCACTATCACCTGTAATTTTGGGGCCTGGGTAAGTAAAGCTCAAAATAAACACCCGTCTCAATGGCTGACAAATGAGCAATCACACTTCTCAAACCGTCCCGATTTCAGACACGAGACCCACTTCCGACCCCATTCATCCTTGGGGACAAGACTTGACTCGACGGAAGTGAGCAAAGGCTATTTTCCCATCTGACACTTTAAAGTTAGAATGTAGGCTTAAGTTTGTCAGGAGAGACATGGAATCTAGTTACAACCTATTTGAAATACCATGAGAACAGGTAAAACCTCTCCGGACAAAGTGACTAGGACGGCAGTAAAAAAGATGCTTCTCCTACTAAGTATCCCGCGTACACGGCTGTGATTGTCACCAGGGCTGTATCAGAGGAGGGAGCGATAAAAGCTTTGCACATTATTATAACGTTGGGGTCAGTAAACCCCGCTTTTCTCCTCCCATCCCCCTATGCCCAGGCTTGGCCATGCTTGACTCTCACAGCATACCAGATAAAATCTCCCATAATTCTGTCAAGATTCTGTGGACCTTTGAAATATCAATGCCTGAGCCCAGCAAAGACAAATCACATCGGAATCTCTAGAGGCTATGGCTTTTGGCAGGGGGCATGGTTTCTCGAAACATCAATATCACAGATTCCTGGTTCATGGCTCCATCATCAATCAGCCCTGAGTCCTTGAGAAATTACTTCAGTTGCCTGATTCTGTTTCTTCCAAGGTAACATGAAGCAAATAACTGTACACGTTTCATGGGACCGTTGTGAGGATTTTATCATAGAAGAGCTGTAAAGAGCCTCGCATTTTGCCTGGCACACAGTAGGGATTCAAAAGGTAGCCATTGTTGTAATCGTTGTTATTTTTATAATAATTATCGACTGATCTCTGGCTAAAAGTCTCCTCTTTTTTGAACCTCGGGGAAAGAACATGAACTTGACCTGAAACGTCCGGAGTTGCGGTAGGCAGGGCAACGTCGTGGGGAGATCAATGGCGTTACACAGGAAGCGCCTCTGCATCTAACTGGTAGGTCTCTCCTCCAAGCGGACAGCATCTTTTCCTGTTAGCAGCTCTTTTGAGAGTATTGCTCTCTCCTGTATTCACAACTGGTCTGATAAACCTCTGCTAGAGGGAATGCCAATGCATCAGGGCTGGCAGAAGATACAGATTGCAAAGCATCCATAACCCATGTTCTATTAGCCATGTTGAAGGGACGCGAAATGCTTTAGCAGTTGATAAAGGACTGGGATTCAAAAAAAGTCATTTTACTATATACATAAACAAGGAGTAAGACCTGGAAATGAGAGCACAGAAGCAGGAAATGGCAATTGCACTTCAGATATGACCGTATGAGCTAGTCAGAAAAAGAACTCACCACAATTAGGTCCTTCTTTCCATTATAAAATACACTATAAGTAGCTATTGTTATAGGAATATACTATAAAGAGCTATCATCATAGTTTGGTGAGGTTATTCTCAACATTTCTTTCTATCATGGTATTAATTTCCAAATAAAGAAGCCCCTTTAGATACGATTAGGTATAAACCCTTCACTAAGGTGGACTCAGACTGACTTCTATAGTCACCAAACACCTGGCTACAGATTAGTGAGAAATATCAAGTATTATATATGTTTATTTTATAAATATAAAACAAAATAAAAATGAGGTGGGCGAGGGCTTGGATGAAAGGTTCAACTGTTAAGTAAGTTTGTCATTGAGAAAATACATTAAAAAATTCCATATCAGAACATGATATTTGAGCGATGCTGAAGTTAAATTGGAAATACAACGCAAAGCCCTCAACTTAAGTATTTTCCCACCTCTGTCACTGAAAGTGACCATAGTGGTGGCAGTGCTACGTCCAGCCACCGGCTCTCATACGCTTCCTGATGCCCAGATCTTGTCTCCAACATTTTTCTTCCCTGAAAGAAACAGGGGATCTTTAGGGTGCAGGGGAGTAGCCTTCGGTAGGAAGTTAGTTCCTTCTGCGGTAAGAAAGCTCTCGAGACTGCCACTGGGGAGTTATGGAAGGACCAAGGAGCTAGATTAAAAGGCTTCCACCCATCGAACTCTGACAATTAGAGTATCAAATGAGACTAATAACTGTAATCAATTAAAACACATGGAATCTGTGAAGGGCCATAAGTTCCTAATGAAGCTCCAAAGAGAAAAGCTGATAGAAATTGGACAAAAAGAGCAAACCTGATAAAGTTCATTTTATATTATTTTTAATAGCCACCCTGTATCATATGTGGGTGACATTTCTTCTATTGGATATATGTTGGCTTATTAAGCATAGATAGGCACATTTTCTTGATCCTTATAAGGACGAAAGAGTAAATTTTTAATACATCTGATAGTTTCTGGGGAAAAAATAGAAATTAGTAGTCATGTACAATAGCAAGTAAAGAGGGAACAGGTAATGTGACAGGAGACTTTGAAATGGCCAGATATCTTCACGAAGATGGCACACCGATGATTTTTGATTGCTGGTTTCCTAGGAGATGAAACACATCACCTTAGGAAAACCCTCTGGTCACAGACAAGATCTATGTGAAGGTCACGGACTTTCTCATGTTTGATGAGGCCATGTTTATCTTAAGTACAATTATGCCGGAAGATCTTTTATTGGGGTCCCAAATAAGAATCAGTAATCCCAAAACTGGCAGCCTGAGATAATACTGGTTTTTTGTTTTGTTTTGTTTTTTGTTTTTGTTTTTGTTTTTTTGGTTCTGGAAGAAATCTGGAACTCTAGGAGAAATTGTATAATTTTTTTTTACCCTAATCATAGGAAACTATCATATTTATTTGAGGAAAGTAACTCTGGGAAAGTATAAGAATAGTCTTAAAATAATTAAAAATCTGATATATACTCATGATCTTTATCCTTTTGTAACTAGTTTAAGGGTAAATGTCAGTATATATTTTTTTCAATCATCGTGATGTTTTGTGTTCGTTTTCACCAACTTTTTAGGTGTTTGAAGCATTTAGGAGAGTCTGACATGTTAAACTTACAGTTTTAATTAAAAGTTTTGGACAGTGGGTAAATAACATTGTAACCAATGTTTATAAGTTTGAGAACTTCTAATTGCTTCCATTTGTAATGTTTCGATTCATCAATTATGCAAACAGTGTTTGAATGTCAAGAGGAATATTGCTTAATAGATTCATAAGATTGGGAAGATGAATATTAAACAAAGCACAAATAGGTGTGAGTGTTCTTCCCAGGACAAGTGTCCCACAGGCATTAAAAGGTCTATCAATGCATCACGGCCAAAATTTCAGAGCCCCTGAGTGGCCTAAAAAATGAAATATTATTCTTATGAAACTGTACTAAGAACAGAAGGAACCGACAATTAATTTTGCTTTGGGGTATGCCATGCTATGCTTGTATTTTAATATGGAGATCCTTAGAAATAGAGAAATCCTCCTGTCCCATAGGAATTGATCAAACGGAGCTTTTCCAGATCCTACACCTAAGAGAGAGGGGGATGTAGGACAGGGGTGCTAACCTCTAAACTGACTGCCTCCAATTTCTCTGCTAGCACCCCCCAGACCTGAAAGTCACTTCTTTCTCAGCATTCTGGGATTATTTTATAATTATTATTTTTAACCTGGAAAAGCAGTGTTTTATCTTTCGGGAGCAACAGGCCATTTCCTGTTCAGCATCTCCAGCTGGTGACTTCTTCCAAATGCCCCCAGGTGACAAGTCCCCAGTTCTCTTGGTAACCAAAGGAGAGGGGTCCTCTCTGCCTTCCTGTACGGCAACACATACACTTTGGGATTCCTCTGGTTCGATGCCTCCTTGACAGGTGATTTTTGCAATCTCACTTTTCAAAGTCCCGCGATTGAATCATTTGGGGGCAAATGCCCTGAAAATATTGCCAACCCTTTGTTTTCCTTCCCTCTTCATTAACTGCCTAGAGAGTTCCGCGTGAAGCCCGAATTCGTATTGCTGTTCTAGCTGTAGAAAGTGTTCAGCTGTCTGTGTCATTTTTATTCACTCTAAGCACCTCGAAAGTCCCACCGAGCGGCAATCTTGAAAGCAATACACCTTGCAAGAACCTTTTCATTTTCACTTTAGAGCTCACAAGTGTGTCCTATTTAAAAGGAACCCAAGATGACAAAATTCTCACCTAGAAACTTAGACATGCAGGCAATCGTTACGACAGCGGAAAACTGGGCTCCACAGGGAGATGGTTGCCCTGAGAAACTGAGCCTGGGGAATTGACCTTGGAGTTTCCTGCAGGGTCTTGCAGGAAACCCTCAGGCAGGGACTGAGATTGGAGTCGCCAGCGTGGGCAGGTAACATACTCTGGTGAAGAGTGGCAAGGGGAGTGTCCTATAGGCTCGAGGGATCCATACTCTCAGCAAGACTATCATTAGCAGTGGGTGCCACCCTGGGGCTTGAAGGTCATGGAAACTTTCCTCCCACTACCAGTGCTGTTGCCTGTCCCGTCCAAGCAGTCAAATCAAAGGAACTCTTATCCTTTGTCTATGTCTGCGGTATCTTTCTGGCCATCACGCTACCAAACTTATGGCAATTATGTAATAACTAATTAAGGAACTTGCAAAAGATATCAAATAAGTATGGCTACCATAAAGTCTATTTGGATAAAGCCCCAATTGTTACCTGGCCCCCCAGGCCTTCCATTTTTCACCCCTCCATCACCCCCACCCCCTAATTCCCTTTGCCTTTCTAGCTACATCTTGAGCAGCTCCTGTAATGTGCCCTCTGCATTGAAGGATGTACACACCCTGGATTCGAACTGCTGCTCCTAACCTCCAGGAGGCAAGAAGATCCAAGATCCATGTCTATGACACTTCTTCTCTGAGGCCCTCCCTGATTGCTCCCCACCACAAGCTGACTCATTCCCACCCTCCTTGCATGCATGCCTGTTGGAGTTTTTGCTATATTCTATGCAAATATTAACTCACACATCTCTGGAGATGTGAACGCTCAGGGCAGGGCCATGTTGAATTCATTGCCAGCTGTCCAGTGGCCTGCAGAGGGCCTGCACCCAGCAGCATTCAACGAAAGATCAGTGACCAATGGCCACTAATGACTCTAAACCAGGTTATTAAGTAAATAGTTAAGAGGCAACCCATAAAATAAACATCTTTCAAAGGCAGTCATATCTTAGACTTGTAAAAAAAATTATTTACTTTCCAATAGGTATAAAATCCAGCATGAATTTACGGGTTCTGGCAATATACAAAAAACGTCTTTGTCTCTGGGCCCAAGGGAGGGCCACTGATAATAAAATATTTTGCATTTG
>NW_006431919.1:16210249-16230731 GCF_000325575.1 Pteropus alecto | reverse complement strand
AAGACATGGTGAGAATATTTTTATCTTTCCTGAATCTGAGGAATTTGAGAGTCTTTGCTACATAGTAGAGAGATAACAATGCTTTTCCCAGAGAATGGCTCTCCAAAGCAGAAGTCAGCAGAAATAGGTTATTTAATTTACCAAAATTTGCTTAACAATCAAAATTTCAGGCTAGTAACCACTTTAGTGAGTCATATCACTATCCCAAGACTGTAACTTGGAAACAAGCCATTACCGAAAGGTCACAATTCAAGACGAATTACAACGTGTCTATTTTTTAAATCTAAACAAGAATCTTTTCTATTCATTCTGTTTATCAACAGTATGCCTTTAGCTAATCACCCACAAACAGGTGGGAAAAAACCCCAGATTGAAATAGCAGAGTTTACCATCTACTGTGTGACTCTACGACAGTTAAGTCAAAATGTAGAGAAACAGAATCTGTCGGGTCCTGTGGGAACTGAGAGAGAAGCTCTACCCTTTGGTATGTCATCATCTGTTACTGTAATTAATCAGAGCTCTGAGCATCTATAAATTTGGAGCTGCAAATTAGAAACAAGTTGAAACGCAAACCATCCCCATCATCATGAAATCATCTCCTTGACCCCAGAAAGCACATGCCACTTCTAATTGGATCAATCAGGACTTCGCCCTGAGCTGAGTGCAGGGCAGCTTCCCTGGGGGGTAGATTCCTGAGCAAAATTGGATCTGTTAGCAAGACAGCAGGGAGAGGGGGAGGGACGGTAGGAAGCAGGGTCGATCATCCGTGTCTGCTCCATCCCTCTTTAGAGCCCTTGAAACTGCAGATTCAAGAAGCCTGGCAAAGGGGCCCTGGCCTCAGGTGTGTTAAGAGAAGGATCCGGAACAGAAAGGTATTTTGAGACTTCTTTTAACTTTGTGACTTTCTCCTTTAGTGTTGTTATTTTTATCTGCTCTGTTTTCTTGTCTCACCAGCAGTGAGAACCCTTAACTTAGAAGACCTAAGTAAAGCCTCCTGGGTGTTCTTGGCACAGTGACGTGGCGGACCGCGTCCTTGGTCTGAGTGGGGGGCCAGGGAGGCTCGTCCTCACAGAGAACCTCCTCGCCCCGGTCAGAAGCGAGCAGGCCAGCCTGTGGTGATGGTCAATGTGAAGCTGAAATGAATGTGTGGACATGGATATGTAACAGAGGGAGGCACAGCCGTGGAGGAGAAAGGCTTTGAGGTAGGTCAGACCTGGTCTTACCAGATTGTGTGACCTTGGGCGAGTCACTTACACCCGCTGAGCCTCAGTTGCTTCATCAGCAAAATGGAGATAATACCGCTGACCCCAGAGGAGTCTTATGAGACTCAGAAATGATGCATGGGAAGCTCACAGTAAGACAGAGCCTGGCACTTAATAGGTGCTTAATAAATGGAACCTGGCGTCTCTCCTTCTGGATCCATGTGCTGTAACTATTTTCAAAATTAATATGCCATGTCCCAGCCCTGTGTCATCTGTACCAATCCCCCGCTGTCTCCTCCATCAGCCCCTGATGTGGGGATTTTGTGGATGCATCTCTCTTGTAAGCACCACAGGTGTGGCCACACCCCCCACCGAGCTGCCAGGGACCCTGGTGCTTTGCTGCACCTCTGCCTTCCCCTCGGCTTCAGGGTGAGGTCACCCCGATTATAAAAATTCCTGCTCCCCCTTATTTCTCCCAGGGCACTGACTTCATTGATAAGAAGGCTGTCTGTGGGGTTGGCTAAAGTTCAAATCTGGTCAGCTCTCAACTAGCTCTGAAACTTTGGATACAGCGCTTTAGCCTCTCTATGCCTCACTGTTCCCATCTGTGAAATAGGGATGATATAAGTACCAACCTCGTAATACTAGGAACAGTCAGGGTTGTGGAAATTTAGCGAGTTTGTGCACATAAAGCCCTTGGCATAGGGCCTGAAATATACAAAGCACTTAAATGTCAGCTGTCGCTGTGACTATCAGGGACCTGCGATTTCACCCCATCTCCCCAAGAGAGTTGACCCACCGGCCAGCAGGGGCAGATGACACCATGGCCGGGTGTGCAGCTGCAGTTCTGCCCCATCGGCGTGCTTAGGAGGCCTCTGATTCTGAGATCTGGCTTCTGACTCTCACACGGGCTCTGTCAGGTTTGGACCAAAACCATTCCCATTTTGCAGATGAGAAAGCTGAGGCCGAGAGAGACTGTATACCTTCCTGGACACCTGTCTGGCAGCTGGTGACAGAAGCAGGACTCGGTCCCACGCCTCCTGACTCTGCATTTTGTGCTCTTTCTGCCCCTCACCTCGGGGATGGGGAGTAAAGGCTGTGGGCTGGTGGGGAGAGGCTTAGGGCCTCGCTCCCCAGCTCCTGGGATGGCCTGAAAGCATTCTGACCCCTCCTGCCCCACGGCCTCCACACCTGGCTGCCAGGAGGCCACCAATGGAGAAGTGAAAAATGAGCCACTAAATGTATTATGACTTCTGAGGCTGTCTTAATAATTAAGTTTTATTAAAATGAACACCAAGAAATTTCCTGACATAGCTTGGCTGGCGGAGCTCATGAAAAGGTGATAAATGAGTTGGTCCTGGGGGAGGAGACCCAGAGGGGAAAGCAGGGATAGAGGAAGGGCCCAGGGCCAAGGAGCCGGGGAGGAAGCGGGAGTGGCCAGCCCCGAGCAGCACCGTGCCAGGCCTGCTGCCTGTTCTGTCCGGGTTACTGCCCAGGCCACGCGGACTCAGAGCATGCCAGGGCGAGCGGAGCTTCTTTATCGGGATGGACCTCAAATCCCAGCCAGGCCACTAACCATGGCCGTGTGCCTCTCTGAGCCTCCCTCCCTCCCTGAGCTGTGAAAAAGGGATAAAGACAAACTATCTTTGCCTTTAAAGAGAGGTGGGCAGCCATCTATTGTGGGAAAGCTGGCCATCTCTTCTGCAGACATTGACCAAGATACTCATCAAACTGTGGTTTTTCCTGGAAAAAACATTGGGACAGGGAGTGGGGTCGCTCGAAGCAATTCTGCTATTGGGACCTCCTATGATAATCATGTATTGCTTTTGTCAGAAAACCAACAAACACCTCCACCCCACGTACATTCGAGAGTGCTGAGCTGAGGCTCAGAGCATGAACAAGGGCCAGAAATTCACAGACTTGCTGCTGGGTCTGTAGGGAGGGAGACGTAGCTCAGTTTCCACACAAGGCTATCATTTCCACCATCTGCCTGGCTGATAGCTCTGCCCTCAAAGATCTACAGTAATGGCATTCTGGATCTCACAGGAAAATATAGTCCTGAACCTCTGTTATCTCCATCTCTTTTTAGGAAAGAAAGAAAAACGCCCCGTGGAAGGAGTTGTTATTTATGGAGGATTCAGTGAAGGACATTCATTCCTTCGGAGAGTCTAGGTGTTATATCCTTGAATCAAGTCAGGCCATCGGAGAACTTATACCCAAGGAAAGAGAGATCAATGGAACAGAATGGAAAGGCCGGAAATAAACTGTGATATGAATGAGAATTCAGGGCCAGATGAGGCGGCTTTGTAAGTCAGAGAGGATAAGATGGCTCAGCCAGGGGACCTGTTGGGAGAGTTGACGAGGCATTTTGAATAAAACAAAGCTGGAGCCACACGTTTCACCCCAAAACACTGATTAAACATTTACAAGTTAAAAAAAAAAAGGAGAGAGAGAGACTACAAAATATAGGAAAAAAACATGGATAATGTTTCTTATAAAATCATTCTAAGAAGAGTACCAATCTCAAAAGCCACAAAAGATTGACTGATTTGATTCCCAAACCATCAAAACATCTATATGCCAAAAATAACATACAAAAAGTCAAAAGAAAAATGATCGTCTACGGCCACGCCACCCTGAACAAGCCCAATCTCGTCTGATGTCGGAACTAAGCAGGGTCGGGCCTGGTTAGTACTTGGATGGGAGACCACCTAGGAAGACCAGGTGCTGTAGGTGTAAAAAGTAAAAAGTATGGGATTGTGAGCTGACAAGGTCCTTGTAATCTGTGAGGTCAACCAAAGGTTGCCTTGCCTAAAAAAGAAAAAAAAAAAAATGATAGCGTGAGAAAGAGACCTTCAACGGGAAGCCCCTATAGGTTTTTAGGCAAAGAACTGTGGAGTAGGGGGTGGAGTGGGGCATGAGCTGTCATAATTAGGTTTATATTTTGAAAAAATGATCTCTAGCCATAGTGGGGATTGTGGAATGATGTAGAGATCAGAGAAAAGACGATTGCATTAGGCCAGATAAGAGATGATGGCCATTTAGGGTAGGCTGAAGGGGACAGCCAGCTGCAGGGTGCTCCGTGGTGTCCCTGGAAAATGGGGCCGTGGAGGGGAGGGAGTTTCCAGGATGACCCCCGGTCTCCAGACTTGAGTCATCGATGGTGGGGGTGCCACCCACGGTGACAGGAAAGACGCAGAACAGATTTGGTGGTGGGTGGGAGGAGTATGTTTTTTTGGACTTGAGTTTGAGATACCTCTGAGCAGGGCCAGCTTTATGGCTGCGTCACCAGTGTGGTCACACACAGACCCACACTTGGTTTAAGGCTCTCTTCTCACCATCTTGAAAACCTTAATACATTTTTAACAAAAGGACATGCATTTCCATTTTACACTGGGACCAATGAATGATGTAGCCAGCCTCGCCTCTGAGCCATTGAGAACAGGTGCTCTTTACGCAGTCACCCAGATCTATCGAGAGCTTGGAAGAGGCTTCTGGGCTGGACAGATACAAAGGTGCGAGTCATCTGCATATCACCATACTGCATTGGCAACGGAAGCCCTGGGCAGGGTGGCCATCGCTTCAGGAAAAGATCTAGGATGACAGAGGAAACCTAAGGACCAGGCGTTGAGGTGCTCCTAGGTGTCATGTGTCGGGTGGGAGAGGATGTGACAATACAAGACGGGCAGGAGGAGAAGAAAGAGACTGTGGGAAGCCCAGTAAGGGACAACAAAGAGAGAACAAAGCCCTAAACACTGCAGATTAAGACAAAGGAGCATGGAGGCCTCTCTGGCGGGTTTGGTGACATGGCAGCATCTTGACCTGGGCGAGTGCCGTTTTGTGCATCGGGGGATCTGTGGGGTGAGCAGGCGAGCGAGTAGAGAGCGAGATGAGAGCCCCAGCTATGGGGAGAAGTTTGACCATGACCCGGAGGACAGACGTGAAGCTATGTGCCAATACAGTGGGGAGGGGTGAAGGGAGTAATTTATCTTTTTTTTTAAACATTTTATTTATTTATTTGTTTAACATTTTATTTATTTTCCTCCCTCCCTTCCCCCATTTATCTTTTTTTTAAAAATGAAACACATGCACTTGTTTTTAAGATATACTGATGAATAAAAAAGTAGTACAAGCTATTAGACAGAATAAATCTCTTTGTGTGAAAATGGTGGAGGACGGTGGGTTCTAGGGGTAGGCAAAGAAAATTTGGACACATGAGAAACCAGTAATGGTGGTTACCTGGGGGGATGGGCTGGAGGTTTCACCTTTTCCCTCCTATATTGGTTGAATTTTTTTAATCATAACCATGTATTTTTAATAATAAAAAGCTATTAATTTGATGCCCTCAAGGGAAGCTCTTGGGCACTAAAGATATTACTCAAAGGTTTCTTTGGTTTTTAAAATTAATATTCAATTTATTAAAGTTACAAATTCATACGGATCCAAATTCTTTCATAAACTTTAAAGTTCAATTTACAAATCTTATTATTTATTTATAAGCCTGGCAAATTTTAACAATTACTTTTAAGAGTACCTTTGAGGAATGTTTCTTCTTATTTACAAATGTGTTTAATTAAATTGCCCTACACATTGTAAACTGCATTTATAGATTTAATATATTAGAATCTCTTTTTAAGTACTTCGATTGTCTAACAAACTTTCTCAAGGATTTAAGTAATTACTATAAATATAATTCATGAAACTTACAAATATGACAAATATTATATTCTTGTATATGTTCTAATACTTATTTAAATCGAGGAAGATTTCAACTTAAATCTGAATTAATTCTAAACCAATTGCTCAATTAAACATTTCACATTAGAATGGAAAAGTTAACCTATGACTCTAAAAGGCTACATTTTCTCAAACAAATATATAAATACAACTTATTTCACAGCACATGTATTTTAATGCAAAAGGTTTGAGTGTCTTCTACATTCCTATACTTAATTCTAAATCTTCCCAGAGTTAAAAGATGCTCACCTACTATGGGCTGAACTCCTAGCTGATGGAAAAACTATTCCTTCAGCGTATATAGCTGGGCTACATTTCCCAGGCTCCCTTGCAGTTGGGTATGACCACGTGTCTGACTTTTGGTATCAGGGTAATGCTGGCCTCGTAAAATAAGTTGATGAATGTTCCCTCTTCTATTTTTTTGGAAGAGTTTTATGCCTCTCTCTCTCTCTCTCTCTCCCTTCCTCCCTCCCTCCCTCCCTCTTTTCCTCTCTCCTTCTGGTACTCCCCTTATGTGTATATTTAGTGTGCTTAATGATGTCCCACAATGCTCTAAAGCTCTGTTCATTTTCGTAATTCTTTTCTCTCTCTTCTTCAGATTGCATCATCTCTATCAATCTATCTTAAAGTTCGCTGATTCTTTCTTTTGCGAGTTCAAATTTATTAAGCCTCTCTAGTATTTTTTGATTTCAGTTATTCTACTTTTCAACTCCAGAATGTCTATTTAAAAAAAAAATAATTTCTACCTTTTTGATACTCTGTTTGAGGAGACACAGTCATCATACTTCCTTTACTTCTTTAATTATGGTCCCCCCTTTAGTTCTTTGAACAGATTTATAATGGTTACTTTGAAATCTTTGTCTATTAAGTCAGATGCCTGGGTCCTCTCTAAGGCATTTTCTGTTTCCTGCTTTATCTTCCTTTGTATGGGCCAGTTTTGTGTTTCTTTGCGTATCTTACAATTTCTGTTGGAAACTAGACGTTTAGGTAATGCACTGTAACAGCTCGATATGATTCCCCTTTCTATCCCATCTCTATGGCTTGCTGTGGTTATTTGTTTAGTGACTTGGCCGGACTGTTTTAGTGAAGGCTATTTCCCTACAGCGTGATGTCTCTGCTGTCACCCCTCAGAGGGCTCAGCCTTGGGCATGCACGTGGTCACTCTGGGATGACAGTGGTTTTAGAATGGTTCTCTGACAGTCTCTTTTCCTGATCCGTTAAACTCTTTGCCTCTGTTGGTATCACACTGTGAGGCTCCATGAACTGCAGATAGATTAGTGGACAACGGCCCAGAGCATAAGTTGCTTCATATTCTGACCCAATTAAATCTGGGCCCCTTGGTTCACTTCTGCTGAATTCTAATGGTCAAACAGTCAAGTACCTCCCATATTGCAGGGGAGAGGACACATCCCTAGTCTCAACGGGAGGACCGTCCAGATGACATTGCAGATGAGCACGTGGGGCCTCAAACTCTATGATTTCCTCTGCCCGCCTGCTGCTGTCATGCTCCACGCCACCCCATAGAGCAGAGCCTGAGCCAGGCGTCTCCCTGGAGGTCAACGGTTCAGGATCTAAGCTGCTTCGCCTGGAGCTGGCATCTGGGCAGGGGTTTTGAGCCCAGCTCCCCCCAGGGGACTGGACCTGGGGCCAAGAGACATTAAACGGAGATGAAAATGACAGCTAAGTAGGATCCCACCTGCTAGTGAGCATCAGAGAAGATTCATAGACGTGCTCTTCTCAGTGAAACAGACCTTCTAGAGCGAGATCCATTCAGGAATAGATAGTGGTTGCAGAGGGTGAGGAGAGTGGCAGAGAGGAGCACACTCATTGGCCACCATTTATGCACAGCACATCGTAGGCACAGCACAGGTAATCCATCTCATGTAACCATCCCAGCAGCCCAGTGGGGGAGGTACTAGGGGATTACAGAAATGAGGACAAGATGGCTCAGAGAGGTGGAATCATATGCCCAAGATCACACAGCTAATAGGAGGCTGAACCAGGACTGCAAGGAAATCCCTCCGACTCCTGTTCTTTAGCAGATACAGTTACTTTTAGAGCCTTTGAAAAGCAAACTGGTACCAAGAACGTGATTTCCTTCCTCTACAGTGCCGGGATGTGTGCCTGCTGTCAGGGGGTGGTACGGTGGCTCCAGATGCCTGCAAACTGCATTCCCCAAGCCCTCGGCACTAATCCAGCTCATCGAAAGACACGGCGAAGACCGTTACCCTGAAACAGGGGCCACTTCTCCTAATGCGGTAACTTTCTTTTAAAGTGAAATCGAGAAACTAAGCGACTGGGTGATATCCTTTTAATAGCCGCTCAGTGTAAATGCATTTCGAGAGCAAACACTCCTTCAGAAAAGATTATTTCTAATGTTCTTTCGAATTGTCAATTTGGAGGGCGAAAGAGAATGTGATTAGAAGTCCAAAATAACAAAGAAGTTTGACCAGCAAAAACGTTGGCTGCGCGAATGTGTAATTTCAACTGCCAAAGTGCTAGCGCATTTTTGATGCCAAATATACTTGGTCAGGAATAACCCCATCCCTCAAGAAGGCTCCTAATTTGCTTTATTGCCTTTTTAGATTTGTCCCCTTTCATTTTCTAAAATATAATCATAGTTCAGCGACTCCATCTGTGCGCGATCCAGAGACGAATTCTGGGTGGTAATGAAGCACAACCAGCGAATAACAATTCCTTAATCACACTGTTTCCTCTATTGTCGCCTCATTCGCATTCATGGTTTTCGGAAAATTCAATTATATTTGCAATTTCATCAAGAAATTACTCAGATAAATAACTGACAGAGTAACAGTTCACTTATTTGTCAGGCACAAAGCAGCAGCAAGAGGAGAGAAAGAAGAAATGACGAAAGACAAATTTGATAAAAAGCATCATAAAAGAAGTTTTGCTTTCTGGAGAGGCGAAAGGGAAGGGCGACAATTTTATAGCCGCAGATGTCAGCTCGGCCTGCGTATGGGATATGACAGGAGCCCCTGAAGAAAGCTTCCTCATAGATCAGGCCTGGCCTACTGTCCTCTCTGGAGCCGTCACCGGCTTCTGCTGACATGCGTGATGCCCTGGCCCTCATTCCAGGTAGAAATTTATGATGGGACATTAGTGACCCACTGCCACATTTATCACCCAAGTTTCATATTGGATTTCTGTTGCCACACACCCCAGGTGCTTTCTGGTTGGTGAGGAGGGGCCTTACCTTGACTTTAGTCTTGCCCATCAAGATTCTCTGAGTTTTTAAAAAGAAAATTCCTCATCATCCATAAGGCAGGCTAACATCTATTGGCCTTGTACTTCCTTGGGGTGATTCAGCCCGTTACCCATCCACTGTCGGGGAGGACCCAATCCCCACAGGGGTGTCTGTGATTTGCACTCACAGCCCAAGTCTGTTCTGTTCTCGGTCCCACGTGCTACCAACCAAGCATCTCTCCGGACGTTTCCATGGGAAGCAGGAAATAGAAACGGAGCCACAATGGTGCCCACTGGGATGGAGTGATATCACCAGACATTTCTGATGCTGGCCTTGCGGATAGTTACCAACTCATGACAGCCACCAGCTCAGGCCCCACCCCTGGGTGGCTCCCGGGACAGACAGTAAGGTGCAGCTCGGAAGCAGATGTTATCATCCAATGACAACATGTCTTTTTCAAGGAGCGTTTGCTCCAGGAGACAAAAGCTTCCTTCCTTCCCACCTCCACACCCACAAAGCCGAGACGATGCTCTAGAAAGCAACATCGTATTCGAGGTTCTCTGCTCTGACATGAGCTCCCTATCTGAAATATATTTCTCACCCTCAATTAGTGTGCAGATATTTTTAGCTTAAGTGTTTTTTATATGAATTCAGGGTGACGGGAACTAGACGACGTCAATGCCTTTTAGTCAAAGACCTCCAGGGACAAACTTTAGTTGAAGAGAGCTGGGTTTATTGATTCATTGGCGCAGAGAGGAACACGCACCACGGGGAGCAGGGGGTGTCTGAGCAAGGGGGCGTTAGAGAAGGTTCAGTAAAGGACTTAGGCTCCGCTGGGTAAATTTAGGGAGGGCTCCAGGACACGAGGCTTTACCCTGGATTGAACGCTATCAGGCGGTGAGGGTAATGCTATCATTGGGGATTTTTATAAATCGTACCTAGAAGGCAGAAGGAATGATATCGTCACTGGTAAACAAGTAGCAAGCAGTCACTCAAATGAGTCACGTAAAGTGGGCTTATCTGCGTCCTGCTCCACCCTGGTCGGCATAGCCTCGCCTGATGTCCAGCAGGAACTTATGTTCGGCAGGAACTCTAGGGCCCAGCTGTGAGTGCCAGGCCGGCTCTCACCTGCTGGGGCCAGTTGTCTCTTTCTTACTGATAAGCTTCCTCAAGGTCATAAACACCTTCCTTATCTCTATGTTCTCAGTAATTTCACATGTTCTTCTAAATATTATCGAGCTCCTCTACTGTGCGTGTCATGTCCTGGGAATACAGCAGTGCACGAGTCCGCCATAGCTCAGCCCTCCCTAGTCCTGCAGAGGTGACGATTACAATGGGGCGGGGTGAGTGTCCTGCTGGAGATTCACAAGGATGTTATCAGCCACAAAATGAAAGGCACCCTGCATGGCCAGGGGACACTTCCTGCAAGAGCTGAGCCTTAAAGGAGCCATGGGAACAAACAGGAGCTGGCCAGGGAAGGAGCAGAGAGAAAGTGTTTTTGGCGGGGTGAGCAGCTGGGGCAGAGCTTAGATGCTTGAGACTTGAGAAGACAAGAGGATTTGTGTGGCAGGAGCGAAAGTGAGGGTGGATGGGGGGCCGAGCTGGACCAGGGGACGCCTCGCAAGCCCTTCAGAGGAGTCTGGGTGGAATTTAGCTTTTGGGTGAATGAGGGAGAACCATGAAAGGTTCCCAGCGGCGACAGACATGGTATCCTGTGTTTTACATGAGGAGAGGCTCCCAGAGCGACTAGGAGACAGGAAGACAGGTGTCGGTGGCCGAATGGAGCATCTTGATTCGGAAGAAGCGACCCCAGGCCCCGTACACTGGCTTCCAGGCAATGGAGCAGGAGAAGGAACTTTATGGTGAGGGGGGCCTGAGGGCAGAGTTGAGAGATCTGAGCCACGGCTGAGCACCCGGCACCTCTGCTACTTTTAATATTGGCTGATGTCCACTCGGCAGTCAGCAAACCCGCTGGGCACTGTTCCAAGTCCTGTACGTGGATTATTGGATTTCATCCTCACCATGCTCTATGGTCAGGTGCTTTTTTTTTCAGCCCATAGTTACAGGTGAGGAAACCAATGCACAGAGAGGTTAAGCAATTTGCTCAAGATCACCCAGCTGCTAAATGGCGGGGCTAGAGTTCGACCTGAGCAGCTGTGTCAGGATCTGTCACCTTCCTCGGGGCTCCGCCGAGCCCTCAGAGTGCCCGCTCTGCTCTGAGCTCTCTGCACATGGTGGCTCCTCTGGGCCTCGCAAAACTGCAGACCGAGGATGTGTGGCACGCAGGATGACAAAGTCAGGGCCCAAATGCAGCCAGAAAGGGAAGGCCACTTTCAAGAGTGGAAAAAGGGACTGGCGGCTCAGTAATCACGGAGAAGCTTCTGAACCCATTTTGGGTCCAACGTGTCTAGCAAAAGTCTCGCTGGTTTGGCACTAAAAGTTTGACATTGTTATATACGAATATGCGTGTGCATAAATAAATGAAGGATGGATGAATAAAACAACTGACTGCCTGTCTTTGAAACAGGTAGTAATGGAACATGGCAGAGATGAGACAGGAGAGAGCTGGAGTCCCATTTCTGAGAAAGGTCTGTCATAAAGATGCTGTGACAGTGTTAACAGCACAGAGAGAATCTGCTGCCTCGAACTGAGCATGAACCAAAATGCTGCCTCTGCACGTCCCAGCTGTGTGACCCTGGAGGGTCACTTAAGCTCGATGAGCCTCAGTTTCCTCATCTGTAAGATGATGCTCACTTTGTAGGGTTTTTTCTGGGATTAGAAAATACATTGTAAGTGCCCGTTAGGGTATGTGGCACAGAATGGGTGCTGGGCGAATGACAGTAATGATCAAAGAGAGTCATTTTATAAATGTTGCAGACCGCTGAAAAGTACAGCTTTTTTCTCCGCGAGGGGAGGAAGGCAGGAGTCAGGGTCAGGGCCTTGAATCGAGGCCAGACCAGCTCCTGCACTGTTATTTGTTTGAAATGTCTTTTCACTTGTGGCTTTATATCTTGCCCATTTTTAACAACCCTTAAATAAATGGTACTTCTTTAGTAATTGTTCTCGTTGGTGGTCAGTGTACCTCAAGCAACGCTCACCATTACAGAGTCACCATGGCAACGTGCCCACCGAAGAGGCTTGCAGCTGGCCCGTCCTCCGAGTGCCTGGGGCTTCCACGACCGGGCAGAGGGACAGTGGCAGTGGCAATACTTCTACCTGCAGGGTCCGAAACGTGGGTGTGGGAGGGCCCGGGGCCTCATACCCAGAAGATACACAAGAAATGCTGGAGGAAGTTTAATGAGGTTACACCACTCAGGGGGGTCCTGGAACAGGGCAACTGCCCTAAGTCCAAAAATTTAAGGTGTCCCGTGCTGCTGGGCAGGGATGGTGAGGGCTCCACAGGGGGTCCTTCTGACCTGAGGTAGTGCCATTCATTCATTCATTCATTCATTCATTCAATGATATCAATAGGCCAGACGCTATTATACAGTGATATAGATGCAAAGTTTCTAGTCTCATACAGCTCACAGAGTAGTGGGGAGGACACGAAAATACACAGATAAAATGCTGTGGGTTAAGCGCTACGGGGAGGAGCATACGGAGTGTGAGTATGAGTCACCCAGAAGGCCAGGGGTGTGGATGCCGGCTCCAGGTGGAAGGAATGCCATGCGCAAAGCCTCCGGGTGAGAGCGCATGTGGATGACTCCAGCTGGAAGCTCAAGACCATCTGTCTCCGTCAGGGTCTCATTTGTAAGCAACAAACACTAAGCCTGGCTCGTCTAAGCAGAAAGGGGATTGATTAAGTGACATTAGTTGGCTCACTGACTCTCTGAGAGACACTAAAATCAAGTTGGAGGCTATGAGTCAGGAGCAAACCCTGAGGTAACACTGAGGTCCTGTGCAGATACCCCAGCCTGGCAGCTTACACCAACATGGTCGCTGAGGCCAAATTCTGGATGCCGAAGCTGGACACTAGATGTGGTGGCTCCCCTGCCACCTCCTGCACAAACGGGTTCTGTGTGATTCCTGAACCTTCGCGTCACAGCTTCTGTTTCGAACCAAGAGGGTTTGGTGGACGGCGCCTAGGACATGTGTGCTCACCATAGCTGCAAGGGAGGCTGGGACAGAGGGTGTTCGGTGTTTCTGGCTTTCTGGTGGGAGGTGGGCTCTGTCTCATAAGGGGTGTCTGTGGCGGGGGTGGGGGGATTCCCAATCTAGTGCCGAGGGATAAGCGATGGCAGTGAACTAACGGAAGTGACAGTCGTCTCCATAAATAACACAAGAGAATAGAGAGAGTGTGGGGGAGGGGCAGAGAGCAGGGAGCCGAGATGGACAAGGAGTAGAACGGGCCGATGTCACGGTCCAAACTGGAATCTTGGGATTGTGATGCAGTAGGAACCACTTTGACACCCACATGAGTGACGCCGACCTTGAGCCATTCTGTCCCCAAGGTGTCAGTTGGACCTGGAGAACGTAATGGCTCTCCAAGGATAGAGCTGCCCTCCAAACATCTTGCTTCCCTTCACTAGTCATCAGTCTAACCCTTCTAGAAACAACTGCCATTTCGTATTTGTAATGGCGTGTAATGATTTGTAATTCCAGCAGGGCTGCAATTTCACAGCTGAGTCCCCCCCAAAACATCCCCTCGAATCTTTCCAGCTGTAGCCTAAGGAAATAGCATGCCTCCTGCAAAGTCCTGATGGATTTGGAAGGTCTTCGGCCCTCTGAGGATGGGGGAAAGCGCTAAGGGAGTCTGAGAAGGCAAACTTTAACACCTCAGTAGTAGAACTGGGGAGCATCTGGATACTGATCTCTTGTGAAAGGATTTCCGTCCTCCAGGATTGGACACACTAAATCCCTTTAAGACCCTTATCTCTTAAATAGAACTACCGGTGACATCCGTATTTCTTTTTGTCCCACATTGTTTTAGTTTCGCCTTGCTCTCTTCTTTCAGATGTTACTTATGTTGTTGTGGATTTGTGAGATTCTGCTGTTCCTCTAACTCACTGATGCCGGACGGGAGAAAGGTGTTGAGAAAAATCCATATTCACCCAGAATCCTCATTGCTTGTGGTCGGTGGAATAATGGCCGCCTCAACTATGTCCACGTGCTAATCCTTGGCACCTCTGAATTATTATGCTGCATGGCAAGGGGAAATCAACGTTGCAGATGAAATTAAGGCTGCTGATCAGCCGACTTTAAAATAAGATTCTTTGGGATTATTCAGGTGGACACTGGGTGATTACCAGGAGCCTTCAAATATGGAAGAGGGAGTTTTTTCTCAGAGAGAGATTTGAAGAGTCTGCGCTGGCTTTGAAGACGGAGGAAGGCAGCCACGAGCCAAGGCAGGCAGGAAGGCAGCTCTGAAAGGGGACAAGGCGAGGGAACGTATTCTCCCTTAGCACTTCCGGAAAGAGCCGACCCTGCTGAAACCTTCCTTTGAGCCCAATGAGACCCATTTTGGACTTCTGACCTCCGGAACTGTCAGATAATAAATCTGTGCTGCTTCGAGCCACTGAGTGAATGTTAATTTTTACAGCAGCAGCCGCAGCAGGAAAGGATACAGTGTTCATAGTCAGGGCTTCGCTAGCAGGTAATTAGCCACCACGAGGAAGTAAGGATGAAGACCTTTGAGGACAGAGAGTTCTGAATAGGGAACAAATGCCAAATGTTGTGTCCCACGTCCCTGGCCTCAGTAATTAGTTCAGGGGTGGACACACAACAGAAGCCGTTTGATCAGCAAGAAGCCCAATGAGTTTTCAGGAGCTACTGCTGAAGACCCTGGCTCTTTCCCAGGGGGCTCGAACCTGATGCCATGCGAGGCTGGAGCTGAGAGTCCATCATCATCTGGAACCGCCGTGTGAAAAGGAAGCCTGTACAGGAAAGCAGAGCCGAGGAATGGAGAGGAACCAGTCCTGTCGACATCGCTGCTGCTGGATCCAGCAGCGCCTGAAGCCCTCCTACCCCGAACTTGCTAATCGAGTGAACCATTCTCGCCACGATGTATGCCAGTGCTTTCGTCACTGGAACAAAACAGAGTCCTCGTGGAAAAAAGCTCTATCTGTCCCCGCAGCATCGTGATGCCCCCAGAAACCTCCCGAAATTGTGCAGGAGGGTGTCAGCGAAGGCCCCCATCTAGAATCACTTTGCTTTGGTTCTTTTTTTGCCTCTAATTTACTGTGTGACCTCAGAGGTCCCTTCCCTTAGGGTCCTCAGTTTTCTGATCTGTGAAATAACAGCCCCTGCTCTGGGATCTGTGGCACTTGTGGCACCCCGTGACATTTTTGTTTCTAGGGCCTTATCGTAATTTTCTGTTTAGTTATCGGAGCCCCTCTTGCTTCCTATGGACAGCCAGGGAGAGCCCGTTGTATGAAGGGAGGGACGGGCCACTCCCTCGGGCTCTGAGTCCCGTCAGCTCTGCAGGCTCATCTGCTCCCAGGAGCCCCTACACTGCCTGCCCCTGGTCAGTGAGCAAAAGGGGTGCCACTCGTGACCGTCCATGACTGAACTGGGGGCTGGGGCTCTAAGTCTGTTGCCAGGATGTTTTAGGGTTCGCTAGGCCTGGAAATTCTGAGGCAGCAGCTCCGGCAGGCTCGGCCGTCCTTCCCCAGGTGAGCTGGGAGGGCCCTGCACGGTGCTGGAGCTCGGCCGCCCCTCTCCCGGCCCAGCGAGCATCAAGTCTCCTGATTGAGAGGCAGCGGAAGATGACAGGGAGACAGATGTCAAGCTCAGCCCCTCCTCGGTCCTCCCATCACGCCGGCTCTCCTGACACATTTCAGGAAGGCGCTGCAGTAGCAGGTGGTGAGGACACCTAGCTGGCAGGCAGCCTGGGGCCCTGGCGTGCGGCCGAGCCTGCACGCTGCTCCTCACCTGCGCCCGCCTGCCAGTTAGCCTGCCAAGCCTTATAAACGCTGCAATTTGTGGAATTAAAATTTCTGTTTTTGCATCTGGCAGCATGGCGGCCGGGAGCGGAGGAAGGGGTAGGCTAGAGGGTTCTGGTTGGTCTTCAGGTCTACAGTAGAGATGCTGGATGCCATGAACCCCTCCTGCCCACCTGACTCCAGAGGCAGATCCTCCACGCACCAGGAGGCTCCTCCGAGAGATGCAGGCAGGGGATGGACAGGGGTGGCGGGGAGTGTAGGCTGGGGTGCTTGTGAGGCGGGGGGCGGCGTGCAGGAGTCTCCCCCTCCCTCCTGCAGGACAGTGACCACCACACCCCCTCGTCACTGCTGTGAGGTTCGCCGCCTCCACCCATCCTCACACGCAAGTCAGAGGCAAATTCAGCCACGACACCCTGTATCTCAGACCCGGCTTCCAGAAGCAGACCCTGGGATGAAAATTCGTGTGCCAGAGATGAATCCACTAAGTGCCTTGAGGAGAAACCAGCAAAGAATGGGAAAGAAGCAGCACAAGAGGAGGGCGAGACGCAGAGCCAGGCGGTGAGCTCAGGCCTGATCCCGTGGGACCTCAGGAGGCCTCTTGGGCTCCGGGCAAGGGACCTGGGCTTTCCCAGCCCCACACATGGGCCGGTTTCCTGGGGGCAGGGTAAAGGAGAGTGAGACACAAAGTCCCAGGCCGCTCAGGCCCTGGGCAAGTTAAAAAGCACCTCTAGCAGCTGGGGACAGGTCTCGAAAGGGTGTGGCAGTTATGGACTTGAGGGGATTAATAACCCTCCAGAATGGCAGGAGGGCAGCTTGGCGCAGTGCCAAAAGGCAGACCCCGAATCTGAGCACAGGAGTCCTGTCTCCTGTGACCCGAGGGGCTGGAAGGGACAGCTCAGGTGGCTGAGGGAGGGAGTGGGGAGGAGAGGAAGGGACAGCCAGCGGTGGGGGGAGCTGCAGGGCCTGGATGCCACTCAGAGGAACCAGGAGAGTCCATGCTTCTGCGGTGTCCCACAGGCCGAACGTTTAGTCTGTGTTTCTGGGAACCCTGAGGCTGGCTCCAGAAAAAACAGCAGCGGCTTTGTGGAGGGACCGAAGCCAGGAAGGACAAAATGGGGAAGGGCTTCTTTCGGTGGCGGGTCGTAAGCTGATGGCTCGGGGCTGAGGACAGCCACTGCACAGTGGCTCCGAAGCCTGCGCAGAGGCCCGGACGTGAGGACACAGCGGCTGGCCTTGGATCTCTGTGCAGTCCCATCTAACAGGGGCACGACATGGGAGAGTGGGGTGAGGGTTGGGGGCCGCCTGCCTGCTGGGGACCCTGTCCCGAGCGGCTGCTCATGGATCTCGACACAGCCCAGCTTCGAAGGGAAGGGTTCCATTCTGCCCGTCACCCCACGCCCTCTCTCTGAGCTTGCTGATGACACTTGTCCTACGCTGGGCTCTGAGCCTGCCTGCTCGGGTCAGACTGTCCCCTGTCAAACCCGTGTCAGACCGTCTGTCCCCTGTCAAACCTCGCGCTTCTGGGGCATTCACTTCACCTCTCTGGTCGGTCGCTAGGTTTGTTTTGAGGACAGTGGCCGATGGACATAAAGCGCACAGGTAATTTTTTTGACCAGCCTAGCAGGGCTGTTGTGAGGCCTAGAGACAACGGCCTTGCAAGGTTTGTGGGGTTTGTGGACCCCAAGGAGCTGGGCTGCCAGTTGCTATTCTTTATCTAGCCTTGGCCTCTGTGGCGGAGAATGGGGTCTACAGGCTGATTCCCACACGGGAAGTCCGAGCTGACACACCGCAGAAAGCAGAAAGCAGGAGCCCGCGCGCACACACACGCACACACACACACACACACACACATACGCACACCAAACTGTCAGAAATGCAAATTCTCAGGTCCCGCCCTGGACCTCCTGCGTCGCCAGCTCTGGGCTGAGGCCCAGCCATCTGGGTTTCCGTGAGCTCTCCCAGGGGAGTTCTGATGCCTCCTCAAGACTGAGAACCACTGAGCAGGACAGGTGGACCTTCCTGGTTCTGGCCTCAGGCCTAGAGGCTGTTCCTGTTCCCCTGCATGAGGCCCGTCACCCTCTGAGATGGCTGCTGAGACCTTTCTGTTTGTCCGGCTGAGCAGGAATTGGCCCCATAAGGATCGACCTTGTGACACAGCCTGATATGGCTGCATCCTTCACCTGGACCCACTGTTCTCTCCTGGAAATGAATAGCCTGGAACGGCCCCTTCTTTGCATAATGGCTCTTCTGTCCCCTTCCCGAGCCCTAATTAATTGTTGTGGAATACTATTTCCTAGTCTGGTTGCCTAGAGCAGTGGCTCTTTAACTCTGTGGGTCTCAGAACAAGGGGCCCGGCAGCTCGTGGCAATGCAGATGTCCACCCCCACCCCTTCCTAGTTCCAGAATCCTGTAATGTGGCTGGAGCTACATTTATATTTTACAAAAAATCCGAGGCACGGAAGGCAGGGTCTGGGTCGCTGAAGGGGGGGTGAGCGTGGGGGTGGCAGCCCTACAGCCTGCGGGCGCTGGACGCCGTGTGGTCCCTCAGGTGGCGATGGGCTCCCTGGGGGTGGAAACGGGAAGGTGACGGTGGGAAGGGAGAGAAATGGGTGCTGGCCCTTGCGGGAGTGTCCTCCCCAGTCTCTGCAGGCCGTCACCTGCGTGGGCACTATGCACATTTTCTCACTTAGTTTTCCTGTCACCCATGGGGTAGGGCGGGGAAGGGACTTCATCTCCGATGTCACAGGTTACCTGGCTTGTCTCTAATCACATCACTGGTCAGGATTAAGCCTAGCTCTGACCTTTTCCGAAGCCTCTGCCATCCTGTGTCAAGGATGTAGCTCAGTGAGCTTGCAAAGACAGAGAGCTTACAAAGAACCCCTTCCACCCCACTTTACTGATGAGGAAGCCGAGACTCTGAGGGGTGAGCTGTCTGGACTCAGAAGCGCTGGGACCCTCTGCTCTGGGACGGGAGTTCAAGGACTTGCTCTGGTTTGCAGGGCAACTGCTAAGTGGGCTAACAGAATGCAGAAAGGCCTGGAACTTTGCGGCTTGGGATGAGGGAGGCAGGGAGCTTCCTGCCTCTGAGGGGCGTCTAGGGCTTCCCCAGCCTGCAGGGAGATGAGTGAGACATGGAACCCAAGAAGCTAGATTTTGCGGTGAAGTCTCACTTGGAAAATGCAGGACTGGTGGACAGGAGCCGGCCAGCTTGTGGCCTGTGCCGCCCTCTGCTGGCCACTGGTGGTACTGACCACAGTTGGCCAGGGCCATCTCCTGGGGCTGTATGGGCCTCTGGCCAGGGCCCCAGGGGGAATTATCTGAGACCTGACTCTGGCCAGTCCCACCGCACCCCAGGAGGGCCCATGACAGCGATGTCGAAGGCCATGGGCTGGCAGGTGGCTGGGAGCTAAGCACTCCTTTCTGTCCTGTTCTTGGAGGAGGTATGACAGTCATGTCACCTCCTTGCCAACCCTGTCCCTGGTGCTGCTTCTCCTGTCCACAGGGACCAGCAAAGAGCAGCTTCCTGCCTGATCACCCATGGTGCACATCCTAGCTGAGCCAGAATTCCTAGGCCCTCCTAAAATTGCCCATCCCGACTTCCTGGGGAGGGGCCAGATAGCACCCTATCTAGGGTGCCCCTTGATTTGGGGGCTGGGAAGCAGAAGCCCTAGAGGCCCCTACCTCCAGCCCCTGGGGTAATATGAACAGCCTTGGATGTGAACCGAACCTGACTGTATTCCAGGTAATTGTCTAAATACAATTTTATGTATGTACATACTTAGTTCTCCAAGCAAACTTATGAGAAAGGTACTGATATTATCCCCATGTTATATAAGACAAAAACTGAAACTCAGGGAAATTTCACCAACAGTGTGAGGTCCCGTGGCTAGCGAGCAGTAGAGCGGGATTTGAACCCAGGATTTGGATGGAGGGTTCGGTTCCTGGGTCCTTGCTCTCACTCGTGGCACTGCCCTCTGGCCGGACTAAGCCGTGCAGCCCAAAGTGAGACACCCAGGCCTGGACGTGAGCGCCCAGGTGAGCAGGGGGCACCTCCGATGGTGGGAGATGCAGCGGTCAGGGGAAGGAGGGTGGTGTCCACAGCCAGGTGGGCCTGGGACTGGGTCCCAGTGGTGTCCTTGATGAGCTGGGAGGCTGGACAAACGGGTGCCCTGCTCGAGCCTCTATTTCCTCCTTTGTGAGATACTGATCATGGTCCCGTCTCAGGGTTTTGGTGAATGGTACGTGGAGCGACGCGGAGCGTTCGGCATGGTGCACGGCGCACAGCGAGCCCTCAGCGGAGCCGGGGTTCTTCCCTTCGTCCGAAATTAGATGTAGGCCACCCAGCCGTCTGGAGGAGGCAGAGGTGGTGAGGAAGATGGGGACGCCGACGATCCCCGAACCTGGTCACAATTATTGAGCATCTACTATGTTTACCCGATAACTGCTAATGACTAGTG
>NW_006431919.1:16183736-16208550 GCF_000325575.1 Pteropus alecto | reverse complement strand
GAGCGTGGCGCCTCCTCGGGGTCTGACACTTGGTTTCCAGAACAAACAGCAAACACATGAGCGAAAAGACAATACACACATGGACGGACATTTCTCCCACCGCTGAATGTGGGGCATACAAGTCCTGCACAGTCCTCACTCGCCCCACAAATGGCTGTGCGGTCGAGGGAGAAGCCTACGCCGTGACATGGCGGCACCAGGACACAGTGGCACTGTGCCGGGCAGGGGCCTGGCCTGCGGAGACGAGCACTGAGGCCGGCTGGTTTCTGGCGATCTTGCACACTGTGCTGCTTTCTTCGATGCACAAGCCAACTGCCTGTAAAACGAGGCTACGCTCGGCAGTTCTAATTGGAATCGGTTTGCCCGACCCACAGACAAGAGGCTGAACGTGCTTTGTCAGCATCTATTGACGGAGGGAGACGGGACGACGTTCCCTGTAGGAGGCGAGGGACTAGGAGGCACGGGGCCCCTATCCTCCCTCCCACGGGTGGGACAGGGCCCAGCCTTCATGATCCCAGCTGTGTGAGGAAGACAGGCAGTGGGCAGGCGTTGGGATCTAGGAGGCAGGCTGGCCCCCTTCCCCTTGGGACTAGCAAAGGCACCAGCTAAAGGAAAGACTGAGATCCAGTAATAACATATCAGCAGTGGCAAAGGTAATAGCTACAGCTACCGATTCTGGGTCACTGCTTATAAACCGAAAACCGCAAATCATCAACTCACGCGATCCCCACCCACGACAACTGTTTTCCAGCTCGTCCTTCATGGGTTCCTGTCAGGGGGCCGGGGCTCCCAAGGTGAGCCCTTGGTTTAGGAAAGCCTTACTGAGTGCTTGCTTTAGGCACGTCTTACAGGCCTTTTCAGTCCTCAGGTGGAGATGAGGTTTTTGGAAAGTCACCAGACACCAAACAATAATAAGTGTTGCATTAGCCATACAAGGTAGAATGAGAACCAAGGAAGTAACCATGCAAACTCCTTCGGGTGGGATAGCTTCCAGGGAGGGGGCAAATGAACGGGGCTTTGGAGGATGTATAGGAGTTCGCCAACTGGAGAAGGCAGAAGAGAATGCTGGGCGAATAGAGCAGTTTGAACAAATGCATAGAATTTGGGGGGAAATAACAAGCACTTCAGTGCACCATTACCAAGGAGAGTGGCAGGTCCAGTCCAGCCCTGGGTTTTAACATGTTCCCTCCTTTGGCGGATGTGGAGAACAGGCTGCTGAAGGAAGATGCACATGCCAGGACTGGGGCAAGGAGGAAACGTCACCGGGACATCACTTTGGGCTCAATGGAAGGAACTTCCTAACGCTTCAAGCCGTCACAGGGTGAGGGAGGGCAGCAAGGAGCCGCCCGCCAGCGGAGGAGCCCGAGATGAGGGAAAATTTCCATTTCCTCCTGAGACTCTGCAACCGAATGGATGTGAGTGGAGCCTTGGTGGCGCTCATGGCTGGGGTGCAGTGGAGCAGGCTCCCCCCTGACACCAGAGAATGGCTGACCGCGCCCCCTTGGGCTGCCCAGCTACAGGCTGCTCGCCCAGCTACAGGCTGCTCGCTCAGCGGCCATGCCTGCCCCCACGATGGTACAGTTCAGCTCTCATGACAGAGCCACCAGCCCTGACACGTGGAGCTGCACACCTTCCTCACCCTCCTGGCAGCTGGGCAGGGGCATGGGATCAAGGTCTGATCAAGGGGACGGACATTCAGAACCGCAAACACTTCCCTCCCCGTTTAAAGGTGGGAGGTGAAGGAGACACACACCTTTCCTCCTGTCTCATTTTACACGGCGTTGGTCGTGTGAGGCTGTGGGGTCTGCAGCAGACACAGCCATCCTGTGACAATTGACGGGACAACATAGAGGGTCATAGAAGCCACCCCAGAGCCTTGACACATGGAGCTGCTGGATTCATGGCCCTAAAATTGTCCTCACTCGGACTTCTTGCTCCGTAAGTCAACGAATATCAGGGCTTAAGCCAATTTCAAGTCAGATGTTATGCTCCTTGCTGCTAAATTTGGTCAGTCAGAAATGCTGTCTTTGTAAAAGACATAAGACAAAATTAAAAGTAAGTCCAGCTCGGAAAACATCAGTGGCTGACGCAGACTTTGACTTCGGTCGTCGGGGAGAAGGACGAGGGCGTTTCGTCCTCTAGTCTGCACTTTGGGAAAACCCTTAACCATTTCTGCCCTTTCTCTCAGGTGCTGCACGTGGTCCTCCCAGCTTCCTCCCATTTCTAGATTGACCTTTCGTTCTTTCTTCGTATGTGGAACAGTTTAGATCCTCTCAACTTCTTCAGTGAGGAAAACAGATGGCAGTTGGTTGTTGAAATCAAGTTCTCTCTCTCTGGAAGCTGGTTAGGGTTAGCCCAGCCTGGATGCAAGTTAATCTGTTCATCCGATTCATATGTATTGGGCACCCGCCATGTTCCAGACATCATCCTAGGGCTGACGAAGGAGCAACGAATCGCCCAGCCATCTGTCATGGAGCTTACGTTCTAGCGAAGCAGAAAATCGGCGAGTGAAGAAACTGACACGCTGTGGTGAGGGCTGCAAAGTAAATGAAGCAGATTGTGCGATGCAGGGCGTTTGGGGGGGAGGGCCTTTCGGGGTACGTGACTTAAAGCTGAGGTCCGAATGACAGGATGGAGTCAGCCATGGGAAGATCTGGGGGAGGAGAGACCCAGCATGTGCAAAGGTCCTGGGGTGGGTGTGAGCTCAGCGTGTCTGAGGACCAGAAAGAAGCCGGGGTGTGCCAGGGAAGGGGAATGGCAGGGAGGAAGGAGCGAATGTCCGCAGAGGTTATCGCTCGGGTCTCGGGGCCCGTGGAAGATTCCAGGGAAGCCGCTGGAGGCTTTGAAACAAGACGGTGGCACGATCTGACTCAACGCTTTTAAAAGATGGCTTGGGCGACCAGGTGGACGGTGGACTGAGGGGGATCACGGCAGGGCGGTCAGAAGGAGGCCGTCACTGTGACCTAGCGCGAGATGACGAGGACTTGGACGAGGCGCTAACGCAGGAGACGGAGTTCAGACCAGGATCTCTGCTCACCCGCCCGCCCCCAGTCCCGGCCCCAGCCAGAATGGTTCCCCGGCTCTGAGTCTCGCTCTGGCCTTCACTGGCCTCACCATTGCCAAAAAGCACGAGACGTGTGGAGTCTGCGGGGGCTGATTTACCCTCGTCTCCGATAGCCTTGCGTGAGGTGCCGAGACTCAAACGGACCCACGTTCAAAAACGGGCCCTATTACTTACTCCGGGACCGTGGGCAGGTCGCTTCATTGCCACGGGCCTCATTATCCCCCTCTATAAAATGGGAATAACAACGCCACCTTGTCATGAGAACGAATCACGAAGAGGCCAGCCCAACGGCACCCACACGATGCAGGCCCTCGATAGGTACTGGCTTCGTACCTACATGTCGTCGCGCATGGCACTTCGGCTGCCCAGCACGTGGGCAAGGAGGCGGCGGGGGGAGGGGGATCTGAACGTCTGTCTGAAAAGTCCCCTTGCCGTGAAAATGTCAGCAGCAGGAGAAGAGGAACCTAGTGTTGCTCTGACGGCAGCGATGGCGATGAATGATTTATGTCCAGCATGATGGTGACATTGGCAGCTGTTACATTATAAAAGCATCATGCAAACAATATGAAACATTTATTTAAGTGGTTCTACACTACGGGGAATTTGATTTAATCAGCCTTTATTTCCGTTCTCATTAGAATGCAAGTCTGGTAACTCTAGTAGACGGCCCTACCTCCGTTCGGTAGCTTCCAGCTACTGAGAGCAAATATTTTTACTGTGCCACAATTAAACATTTATACACACCCGTCTCCCCATCTGGCCTGCGGATGGGAAGGGAGGTGCAGTGAAGTTATGCCATGAGAGTCTCGCACGGAATGAAGCGAGAAACGCCCCCACATCTAACGGAGTTAATAAACCAGGTGAAGAGCCCATCTGAGAATGAAAGCTTCACCCATCCCTAACGCTGCTCTGGCGCACGGGATGCTGGACCTAAGTAAACTGAAGGATCGCAGGTGGGCTTTTAATCTTCGATCTTCTGGGCTGAGCAGGTATTTTGGTTTTGTTTTTAATTCTAAGACCATCGCGGCTTACAAACCACGGACGATGCTAAGAAGATCCTCTGAAAGTGTTGGGGTTTATTTAAAATGCCACCAGGATTTCCATGAATTATGTCACCAATTTCAGCATAAGGGTTCCCCTGGGAAGGGGTCCACAAGAGGCTTTTACTATCTTGGCAACGCTTTGCTTCTCAAGCCAGGTGGTTGGCACACGGATGTCTTGTGTAATTCTGTGGATCTTTTTGTATGTCTTAAATAGTGTATAATATGAATGGGAAAAAAAAAGGAAGAGAAACTCGTTGAGTCAAAAAACCGAAATTCCAGTCCTGCTCTGCCACGGACCCTGTGAACCTTGGATCTGCCTCCTGCCTTGTGGAGGGAGCCTCGGTTTCCCTTCCTATAAAAAAGTAGGATTGGACAAGAGCAGTGTTTTTCGAAGTGTGTTCCTTGGAGCACTTCCCAAGTGATGTCCCTTCAAAATAAAGGGTTCCGTAGTGAACTAAATCTGGGAAATTCTGTATACTTCCTGCCCTCTGGGGAAAAATCATCAAACATTAAAGGTTCTGAAAAGTCCGATGGCAAAGAGGTCTGTTTTGTTAAATACCTGTTAACATCATGAGCTACCGCATTCTGTCAAATAGTCTGAGAACTGTTATTCTGGATTATCGCAAAGAACTGTTATTCTGGATTATCTCAGTTTTAGAGTCTTTCAGTCAACAAGTTAGGCCAGCTTCCTGTCTCTGAATGGGACGACCTCTAACCATCCCTGGAACAGAGGAAGCAGACATCCCAGCCCATCACTTTCCTCTAGGTGAGCCAGCTGAGTACCCTTCCTCCCTGCTCCGAGTCCCCCTGTACCTGGCCTTGTGCCCTCCCACAGCTGGGAAACTCTTCCTGAGTCAATCACTGGGATTCCTGGGTGTCTATCTTTTCTTTTTGCCTTGGCTCCCCACCCTAGAGGCATAGATTGTCTGGGTTGTGCATTGCTCAGTATGAGATGATGAAGCTGAGGACCAGAGAGGTCGTATGACTGAGACACAGCCACACAGCCAGGGGGGTGGCAAGGAACCAAGTTCCCTTCTCACTCTCTATCTCCTTTGCTTTATATCTGATTTACTTTCCACGTGCAATTTCAGCATGTGTGTCCTCACATACCCTCATGATGCTGTTTGTTTTTCTTGTCCTTGTTTATCTAGGATGGTTTCGTATGCCTCGCCTGCGAAGACTAGATCTCCTTAAAGCCAGAAGCCACATCTCTGTCTGCACAAACCTCAACACTACCCCAAGAACAGCCTGGTGCTAAAAACATTCTCACTGCCAAGCCAGCAGGCGCCCCACCTGCCAAGCCCTCTCAACTCCAGTTCCTCTCTTTCGAGTGATACGGTTACATCATTTTATTCATCCAAGGTCATGGTTAATGCTCTCCCTCAACCGTGGGGTAATCAGAAGTCTCGAATGACTTCAACCCTCATCACAGATTCTCGATCAATTATTTACATTGAAAAACGCCTTGCTTAACTGAAATCCTTGAATAACCACTCCCAATTCGAGTGAGAATGGTACAACTTGGAAGAAACCAAGGTTTTTCGAAGTTGTATAAATAAGTTCTAGAGAGAAGCCTTTCACACACTTATCATACAGTAAAACTGGGTGTGAAAGAAAGGAACTCTGCCTCTTGGAAAGGTTGTTTTAAGCACGCATTCTGAAAAACAATATCATTTTCTGCTAAGTCCTTGTATGATTAGGAAACAAGAGTGAACCAGGGCCGGAGTTCACCGAGAGCGCGATTTGAGTTTGCTCTGGAGACCACCTCAGCAATGACACCCCCTTTCCCACATGCTCTCCCTTTGGGGAGGTAACCTGAGGCTGATTGTGCCCTTACCCAGGACTCAGAGTTTTGTTGATGATCTTCCCTGCAAGGAGCAATGTATCCACTAGATGGCAGTGTGCCTGCGACCTGATCTCACAGGACCCGCTCCTCAGACCACCCGGCACTGGGCAAAGGGCAGTCACTCACCACACGTAGCTGCTGAGCCCTTGAAGGTGGTTAGTCTGAATTGAGATATACTGTAGGGGTGCCATGGCTACCGAATTCAAAACTTTAACAGCAAAAAAAAAAAAAAATGAAAATTCTGGCAGAGCAGCCGTAGCCCTTATTGTTACGGAAGAAGATGCTTACTAATTCCTCAGGAGACAATGATTTACAGCTGTTTATTCTTTTATCCAATAACTTTTATTGAGTTTCTTTCTTATTACAAATGTACTACATGTTCATGGTAGGAAAATTAGAGACTACAGACCAGCAAAAAGAAGAAATTAAAAATTATTAGGAATCCCACTGTTGAGACTGCTGTTTGCAAAAATGCAATTTTTTCCCAGATTTTTCTGTTGATATACACAGTGTAGACGTCTTTCTGTGTTGGTTCGTATGGAGGGATGCCATTTTGAACAGCTTTTTTTATATGGAGGCAAGACAATTAATTTAATAACCCATCTTAGCGGAGATGTGGGTTGTGATCTACTTTCTAAACGAGACTGCATCTCTGTAGTTCAATATTTATATCTCCTTAGGCTCAGTTCCTAGAACTGGAATTGCTGAGGCAAAAGGTATATTCATTTAAAAAGACACTGCGACATATTCTGGCATTAGTTTTAAAAAAGAGAATATAATTTAAGGGTCACCGTGTTGACTTCTTGGCCAAACCTAGTTTTGAATCCTTAGTGAATCTGAACAAATTACTTACCTAACCTCTCTGGGCCTCAGTTTCCTCACCTGTAAAAGGGGGGTGTCGATGAGAGTGCACTCTCACGGGGCCGTTGTGAGGATTCAGTGAGCATGACGTGCCTAGAGGAGAGCCTAGGACACGGTGGGAATCCCAAACAAAGTTGACTTATTTTAATCAAAAGTCTCCTTATGCATGAGACACTGAGTGGCCTTAAGTTTTTCATGATAAATGCAGAAATGCACCTTTTTTTTTCCCTGAAAGGCCTTCAGGGCCAGCCCAGTCTCAGCCCCGCAGCATAAAGCAAGGCGGCTGTGACAGGGCGGAGTGGACATGGCATAATGACACAGGGCCTCCCGGTGGCTTCACTGGGAGTCGGGAGTCTGTGGTACTCTTCCCACATGGCACTCCTTTTGGCTAACTTTCATGAGGAGCCGGGGCTGAGAATCCAGGCTGTCCTCGCCACTGCCCAGAGCTGTGATTTCCTACGTGGCTGACCCAGAGCTGGCCTGCGCACATCTGAGGGTGGCCAGCTTCTGCTGAATGGAGCTGCCCAAGCAGTTTTGCCTCCTGGACGGAAGGACTGTCACCCACTTTGAGATTCGGCTCGGGAGCCACACCCAGCCCTTGCTTCAGCCTCAAGATCTCAGACCGGATTTAAGAATCCTCCCCAGCTTGCTGGAGGACGGGGAGAGAGGCCATCAGAGGCCGTGGCGGATGTCCGAGGCCCCTGGGGGTCTCTAGGGAACTTGCTGTCACTCTTAGGATGAAGTCTGCCCTCCTGGTGTTGGCCTCCTAATCAGTTTGGTTGGTTTGTTTGCGTTTTGGCTCCTGGCCCCTCCTCCCCTCTCCCCTCCCCCTCTCCTCTCTCTCTGGCAACTTCCCACATGCCAAACCCATTCCTGCCTCTGAGCTTTGCAAGGGCTGTTCCCTTGGCCGGGAATGCTCTTTCTCAAACTTCCCATGGCTGGCAACTTTGTGTCATAGACATGTCATCCCCAAAGAGAGGCTTCCCTGGTCACCTCCTCCTGGCCTGCCTCCATTCAACAAAACTTATTGAGAACCTTCTAAGTGTCGGGCACTTCTAGGCCTGCGGATAGAGACAGTCATGAGTGTCACCCTCGTGAAGCTCACGTTCTGGTGGGGACAGACAGACAACACACAAACAAACTCTGTGCTAGAATATGCCACAGAGAGAAACAAGTATACTCTGCAGAGAAATGAAACTAGGTGACAGAATCATGAGCCCCAGGCTGGTTTGGACCCAGAAGCCTCTGAGGAGGTGACAAGAAGCTGAAATTGCTCAAAAGGAAGAAGCTGGTCCTGTTCTCAAGGAGGTTAGAGCAGTGGGTCTAAGCTGGGAAATTTCGTTCCACAGGGACCATTTGGTGATGATTGGAGACATTTTTGGTTGTCACGACTTGGGAGGGGGCTGTTGCTACTGGTGTTTAGTGAGTAGAAGTGAGAGATACTGCTAAATGTCACACAATGCCCAGGATGGTCCCCCCACAACAAAGAATCATCCTGTCCCAAATGTCAGCAGAGCTGAGGGTGGGATTTCTGGGCTATGATGAGGGATCCGAGGATACAGGACAGGCGGGAAGAGACAGACAAGGCGCCAAACAAGAAATAAAAAAGAGGGGATAATCAGCAGGAAAATTCCTCTGTCTCTCTCTCATCCATCCGATGCCCTCGGAAAAAACTGAAACAGTCCACATGAGCCATTTCAATTAACACCATCATGTCTGCTCACAGAGAAAGAGAAAATTATGACAGTAGACAATGTATTACATTCAAATTCAGCTAAAATAACAATATTTGTGAATCATGAAAAAAATGCACAGAAACTGAGTTCATCACTCAAAATTCATTCTGGGAACATCAGCTGAGCACCTACTATGTGTCAGGCATTACAGATCTTACCAACACAGTATCAGTCCCACCTCACAAAGAATCTGAGACTCGGAGCAGTGACGGGCCTTGCCTGAGAGAGAGAGACGGGTAGATATTTGGGATGTGAGTCCTGGAGTCCCTTTGAGTATGACACAGCTGCAGCCTAAGTGCTGTGACACTTTAATTGTGTGTAGCTATGTTTAGAAAGGTTTCATTATGACAGGAAACGACTTCACTGAGGACCAAAGCCAGGCGTGATTAATTTGAAAGTGTCCACTGCAGCTTTGCCTCCTGACCCCAGCCAGACAGTAAGGCCCTTAGGGACCCAGGCCACCCTCTGTCTGCTGACACCCTGGAGGCCTGCAAGTAGCAAGGTGCTGTCCTGGCCCTCTCCCAGTACTCAAGCGGATGTCACACGTAGGCTACACACGCACAGGTACACCCGTTCATCATTCCTTCATTCATTCATTCGTTCATCCATTCACTCACTCACTCACTCAGCAAATCTTCACTGAGCACTTACTACGTGCCAGGTGCTGTCAAGCGCTGGGGGACCGCAGCGTGCTAAACAGCCACCAGTCCCGCCCTGTGCCGTTTGCACGCTGGCAGGTGTGGGCCAGGAGACGGTGGAGACAGAGCAACAGAACAAGTGAATTACAGGGTATGTCAGGCGGTAATGGGTGCTTGGAGGAAAATAAAGCGGGGGGCGGGGGACGGGGAGGCAGGTCTTAACGGGGGTGCAGAAAGCCGAGTAGGGTGGTCAGGGAAGGCGTCAGGGAGGAGGAGGAGGCATCCGAGCAGAGATGCAGAGAAATGAGTCGCGTAACTTCCGGGCAGAGGCAACAGCTGCCGCGCAGGCCCCGAGGCCAGGGCGGAAAGAGACAAGGCGAAGAGCTGGGTGCGGGAGCAGGCGCCCCCTTTCCACGCTGCCCCGCTGCAGGGGCTGCGTTCCGCGCTCTCTGTCCCGCACAGCACTGCAAGGATCTCCAGCAATGGGTTTTATTCCCCACACTTGTTCGGCCCTGTCCTTGGAGCCGATGTCCGGAAATCGGATTTCTGGATCGAAGGGGCGGCACGTTTGAAGTGGCGGGAGTCACTTCCGGAAGCCCTCTCTACGGCATTTTCCTTTCCCCTTCCCCACTCAGTGTGTCTTGCTGAGAAAGCCAGACTCATCTTTCCCAAAGTATTCGCCGCCTGCTGCTGGAACGTGCGGAGACCTCAGTGGCTACCGCTTGCCCACGGGGAAAGGCGCGGCTTCCTGGCTTGACATTCAAAGCTTCCTCCGCCTGTCCCCAACAGACTTCCCCCACCTTGCCTGCTGCCGCCCTCTAGTCATTTCTCCAAGTGACACGGCCTGCCGGCCCAGTGTGTGCCCGGCCTTGGAAAAACCAAAAGGCTGAAAAATGTAGGAAGGTCATCTGATGGGTGGGGTCCCCAGTCAATTAAACTGCACTTGGTGGGCTGGTGAGAGGCTCAGTGGCTAGCTGTCCCTACACCCCACAGGCCCCAGGCACACCTTACCTCTCAACCGCGTGTCCTGTATTTTCACTGGACCCAACAACATTCATGAAATTGAATATACGCATATTGTCACCTGCTGGGCAGGCTCTCTGCTAAGCTCTGGGGACCCCCACAGGGGAATGATTAGGCCCCAGTCCTGGTGCCTTTCCTATTTCTCACTCTGAATTCCTCTAAACGCACTGAAATTCCACGTGGGAGTCCTGCCGACCACTCCAGAGCCTGCTCAGCCCCCCGCCGTCACCTCCCACTGCACGTGGTCTCTGCCTTCCGCGTGGCACTTGGCGTGAGGTTATTAACACTGTCGCTATTTTTGAGCAGCTCTGTGTTTTGTCTCTCTAGCTGGACTGAAGCTAGGAGCGGGCAGGCACTATAGCCCGGTTCAGAACTCTGCGACCCTCTCTGTGCCCGGTAGGTTCTATTACACATGGCACCTGCTAATTAGATGCTGCTTTGTTGAGGATAGGATCATGCCTCACCTCTGCTCAAAAAACATTTGACAAAATCCAAATTCCCTAGCCTGGTACTCAAGACCTTTCCTTTAGGGCACCACGGGACACCACCTCCTCCAGGAAGTCTTCCAGGAATGCTTCTCTCAGGTCGACCTGGCCATTGCTGCACCCACATGCACATGTGCACACATGTGTACACACGACACACTCCTCTGTTTTCTATCAAAACAGCTGTCTGCAATGTGGACGAGAACTTGGTCTTCGAAGGCACGGACTCCTAGGTTCAGACCCTGGCTCTGCCCCATGTTGGCTGTGGCAGTTCCCTCACCTGTCTGAGCCTCGGCTTTGTATCTATAAAACGGGCCTCATAACCACATGGCCTCCTGGCGGGGCCAGAGGGCCATGTTGTAAGAAGCAGTGAGCAAATGCTCCAGCACTGTGCACGCCCAGGGAGAACCCCAGTAAATTGGCATCATGGCCCCACCAGCCACGTGATGTGTCCATGTGCTCCCGAGGGCAGCGCCCACTTCATTCTCCTCTGAGTGGCTGGAGCCTGTGGAGGCCTTGGACAGAGGAGACGCTTGAAAAATGTTTGTTGGGCGGATGACCATGCGCACTGGCCTTCAGAGAAAGTCTGATAAACGTAGTTGTCCCTTGTCCCAGGAACACACCACTAAAAGCCCACTGCTAGGGAACTGATAAGAGTAATATGGCCTGACTCAGGAGTGAGCCAGCCTCGGAGTGAGCCAGCCTCCGCTGGGGCCTTGATTCAGCCGCCCCCGGACGTCTTTGTGAAGCTGGGATGAGCCAATTTCACTGTTGTTCTGACCATTCACTCGGACTCATTTGGCCTCTACTGAGCTCTGCTTTTTTATCCTGATTTAAATACTGTAGATTTTCCCATTATAATTTAATTCTCTCCCTTCCTCCCAAACCGGAGCACTTTGTCCCCAGGGATATGGGCCTGAGTTTGCATTTATAGCGTTCTTATTAGTCCCGGCCTGACCTCTGGGCTCCCCGCTCAGTTAAAGGAAACAACTTCCGTTCCCTTTCCACAGGGCCCACGAAAAATGCCTTTTAATTGGTACGAAACAGAAGATGAGCTAAGAAAAAAAAAGCCAGCTTTCCTCTTCCATTTCAGCGTGTAGGAAGGACGCACTCTGTAACCATGTCATATCCGCAATGCCCCGCGTGGAAAAAAAACTATTGTGGACCGGCATGGGGCGGCTAAGAGGAATAATGTCTTCGAGTCTGAGATTTCAACCTCAGGAGATGATGTACGTGGTGGAACAGGGAAGCCGTGGTCCTGAGCATCGGGACAATGAAACCAGCTCTTCATCCCAGGCCAGGCGTGGCTGTGGCGGGGGCAATGAGGGTGTGATGAGAGCCCAGAGGAAGGAGCCCCTCCCGGAGGCTGGGAAGTGATCAGAGAAGGCTTCCTGGAGGAAGCAGCTTTGAAGCCGAGGCCTGAAGGATGGGGGAGGCGAACGATAATAGCAAAAATAGCCTAGACACTGGGGCAGGGAATGAGGCATTGAAGAGGGGCAAGCCACGCTGGGACATTGAAGGCCGTGGGAGATCACGTGGCTGGCAGTGGCAATGTGGCATGGGGTTTAAGACCATGGGCTCTAGTTGCAAGCCATGCTGAGTCCAAACCCCTGCTACCACCTTCTTAACTGTGTGACCTTGGGCGAGTTACTTTCTACAGCTAAGCCTCGGTTTTCTTATCTGTTAAATGGGGATAAAGATAGTACCTGTGGCAGAGACTATATAAGAAAGTGTAGGCACAGGGCCTGGCTCGGAGCAGACTCTTATTACTAACGGGCATTGGCCCTGGTCCTACAGTTTGCCAGCGTGGGTTCAAGTCTAGCTTGAATAACCCTTATGGACTATTATGTGTATTTTAGAGAGGGGAACACTAAGGCACAGAGAAGTTCAGGGACTTGGACCAGAGGTTCAGTTTACAGGACCAGAATGTGTGGGTGGAGCCTACGTGTGCAAACTCCAGAAGCCGTGAGCTCACACTTACTCTCTTGTTCACCCACAGGCCAGAACGTTGAGCTCCAGAAAGGCCTCTGAACTTCTAGATGCACGTAGCTACGATTTCCCAGGAACATACCCCAGATCTCTCTCCTACCGACTAACACGATACCCCAAACTCCCCCAGATTAGTGTAGGAGTCTGCAGTGAAGCTTTAGGTTTGTTATCTTGGAGGAAAGCACAGTAGCCATGAAGACAGTTGTTTATCTGATCAGTTAGTTAGTGGGTGTTTTCAAAGCACGAGACACTGAGGAAATAGAATAGGAGCCAGATCAGTCTGGAGGAAGTGAAAGAGGGTGTCCCCGGCTGGGAAGCGAAGCTCGGGGAAAATGGGGAAGGCGACTGACGGTCCCTCTGGCCATGGGACCGACCTCGTGTGGCCAGCCAGATGGGGTTCCCACGCGGGTCACTGAGAATCAGGGTTGAGCGGGGGCTTTGTGCACAGTCACGTGAGGGGCTGCCAGAGCCGGCCTGGCATGGGAGCTCGTCCGTGGTCCCACGTGGACCAGCTCGGATGCAGGCCGTTAGGGTCACTGGGTCAGGAGACACATGATCCAGTGTCTGATGGACAAGAGGTAAGAGACTGCAGGAGCCTGAGCAAATATTATCCACCACAAGGCTGACCCTCAGACGCTGACCACAGACACCAACGGCGCCAAGGCAGGGCCCGCCTGGCCTGTGCTTCACTGTAGTTCCCTGGCCTGAGCTCCAGAAAGCGAGGGAGTCTGGGGGAAGCCAGGAGGCCTGCAGTGGGACTGGCCGCCAGGCTGCTGCCGAAAACCTCCCTTCTCCCTGTGGCTGGAGGCGAAGCCACACTCCTGTGCCGTGCAACTTGATGATATGTACCAAGAATACTAAAAACCATTTACGCTTTCTTAGCTCCATGTTTTAGAGCCTATTCCAAAGAAATTATCAAAATGATCCGCATAAAGATGTTCTCTGCAGCTTTATTTATAACCGGAAATATGTAACCTTTACGCCCAACAGGTGGGAGATATGAAGTAAACTGTACTCTATCTTCTACCCACCATGCAGGCAGTAAAAATATCATGAAAACTATGTATGAACAAGAGAAAATGATTATAATACAATAAGTTAAAAAGAAGTACATAAAACCTTATGCAATCATGGTAGGTTACAAACTGGCCGCAGTATTTCAAGAATCTGGGCTGGCCTTGTGATCAGCTTCAACTAACAGAATATAGTGTGAATGACACGGCAAATCCCGGGCTGAGAGGATTTGCAGCTTCTGCTTCTCCTACTGCTCTTGGAACCAGCACCATGAGGGAAGGCAGTCGCCCTCCGTCACCCCAGCCGATAGCCAGCCAACCCCTGGCCATGAGTGAGGCCATCCAGGGCCATTTGCATGAGCGATCCCCACTGAGATCAGCCAAGCCCAGACCAGACCAGACCAGACCAGACCAACCACCCAGCAAAATCATGAGCCGCTGCCCTTGCTAAATCTGTAGGTGGTTTGTTACAAAGCTGTAAGGAACTGCTACACCAGTCTGCGATTCTAACTCTATAGAGAGAAAACATTTACAAAGAAAAAGAAATCCTGGAAGGAAAGGTTCTGAACTACAAACAGCGGAGTTACGAAATGGGGCAATTACAGATGATTTAAGAAAAAGTATACGCGGAATCTAAGGAACAAAAAGAATCAACTGATCAAAAACAGACTCAGAAATGTAGTGGACGATTTCGTGATGGACAGAGGGGAGGGGGGTGGGAAGCTGGGAGAATGGGGTGAAGGGTTAAAGAAGTACAATGAGTCGTTGATAGATGGTCACGGGGATGGGGAGCACGGCAGAGGGAATGTAGTCAGCATTAATATGTTGGCTGCGTGGAGGGCCAGGGGAGGGAGGGAGCAACTGAGGGGATCGTTTTATGAACTATATAGATGTTTAAACAATGTACTATATACTTGAAACTAATTTAAATAAATTTAAAAAATGATAAAAATATATGTTTGTTTAAAAATTTTTAACACTATTTACAATGAAAAATAAATGCACATTTTAAAATGCGAAAATAGGAGATGAATTTCCCTCCCTGGGTCGTCCTAATTCAAACCTCTCTGGCAGGTTCGTATTTAGAGTTGAGTCCTCGTCATCCGTCTCCTGCCTACAACAGGTGTAGGAGGAGCCTTGAGCTGTGTCCTCCACTGTAGGGCTGTCCCCAGGCCTTCTCTTTAATAGGCTTTGAAGAGGGAAGCTTGGGAACTGTCTTCCCTGAATCCCTATGCCACGTGAAGCACAGGCAGTCCCACACCTCAGGGACCAGAGCCAGCACAGCAGGATGAGTCTGGCATTTAGAGGGCAAGAGCCTGGCTCCTGCTGTCACACCTCGGCACCTACTGTGTGTCATGGCCTGAGCTAGGCCTGGACATCCAGAGATGAACTAGCCACTGTCCCCACTCCTAGGGGAGTACCTGATCTTGTGGGTGAGACCCGCGCACTTAAAAGCCAGCATCCTCCAAAGCTGTGGTTTAAACTGGGACACTCTGGGGAGTGAAAAGGGCTGCCTGGAGTCAACGGGGGCTGTTCCGGGCTACCAGGACCTGGGGTCACCGTCCCCTCAGCCCGGTCTCTTCGTGTGGACTTGCAGGCAAGAAGTGCAGTCCCGCCAACAAAAGGAATCTCAAAAGAAAACCACTGCTTTCCTTTAAACACACGAAAGTGGATAACAATCGTAATGCGGTGATGCTTCTTATGCTTCTTCCTTTTCCCCTGCACTTGAATGTTTCCTAGGCGAAGCTCCTTCAAACCCCTCCCATGTCAAACCGGAGAACATTTTCTAGGACACCTGGCCCACGTGGATTTCCTGCCACCCCCTCCCGTTCCAGCTCTTAGCTCTGTTACCCCTCTGCCTCCTGCCTCTCTAATGCCAGCTCGCTCTCCTTGGTCTCCAGAGGGACAGGTGGGAGGAGGGGGAGGAAAGTCAGAGTCTAGGACAAAGGGCTGAGTATTGGGGTGGGGGTGGGGTGGGGAAGGCACAGGAAGTCCCACGCAGATAAATCTTATCACTCTTACTCCTCACACACACACACAAAGATAAATAATGTCTAGTGTGCTGAGTTCAGTGATAGAATATGCCCATATGAAGGAGGGATACCTCATCCAGTTGATCCTCAATATTTATTAAATTATGACTTAAACGCTCTGTGACTTTAATCACTTAACTCTTCTGCGCTTCAAATTCCTCTTCTGAAAAATAAGTAAATGAAGGAGTGAATGATATAGACAAGTAATAAATGAATGAATGATACTGTGGCAGTCACGGCCAGCTGACCACTGAAGTTTGATGCCCCCCATAGCACACAGTGTGGCATTTATGCTGAGAAGCAGCTCTCACCCAGGACTATACTCCCCAGGATCCCTCACAGCCAGGTGGGACCATGTGACTAGTCCTCACCGATGGAACGTGAGGATGTCACGCATGTCACTCTCAGGCCAAGATGATTAAGTATCGGGCATCTGATCATCCCCATTCTCTCTCTGCACTCACTTCCTCTGAATCCCTAAATCTGGGGTGACCTCCAGGTCCGAAGACAGTGGAACCACAGACGGAAGGAACCTGATTTTTCTAGCAACCACCTAGAGAAGAGCCATCCATCCGGGAGCATGCATGCTGGACTTTCCAAGAGTGAGACATACACTGGTACTGAGTAAAGCCACTAAAATCTTGAGGTTGCTACAGCAGTGAAACCATCCTGGCTAATTCACCTCGCTCTCAGGGGTGTTACGTAGATTAAATAAGTATAGTGGCTTGAATGGCGCCTCCCTCTCCCCAAATATATGTCCATGTCCAAATCCCCAGAACCTGTGAATTGGCCTTATGAGGAAAAAGGGTTTTTGCAGACGTAATTAAGTTAAAAATCTTGAGATCGCCCTGGGTGACTTGGGTGGATCCTCAGCCCAATGGTAAACTATTTCTTTGAGACAGAAGAGAAGGTCACGTGAAGGCAGACGTAGAGATGGGAGCGATACAGCCACAAGCCAAGGAATGCTGGGGGCCACCAGAAGCTGGAAGAGGCAGGGAAGGGTCCTGCCCTGGTGCTTTGTAGGGAGCGTGACCCTGCTAACACCTTGATTTTGGACTTCCGGCCTCTAGGACTGTGAGAGAATAAATTTTTGTTGCTTTAGCCACCTAGTTTGTGGTAATTTGTTACAGCAGCCCTAGAAACGAATACAGGGAGGTATGTACGGGGATTAGTATCGTGTCTGGCAAGAAAAACATACTTTTTTTTAAAAAGTGACTTTTAAAAAAAAATCAGCTCTTGAGTGCTTCTACAGTTCCCTCCTTAGAGACAGGTCTTCTGGGAGATTGTGCCCCTGAGACCACTTCAAATCTATGTTGCTAACTCCCAAAGAAGGTTCTAGAGAAGCTTATGAGAGTAAATACACTGAGAGTAAATGCAGACCTTGAGCTTTGCAAGTGCCATCTTATTGTTTATGGAGGGCAAAAGGGATTAAAAAGCCATTCCTCCCCAGGCTGAGGTGCGGAGGGTGTTGGCAGTCTCCCGGGACCTGTGTGAGAGGCTGTGACATAGCAAACGGAAAGGCAAGGCCGGGCAGTGGAGTGGTCAGAGCTTATGGCACTGGAGATATCGTCCAATAAGGTAGCTACCAGTCACATGTGGCTCCTTAAATTTAAATTATTAAAATTAAATTAAAAATTTAGTCATCCACTCCCCCTAGCCACCTCTCAAGTGCTCAGTAACCATATGCTGCTAGTGGCTGGCGTACTGGATGGCTCAGATTTGTAGAACTGGACCTAGCTCCCTTCCCTCGCCCCTCAGCCCCGTGTTGCCAGCCCCTGGGGTACACGCTCCCTGTGCTTCCCGCCCCCTGTCCACAGCTTCCTCAATGGTTCCTAAAACCCTGAAGCTCCCAGTTTGCGTGTGTCCTCCGAAGGCGTGTGCTGGAAACCTAGCTCCCCAAAAAGCAAAAGCCCCGATTTGCAGCGTTTGTAGATTCCCATGGTATAAAGACTCCCACAGTGGCTGATTTCCAGCTCCCAGTGGCTTAACCACGGGCTGGCAAAGGCCTTCGCGAAGCTGGTACGAGCCAGCACAGGCGCATCCCGGCCCTGTCTTTCTGAGGGACCCTGCCCAGTGAGGGGGTGTCCAGCCAACGCCTCCGCCGCGGCTGCCTAATGTGACAATGCAGACTCTTCTTCTAGGGGGTCACTGCCCAGGGCCACAGCGTCACTGTGAGTCCTCAGTTCTAATCACCCCAGAGCCGGGTTAAGCAGAAGCGGAGAGAACCACTTTGTCATCTCGGCCTCAAAGTGGCACTGCTTATGTTCTGAGTCCCACAAGCTACCTCTGTCTGTCTGTCTGCCTCTGTCTGTCTCTCTCTTGTCAAGGCTTGAATCAGGCCCGGCGAGGGCTAAAACATTGGAACCAGATGCCATCTTTCCCTTGTACGGCTCTCTCATCTCTATCCACAGAATACGGTCCCCAAATCGCGTCCTTATAGATCCAAACTGCTCCATACCTGTCAGTTCATGAAAAATGGTATTGGATGTGAATAAGGAAAGGCTGGGGGAGGAACAGGTCCGCTGACCAGCAGAGGGCGACTCTGAGTCCCACTAAACAAGCAAATGAGCACCCTTGCTGGAGCCAACAGACTCTTCGATTAAATATATTATGATGCATCCATATAATGGAATACTGTACAACCTTTCAAAAATGTTTTGTGGTATGGGAAAATGATCACAATACTCTGTTAAATTAAAAAGCAAGCGATATCTTTCTGGTCACTTGCTACAACATGAATGAGCCTTGGGGACATTATGCCAAGTGAAATAAGCCAGACCAAAAAAAAAAGACAAATACTATTTGATTCCACTTATATGAGTATCCAAAGTAGACAGATTCATAGAAACAGGAAGCCAGGGGCTGGGAGGAGGGAGACGTGGGGCCTCGTTCAACGGGTACAGAGTTTTGGTTTTGAGGGATGAAACCCCCTTGAGACCCGCCGCACAATGTGAGTACCGTCAACGCTGCTGAACTGTATGCTAAAACATGGCGAAGGTGGTAAGAGATGCTTAAAAAGCAAGAGATTTTTTTTTTTTTTCTTAAATCAAACAACAGTGACAAACCAAGATTCTCTGTTTACACCTTGAGGCGCTAGAGATGTGACAGAGAGTGGGAACAGTCCCTGCCCCTGGCGTCGGGGAGCTCACCCTCCAGCGGGGAGGGAGGCCGGTGCACGGGGAAGCACGTGAATGGATGTAGAGGTGCACGCGCTCTGAGCCTGGGACATCAGGCCACCGACCTGGCCGAGGAGCCAGCAAAGTGGCGAAGGTGACGGGAGGTGAGGCGAGGACCCTAGGACTGAGTCCCTCGGAAAAGGAGAGCCGACGAGGGGTGGGGACAGAAGGGACATGCCCTCTGGAGGGAGAGACGAGTGCATCCTTGTATGAGTGACCGGAAGGACACGTGCCCCTCCGCTTGCCAGTAATGCCCTTCGGGTGGCGGGCTTGTCCCTGTGCCTCATCGTCTTCCTGGCCTTCTCTATTGTCCAGCTTTCCCACGGCGAGCTCGGGTGATCGTGCATCAAAAAACGACCTTACCACACAGACGGGCAGCCGTGTTCTTCATTTATTTACTGTTCTCTTGGTTCCAAGGAGAACTTCAAGCTGCTTACAATTATGTTAGTAATATAGCAGGCTAAAATGCCTTGTCGCTAAGTAAGAAAAATCAAGTCATGGGAAAAGATGGCTAAAAGCGTGAGAGGAAAAGGAGCAAATTTTCCTGTATGCCCTCTTCAAGGCCCGTCTTGCCATTTAATCTGAATCTGACATTAAAACGTCCCGTTTTTATACTCTGTCTTCTCAACTGTATTGCAAAGTCTTTCGTTGTGATTTCCTCTGCCCTTGATTATTCTCTCTCCCTTGAATATATCTTTTTTTATTTTTTCCATCGTGACTTTTCGTGGTTATAAAAATCCGTCCTCCCTTCCCGCAGAGAAGGGGCCACACCTGGTCCACCTCGGCGCAGTGACATATTCACAGCCTCCGCACGCTAGGTCCTCAAATGTCCGTGAGTGACCGAGGGCCCCTGGCCTCCATTTCCGGCAGCACTCAGCCGGTGACACACCTTCAGCAGGGTTCAGGACACGGTTGCCAATTTGATTTATGGAACTTATTATCCCAAGTGGCGGCAGAGAATAGATATTGATTCAAAAGGGTTTAAATAAATAAGTGGATACGCAATCCAGAAAGGGTGACAGACTGAGGAGAGGAGGTTTGTCAAGCGGCTGAAGCAGATGTCACAGAGGAACGCCCGTCCTCTCAAAAACAGGGCGGGGCAGAATCGTGCCGGGGCAGGGGCGGCCTGTGGCGTCGGCGAGCACAGGTGCACATCCAGGCTCATCGCATCTCAGGCCAGCGGAGTGACCCTGGGCAAATAGCAGAAATAAGAAGTCCTCTTGTGAGCGTTGCTGAGAGGAACGTGCCGGCATGAATCTGTGTGTGTGTGTGCACACGTGTGCGAGCTGCATGAATCTGTGTGTGTGCACGCGTGTGCATACACTGGGAGAGAGCACAAAGCAGCGGCTGGTCTCTGCTCCATGATGTCTGAGGCCTCAGCTGGGGGACTTGAAGCCTGGGAGCTGGAATCATCTGCAGGCTCCCCCACTGTCACGCCTGGTGGGAGATGCTGGTTGTTGGCTGACCACCGAGCTGGGCGTCAGCTGGAACACCCACGTCAGACCTCTTGGCTTTTTCGCAGTACGGAGGCAGGCTCGACGGGAAGTGTCCAGGGAGAGAGTGCCCGGTGAAAGCGGAATCACTGTTTATGACTTTGCCTGGAAAAGCACAGCGTCATTTCTACCACATTCTATCAGCAAGGCAGTTACAAAGCCCTGCCGAGGCTGCAGGGGAGAGGTCGCCGACACCCACCCTTGACGGAGGAGTGTGGCTGGCACGTTGAAAGAAGGACACATACGATGGGACATGTGCTGATGTGGCCATCTTTGGAAAATGCGATCTGCCCATATCTCAGCCAGGCAGCTGAGATGATCTCTTATTCCTCGAAAAACACTGAGAGTCCGGGTATAATTAGCTACGTTCTAGAGATGGACAACCTGAGGCTCAGAGAGGTCATATAAGTAGCCTTGGGCAATTTATTTAACCTCTCTGAACCTCAGTCACCCTCTCTATAAAATGGATAATAAAAACTCTAACCGAAGAGATTAATGTGAGCCCGCGGGGGAAGGTATTTTGTGAACTCTACACCTTGTGCTAATGCGAATCACGTCTTTATTATTGTAGCATCATTATGTCCTTACCCTCCACCTACAACCCCCAGTCACACACAACCCCACAGCCAGCCAGGGACCTGGGCTGTCATCCACATGCCCCCCAAAGCAAGGCTGGGGCTCACTTCACTGCAGAAGAGCTCATACCCACTGCCCCTTGCTTCCTTGCCTGTTCCCATCTTCCAAGAAGAAAAGAACCTTGGCGAGAATGCTGATGTTTATATATTTCAAACGTGCAAACTTCATAACTCATTTAGTTGATTAGGAGCAAGTAACCCTTTGGTCTTGCTTAAAAATGGCCTCCTGTCACTCAGGTAGTGGGAGGGAGGCCTGGCATCTCTGCATTAGATCGTGGGCCACAGAAGGACTTTCCGGGCCCCTGAACTAACCAAGGACCATCCTCGGAAAATCACTCCTCTGGGGACTCATTCTAGGCCCTGTGCTTCTCATTGTCAGTCCGCCTACGAAATCTAAGGCCTTAAGTGGCTCCCTTTGCTATGATGTCCATTAAACAGACAATTGATTCTCCAGTTACTATGATTCAATTTGTCAAGGGGCAGGAGGGGACGCGCTGCTGGGGAGAGCGTCAGGAGGCCTGAATGCTGCTCTCATGTCCTAGCCCACTGGGCTGGCTGCCTGGGGGTGGCAGAGGCGGGAGTGAGGGAGGTGGCGGACTATGATTCAATTTGTCAAGGGGCAGGAGGGGACGTGCTGCTGGGGAGAGCGTCAGGAGGCCTGCTGGTCTCATGTCCTAGCCCACTGGGCTGGCTGCCTGAGGGTGGCAGAGGCGGGAGTGAGGGAGGTGGCGGTACTCATTTGGCAAGCATGGCCAAGCCGCAGCCGCCTCCCTGGGGGTGGGCTGCACGCGGGGTGCCCTCCAGAACCTCAGGCGGCAGGCGACTGTGTCACTTGCTCTGTCTCAGGGCAGGAACAGGCTCAGTGGAGACTGCCCAGGCTTTGCCATCTGGAAGGGCCAGCTTTGAGTCCGGCTCTCGTGCTAGAGCAGGGCGACCTTGGACGGCTTACTTAAAGCCTCCGAGGCTCGGATTCGGCTTCTGCATCTCACCGTTGGGTAAAGTGAGGGGTAGTGACATCATGCCCGATAGCTAGCAGAGGACCAGAATACGGGGCTTGTTTTTGTCGCTGATTTTTAATCTTCACGATGACTATTTGACGGGTGAAGAGATGGAAAAATCTAGAAGCATGCTTTTGCCTGCAGGTGCTGATGCTCGCTCTCTTACTGACAGGAACAGACCTCTGCAATGACTCTAAACCATGCTCTGACCATCTCTGGGAGGCCTCCCAGCAGGGCAGGCTACCCCTGGCCCTGGCTGGCTGAAAACATAGTGGAGCCAACCCTCATCACCACCCTGAACGAAGTACGTTTTAAAAATCCTCACAGCACCGGTGAGAAAACTGAGGCTCAGAGAGGTACAGAGACCATCCCGGGGTCACACAGCATGCAAGTGTTAAGGCAGGAGGGCCGGCTGCGCAGGAGGGGACATGCCAGCCCCACCCCAGCGGCTGCCAAGCCCAACCCCTCTGAGCTTCAACTCCTCCCCGCCCCATGTCAGCAAAAAGAAAATCATTTCCCATTCCTGGCCTCTCTCTGCCGGCCCAGAGAGACTGGCAAGGAAGAAATGTGTGTGAGCGCACGGGGATGCTGGTTCGGGCGTCCTGTTTTGCGTCTGCTGTTGTTTGAAACCTGTTTCCCAGGAGACCGGGATATGCAGGTGTAGGGCTGGGGCAGCAGCTGCCTCTCCCTTCTCCCGGATGGGGTACCTGCTCTCAAGTCTGTGTCCTGGCGCCCTGTGCTCAGACTTGACCATGTTTGGGCATGGAGGCTTGTCCCAGATGGGGACCAAAGGCCGCTTCCCTGGAGACAGCCGGGCCGGGAGCCCAGGCCGCTTGCTGGAGCTCAGGAGGCCCCTTGGCGGGCGGGGGCGGGGGCTGAGCGGAGAGCAAGCGTCTTCGGGAGACTCCAGGGCACCGGGGACTGTGAGTACTGCGCAGAGCACCTGGGAAGCGGTTTCCACAAAGACGGGCTGGAGGGAGGCGGGCCCTGGGACTCGCTTCCCCAAGGGGCTGCCCACCGGGACTCTGTGCTCCGCAGGGGCTGCCGCTGGCGACTAGTACCGATGGCATCTGGCCTGTGGTCTGGTGGCCAGCTGGGCGGAGGGGGCTCTGTGGCCGGGTCACGCTGGTAACTCAGTTCCCTGGCCCTCAGGTCCCAGCTCCCACCACAGCAGAGGGCTGTCGCCGGAGATCAGCCTGGGAAAAGTTTTACTCCCTCGTGACATGGGAATACATTAGGATACAGGGGAACCCCACTTCTCAGCGCCCCAAATGAGGGAGGAAACGTTGTCGCTGAGTGTCCTCCCTGTCCGTCATCTTGGAGGGTGTGACAGGGGTGTACCCCCGGTGCCCAACGCTGGGCTCTCCTCTTCAGGACAGAGGAGGAGAGGGAGACAGCAGGGTGGGGGGCGAGAGAGTTAAGGACCCCTGATCAGAGACAGTAGAAACAGTTGATTCCTAGGAGAGAGGCCCAGGTAGAAAATAAAGCCCTTTGCTGAAAATCTCGTTGAACCGATGTCTATCTCCTGGCATCCACTAATTTTTAAAAATAATGTGCTTATTACTTTAGGGACCTGGCATCGAAAATAAAGTCCTTTCTGATATCTGGCTAAAATTTTCCGTAAAACAGTAGATTATAGAGAAAGGGCCCCATGGCCCTGGTATCTTTGGTAAAAACGGACTATGGTTACTTTAAACAAACACAAACAACAAAGAAATTGACCGGAAGGCTCTGGGGCACCTCACAGAGCAGATGGGAAACTCACATGAGGGACAGAAGCAGGGTGGCTATGTGGCTCTGGGTGGCACATGGGGTAAGAGATGCACCCCTGGAGGGTGTTCCGGGTGTACCGCAGGGGAGGATGGGCCTCGGCCTACACCGGGGTGAGGTAGATCCCCAGAAGGAAAATGGGGAGCTGCTGCCAGAAGAAGCGGGGAAGAGGAAGGCTGCCCGCCACTCCCCCCACTCTGCTTTGGCCCGGGGTGGCTAAGCCCCCACATAAGAGCAGTTGCTGAGGCCGCCTAATGCCTTGGCCCTCGCTTGAAGTGGGAGGTGGCCCTTCTAGGGTCCCGACTGGAGCCCGCCTGCCACTCCCGATGCCTGTGGCCTTCTGGGGTTCTCTGCCTGCTGTCCTGGGCCCAGCCGACTCTGCTGCGGGACCATTTCGGCAGAACCGTGAAAGGCTCCTGGTTTTCTGGGATGAGCATCCTAGGAGAAAGTTCGCGGATTTCCCACCTCTGCTGCTCGCTGAACTGGTTTATCGCCGGTGCTGGTTTCCCATTGTTGCCATAACAAGTGACTTCAAACTTGGTGGCCCCGAACGACAGAAATCTACTCGTGCACAGTTCTGGAGGCCCCAGATCGCCAAGATGGTGGCAGGGCTCCACTCCGCCGGGGGATGGAGGGGACACCCCGCTCCCTGCCTCCTCTGGCTCCCGGGGCTGCCCGCACTCCCTCGCGTGTGGCAGCGCCACCCCGGTCTCTGCCCCGCCTGGCGCCGCCACCTTCTCCTCTGCACCTCGTCTCCATTCGCCTCCTTCTTCTAAGAACCCCTTGTGGTTACGGTTAGGGTCTAACGGACAAGCCAGGGTGATCTCCCCACCTCAAGGTCCTTAAAGTGTTTGCCATGTAAAGTCACAGTCTCAGGCTCCAGGACTGAGGACACGGGCCTGTTGGGGATCATCACTGAGCCTACCACAGGCTGAGCTGCAGGGCCTTCGTCTGTCCCGTGGGGATGATGCCACCTGCCACGCGGAGCTGGTGCGAGGTTTGTGGGGTCAG
>NW_006431919.1:16178151-16183723 GCF_000325575.1 Pteropus alecto | reverse complement strand
GCTCCGTGTAAAAATTGGGGTGATGTCAGTATTTGAGCATCCTTCCCTCTCGCCTGTCTTTCCTTCCGTGGGTGAACTGTCACCTGTGCTGATCTCGTATCTATGTGCCTCTCTGGCCCTAGAAATGACCACTGTCCCCGGTGGACATGGGGAAGAAGCTGGTGATGGCCCAGAAGCGGGGAGAGACTCGAGCCCTTTGCCTGGGTGTGGCCATGGTGGCGTGTGCCGTCATCACCTACTACATCCTGGGCACGACCGTGCTGCCCCTCTACCAGAAAAGGTACCAAACCCTCCTGGCCCGTCCCCATCCTCCGGCCTCTCCCCTGAGGGTGTGGTCTGCAGGGAACCCCAGCCTCATTCCTACCCCTTCCCTTGACCCTGACATCAGGCAGCAAGTTCTGGACAAGCCTCATTCTTAGGGTCAAGTGTCCAGATGCAGGGAGAGGGTAGACTGGGACTTGTGGGTGACGGATGTGGGAGGCCCTCTACACAAAAACCACCAAAGGACCAGAACGAATACTCCAGTGTGACTTTCACCTGGGGAGGAATCAGTCACACAATTTCGTTGCTCATCTGCACAGTTTAACGACTCCCCTCTGAAACCTCCCATTCGGTGGGCATCTAGCCTCCTGTTGAATACCTCAAGTGATGGGGAGCTCACTACCTCACCGTGCATACCTACTTTCTGATAAGCAGGAAGTGTCTACATGGAGCCGAAATGTGCTCCCCTGGAGCTCTGCTCTGGAAGTTCAGAGAATGTTCCGTGCCCTTGCCTCCTGATATCTCAACCACTTGAGCTTTTATGAGAGACGCCGTGAAGTTCTTGATCCATGCTCTATTTGGAACAAACGCACTCAGTTCTTTCAGCCCGCTCTAAAGATGAGTGTCAGACCCTTGCTCCGGGCACGTTCCAGCTGCTGCGGGCCCCCTCTGTCCGCTAAGCGGGGGATGAGTCGCAGCTGATTCGCGGCGGGCGTGTCGATGAGTCTGCCAGCCTCTCCTCGGTCTGCTTCTCCCTCACTTTGTATTGGACTAGAGCAGTTCTAGGCTGGAACTTGCCCGAGTGAGGCACCATTCAGAGCAGCACGTGCCTCCGAATGTCACCTTCAGGTTAAGCACAGTCCCCGCCATCTTCCCCACCCTGGCACAAAGCCAGCCCCTCCATCTCTGCTCTGTAGGGGAAAGGGCACAGATTCTGAAGCCCCCCCAACCTGGCTTCAGGTCCTGTGTGGCCTCAGAAAAGTCACTCGACCTTTCTGAGCTTCTCTTCCGGGCCCTGCAAGATGAGGCTATGGAGACAGGGTCTCGGGCCCGGCTGCTCGTCAGAACCACTGCAGGGCCTTCAAAAGCATGTCGGGGCCTGGGCCTCGTCCACCTTAAGATTTTTGATTAACTTGGTCTAGGGTGGGGCTTAGACATGGGAAAAGCTTTGCCAAGCTCCCCAGGATTTGGGTCGAGCAGCCAGGGTGGCAACTATTTGTGTTGATGATATTTAACCGGCATTGATATTCAGATTCTGTGTCCTCCCCTTTTGTGCTGGATGCTCTGGGGAGATGGAGATGAGGGTCCCAGCCCTGGATCTCTCTAAAGGGGTCCAAACCAGGAGTTCCGTGACATCCAGGTTCTAAGATGTGTGTGTGCGTGTGTGGTGTGTGTGTGTGTGTGTGTGTGTGTGTGTACGCTCTCCCTAGCGTGTGGACCCAGGAATCCATGTGCCATCTGATTGAGACCAACATCAGGGACCAGGAGGAGCTGGAGGGCAAGAAGGTGGCCCAGTACCCGTGCCTGTGGGTCAATGTGTCCGCTGTGGGCCGCTGGGCTGTGCTGTATCACACAGAGGACACTCGGGACCAGAACCAGCAGGTACTAACCGGGGGCTGGGTCCCTGCCTCCTCAGCCCTGGCAGGTGTGCAGGCCTGTCCCTACCTGGCTCCCTGTCTCCTCTCTGGAGAGCCGACACCGAGAAAGATGAACCCACTTGACCGGGGACCACAACTGGCACGAAGTCCGGCTAGACCTAGCCCTTCTGTGTCGGAGTCAGACAGACCTGGGTTTGAATCCCTGTTCGGCCACTAACAGGCTGTGTGACCTGGGACAGCTGACGTACCCTCAGTTTCCACCTTAGCTGGGGTGCTGTTATGAAGTCAGAGATGACATGTGATGTGCCAAGCTCGATGTCGGGTGGATAGCACGCGCTCAAAATGAGACTATCGATAGTGTTTTTACCCTCTTCTATAAAGTGAGTCAAATGAGCGGTCAGGCCCAGAGCTGAGCCCACAGAGGAGAACCCCTGTGAACCTCCCACGCCGGGACACCAGGGGCCCGAGTCAGGAGCAAAGCCAGCGCTTGGGAGATTTTCCCATCACTGCCTTCCAACAACCCTCCTCCACTCCCAAATCCACCACCACAGCCTTTCCTAAAGGAAATACAAGTTGCCCTATATTCATTCACTCAATCGCTCATTCATTCAACAGTTATTGTTGAATGAATTGTTATTGTTAGTCCGATGTTGGGAGTTTGGACTCGAGAGGAAAGAGCTCATGAGCGAAATTATACCTAGCAGGGAGGGAGAGGTGCCATAGAGAGGAAGAGAGAAAATCACGGGGCTAAAGGAGGGAGGGGCTTTCCCGCCGACAGTGAGCTGGGGGTATCAGGAAGGCATTTGGGTTCGGCCTTTAAAAATCAAGCAGGTACAGGATCTGCAGAAACAGACACACCGCGGGCAGGGCACAGACCGAGGCTGGGGAGACAGGTGTCTGAGGGCTGAGAATTACTGCTGTGAGCACCTGGGCGTCTGTACAGGGCTCAGGGTCCGGGGAGCAGGATCGAAGTAGTGCAGACGGGTGTGGGGTTCAGTGACTGGGCAGAGAGATGGGACCGCAGCAAACCGCCAGGACAAAGATCGGGCTGGAAGCAGGGATGGATGCTGAAGTCAGAATTTGGTGGTTGATCGTGTGGGAAGGGTCAGGGTTCCTGGGGGGACGGTGGGCTCATGGACAGTGCCGGAGGGGTGGGTCTGGACAGTGCAAGGTGACCAGGCCTTTCCTGTCATCACTGGCATGACTCAGCCCCACCAGGCGGAAGAACAGCTTCCAAACCCTCTGAATCAGCTCCCCCTAGGACTCCTGCCTCTTCTTGGCACTTGGTGGCCCCTGATTTATCCCAAGGAGCAAGAACCATATTTGCAAAGACAAGCAGAGTGACCATGGGTGTGACAGGGATTGGGAGCAGGCTGGCTTGCAGGCCGCCTCCCGAATCCCGAGTTTACCAGCTCAGAGGAGCGAGAGGCCAGATCGTCCCCTGAGATGAGCTGTCAACAGCATGTGAGACATGCGTCTGTCTGGCCCTGGAAGGGCAGCAGTGGTTGGCAGCCACTGGCCGTTCTAGCTTCTCTCCTGTCACACCCAGGCATCACCAGGAGCAGTGCTAACGGCGGGCTGCCTCCCGGGTAGGACCGTGGAAGCACCTTTATGTTTTGTCATGCGGCTGGGTCGAGGAGGCAGCTGACCCTCTCTCTACCTTTGTTCAGCTCTGGGGTGCAGGGGGCCAGTGCTCCCGCCAGGCCAGCTGGGTGTTGTGCGAAAGGCCCCTCTTTAAGAAGGGAAAGAAGGAGCTATTGTTTCAATTTCATAGTTGAGTCGCAATATTATTATTTATTATTGTTTATAGCAGCACCTCCCACTTATCGAGCCCTTACTGCGTGCTGCGCTCCACGCTAAGTGTTTACATGCATCGTCCCTCCTGCTCCCCACAACAATTCCACTAGGCAGGCACCCTCACAAATCGATTTCCCAAGGCTCAGAGAAGTTGCGACACTCGCCAAGGTCACACAATTCGGAACGGGTATTCGAACCCTGGCCTGCCTGGCTCCGTAACCATACCGTTGCTCAGTGGGCTAGGTTAGCCAAGGTCACAGTCAGAAGTATTGAGGAGACTCGGGCTAGGCCCTCTCAGCTCAGGATTCTGAATTCACCTTCTCCTGAGACCTTGCAGTGCCCGAAACACTGAACGCCAGATTACTCAGGGGCCAGCTTCTCCCCAGCTTCAGCGAAATAATACCCTGGCTGGCTGGTGACCTATTTCTGGATGTGGTTCCCCCACTTCCCAGGATCATACTTTGTTCCCCTGGAGGAAGTGCTGTCAGGGCCAAGGCAGCTTTGGGGCGGGGCCTCTTCCAAATCCAGGGAGTGACTGAGGCCTGGGATGAAAGTGGCTTACTCTAGGCCAGTGGTCCCAAACATCTGCATAGGAATGACTGCTGGGCCCCATCCTCAGAGATTCAGAGAGCCAGTCCTCCAGGTGGTCTGCTCGGGGTGCTAGGGCTGACCAGACCTGCAGAATATCTCCCAGACACTCAAGTAAGCACCATTCAGACCTCCCCACCCAGACCAGAGATAGAGCGAGGGTCTCTGCTGTGCCTCCTCTCCAGCGGGACCTCATCTGACCCGGCCAGAGGTCGCAAGAACAATGTTCCGTGTCAGAATGAAATGGCCCACGCTGTCTGCACAAAGCTCTTTTAAATGCACGCTCTCTCTGCCTTGAATCCCAGCATCTAATATCGGCTTGCCAGCATCTTTTATTTGGCTCACAAAGAGTTAGACCTCAAAAGGTTTCGATGTGAACTTTTGCCAATATTTTTAAAATGTGAGAGTTCAAATTAAAATCTGGTTTCCTGGCTTCTCGTGAAATGTCAGAGGCCTGGCTGCAGTAGGTCTTCTGTATCTCACGGTGTCTGCTGTCCAGATGGAGTGATGACTGCCAGTCTGAGTGTGTCTGGCTGTCTCCATCGCACTGGGCCCTGCAGCTCCCTGACAATTCTCCCTGGCTCCAAGGCAGGTGTCAGTTGGCACCTGCCATCTTGTTCCTTCACCTACTGTGCTCGTAGAGGTTACCTGCATGAGCCCTGAATGTAATTGAGCATGTGACCTTGGCTCTGAATCCAAATACAGAGCCCATTGGGCCTATGTCACTAACTGTCACTCATCAGTCTCCTTAGACAGTTAAGCTTGAAGTCCTTCTTTAATAGCATCTTACATGGACAAAGATACTGCTATTGGCCTATTTCAGAGATGAAGCCGTTAAGGCTCAGAGAGGGTAAGCGATTTGCCCGAGGTCCCACGGCTGCTGGAACCAGAGCCAGGGCTCCCGCTGGGGCCTCTGCCTCCAGGTATGCAGCATGTACCCTGAGCAGCTCCAGGGCCACCTGCCCACAGATGACCCTGAAGGCACGCTCCGGAACGATGCTGTGACTCCCACCAGGGACCTGACTCCAAAGCTGGCATTTTTTTTTTTTCCTCCATGCCGGCTGCTCATCTCTAGGTCCTAAGAAGCAGGGACTCCCAGCCCATGGGTGGGTGCTCTTCCTTCTCCCCACAGTGCTCCTACATTCCGGGCAGCCTCAGCAACTACCCGACGGCCCGGGCCGACGTGGAGAAAGTCAGGGACCGACTCCACGAGCTCCGGGTTTTCCACTGCTTCTCGGCGACGCGGGCGAACGAGACCAGCGTCCTGTACCAGCGCCTCTACGGGCCCCAGGCCCTCCTCTTCTATCTCTTCTGGCCCCTTACTGCTG
>NW_006431919.1:16173337-16177814 GCF_000325575.1 Pteropus alecto | reverse complement strand
CAGCGGCCTCCTCATCATCGCCATGGTGAAGGTCAACCAGTCTCTCTCCATCCTGGCAGCCCAGAAGTGACCCCGTCCAGGCCGCACACGGCCTGGGCCGCAGGGGACCCGGGGAGCCCCCCAGGCTGTGCCCTGCGCGTCCACCCCTGCCTTCTCCTCCTGCCTTCCCACCCTCCCCTCCACTCCCTCCTGCCTTCCATCGCATGGGTGGCCTTCGGTACGTCTTTTCCAGCTTAAGAATGTACGGTGGCTCCCAGGTGCCACAGAGAGCACAAGGCCAGCCAGTCACGACTCTGCATTCCCCGTCCCTACTCGGCTGACTCGGACCCACTTCCTGCTGCGCCACCAACTACCCCACGAACTAGGATGACTCTGGCCTCCGTGCCGACGTTCCCACGGTTGGTTCGGCGTCTCGCCTGTCCTGCCCAGGAAGCTGTCTTTGGCAAACCTCGGTTTCGTCTTCAAATTTTATAATGAAAATAGCCATGGCTCCCGTGTATAGAGCACATTTAGAATAGCTCTTGTTTTGAAGTCACTAAGTGCCATATACATTTTTATTCCAATAGTAACAAAAATATAAAAAGTAACAGGAGAAAGAGCGTTGCGACCTTGGAAGCCGGTGGTGCCCTCGTGCGGGTTAGGGATCCGAGAGGTGGGCATCTAGAATCTGCACTGACACCTGCCACTTCCAACTGGGGAGCCCTGATGTATCCCACGCCTTCCAGGCTCTTGTCTGTGGGGAGTCCTTCTTAGGGGGCGCAGCACACCATCCTCAATGCCTCTCCCTTCCGGGGTCTCAGGAGTCCTCCTAGTCTTTTAAGAAAGTCCCAGTTGTGATGGTGTACTACCTTCCTGCAAGACGTCACCATTGGGGGAATTAGGTAAAGGGTACATAGGCTCTCTCTGTATTATTTCTTACAACTACATGTAAATCTGCAATTTTAACAAATAATAATAAAAAAAAAAAAAGAACATCCTCACCAGGACTGACAGAGGCTCCTTTGCACTTGGTTTCCAAGCACCTGCATTTGGAGTTAAAATACACAGAAACTCAGACTGCCCAAACAGCCCCTACTGGGGAAAGGCCATATCCTTCTAGAAGATGTAGTGCCTAGGGAGGCCCAGACCTACTGCCCCATGCATTATTAACCATGACCTTCATTCACTTGAAATGAATGCCCTCCTTCTGTCAACAGAGATTGGTATATTTTGATCAAATCCCACACCTGCCTGCTTCTCACAGAACTTCAGGCATGGGGACGAGCACGGAATAATGGGCACTTAAGCGTGATGGAGTTAGACGCCGAGGAAAAATGTTTTTGTGAATAATGGCTGCCTGGGAGCAGAGAGCCCTCATCAGTTCTTAATAAATCACTCTGCTAATGAGTGTCTAGTGCTTGCACTGTTTTCGCTTTTCCTCTCATGGGCCAGTGACTCACATCTGGACAGGTACACCTGGATCGTGCTCCCACGCCCCTCACCTGGAACTCAGACCGCCTGGTGAAGATCAATGGGAAGGGGATGGAGGGCAGAGATGACTGAGACTCAACGCCTGCCTTCAAGGGGCTTTCTTCCATCCTCCTGCCGCTCCCCCTCCCTGCCCCCTCCCCACACTATCCGGGGCTTCCTTCCTCACGGTGAAGAACCTAATACATGCAGATTTAACGCAACATAGAATATTAATAAAATCTAATTCTTGTGACTTATTGAAATGATGCCAGGCCCTCCTCGCTCCAAATCGACAATTCATCCAAAATTTCTCATTTCAAAACTTCTTGGGGGTGGGGGGAGTAGACTATAAACTGCATTTTTTCTATTGCTAACTGGCAGAACAGGCTGGTGCACGAGCATATCCAGTGCCCTCTGGATTAGCCTCGCGTTTGAGGGAGTGTGAATTACGTGCCATCCTTGCAAAGAAACTGTTTGAACCAAGCTCAGCTGCCCTGTACCTCACCAGCCACCGCCTTTTCACGCAGGCGTTAGAGAAAGGGCAAAGCCAGATCAGAAGGGCACAGAGGTGGCCACTGCAGCCCGTCAGTCCCCAGAGGGGAGGCTTGCCAGGCCGGAACTCTTTTCGTAATAACACTAAGAGGCGACTTGCCTTTTTCACTCTGCTTCTCTTACTAGCATATGCAGAACGTGTCTGACCTTATGTGACATGGGGTGTCATAACAGACTGACTGCAGAAGCCATCTGCGAATGTGGCCGTCTTCGAGTAAGCCGGCCATTAAAGAGATCTGCAAGAATGTGAAGCAATGCCGCTTTTCTCGATAATTCTTTTTGGAAGATATAATCATTTCTCATAAAAATACGTTATTTTGTTAACATGCAATGAGCTTATTGTGATTTTTAAATAAATGAATTTACATTAAATATTCTTAGTTTTCGTTTCTAAGATAATAAATATTAGTAGATACAACCCATATAAACCGAATCTCTTTGGAGTTCTTCCTATGTATTAAGTTTGTAGAAGGATTCTGAGACCACCCAGCGTAACCAGAGACAGGGTCTCTCTGTTCTTCCCACACTGTGCCCTGCGACATCCAAAGGCCTCCCCTGGGTTCCACTGGATTCCCGCCTGGCATGAGGAGAACTTTACTTTCCCAATATCTTCGGGCTCCTGGTTCTCCCTCCCACAGATGGAATGGTACGTAAATTATTTTCCTACCCACAGGTGCTTTCTGGGATCTTGGTTGTGGCAATTCAAATGCAGGACTCGGCTTCCTCCTGGATTATTCCCACTCATGTAAGGCACGTGCTCATCGCCAGCTTTCTTAAAGGCTCTGGGAGGTGGGGAGGGGACGGGTATAGATGCAAAGCAAACGGCTCTCAACTGAATGTGGGACGAAGTGAGAGGTTCATCGCAAGGCTTGTGCCTCCTTTCTTAGCTGCAGCGTTTAGGGGGACTTAGAGACAATGGGATCTCCCATAATTTCTATCATCTCGCACCAAGCTCCCTTGCTCCTGATAGCCATGAAATCAAAAACAGGGGCGTGCTAAGCACCCGCAGCTTCAAGACGTGCCTCCTCCCCCCACGCCCAATGGGATAGCGGCACTGAGCCCTCCGCTAATAATGCTGGGGCCTCTGCTACCCGACTCCCCTTCGATGCCTCGTATTCAAACACAAACCCATGATCTCTGAGGGTCAGGACTTCTTTAAAGATCCTCCCGTGCGTTCCCGCTTTCTAATCTGGTGCTGAGTGACAATCTGCATCGACATCTCTTCTGATGAATGACTCACCAGACCGGAAGGTAGCCACTTCCATTCTGGGATATATTTAGTGAATCACTCCCTATACGAGCATCTGTCATCTGTAACTGTAATAAGAGCGAACATTTGTTGAGCACCTGTAGGCCAGGATCTGACCTAAGCTTTTATACGTGCGGCTCATTTAGCCCTCACGACATCCTTTCGGTTCTTATTGCTGTCTCTGCTTCATGATGAGGCCACCGATGATGAGGCACAGGGCAGGGATGTAACTTGCCGCAGGTCAGAAGATAGTAAATGGCAGAGCTGGGATCCAAACCCAGCCAGCATAGCCTCAGTCTCTAGTCTCTAACCACTGTGCTTCCCGCCCGTCCGTCTCTGCCCCTTATCAAACATGGAAAATGCTGAGCAGGGCGAGGTCAGGGCTGGGAGGCTTTTGGGTGCCTCCATGGACCTCCGCACAGAGCCCAGGCTCTCCGGTGGTTCCCCAGAGCCATACCTCTGAAGAGTCAACAGACATGGGTGAGGCCCAAAGATACGTGTCCGAAAAAGCCCTGCAAAGGTTCTGATGTGGGCACTGCCAAGATGGACAGCAACACGTGACCAGCTACAAGCCGCCTGAATCCACGATCTCCCCACCCACAGCCCATCGAATGCCTGGCGGGAGCCCAGGCAAGCCACGGCCACAGCAAGCCCTGAACTCGCCACTCTATTAAAAAGTGGAACAGAAGAGAGTCTGGTCTGACGTGACTGTTTCTCAGGGGGCCCACACTTCCCAGTCACCCCTGCTTTCTCTTCCAAGTGTTCCCAGACCACTGGTTTAATGGTCCTCTCTAGAATTTGCCCAGGAGCTGACAGCAGCACGCTCCTTTATATGCAGCTTTAGAGTCTTCTTTCACTATCATGAATAAAAATCAGGCCACGTGACACCTTCTTGGTATTTAAGTAATATTTCTACGACTTTGTATTTAAGTAATATTTCTACGACCACACAAGTGTTCCTAGAAACATCTATACACGTGTCGTTAAACACCGTTTTATAAGCCGTCTGTTGGTTCTTTCCAATTGAAATTCCCAGGGGCGCCGGCCAGAACCAGCGAGAGCTCTCCAAGGACGTCTCGACTCGATGTGAGCCTCTTAGCCATGCTGGACCATCACGCTGGTTCTGGGTTCTCACCCCTCGCGGGGAAGGTGGGAGCAAAACCAAACAGAAGTGGTGTTCCTCGTCCCTCCAAGAGATCATTTTCCCCAAGCTGCCTCAACCATCCC
>NW_006431919.1:16153026-16172940 GCF_000325575.1 Pteropus alecto | reverse complement strand
TTTTTTGTGAGCATCATTGAGGATGATCTTGCCTGTCTCCCTCTCAACCCATTTGCGTTCCCTCTTAAAACTGTCTGCCCCAGACAGACTGCCTGGCCTTGCATTGAACTTTCTTGAATCTACTTGTATCAACTTAGTTCCCGAGGAAAAGCCGTGCCCGCCCACAGGGCCCCGTCCCCGCCTGGGTGACCCCTCCGAGGGGCAGAGGGCCAGTTCCTGGAGAGTCTACTTTGTGGGAGAACCATCATCACTGACAACAAAGGTCTGGCCAGAACAACCCTCCCAGTATGAGGCAGGCAAATCCCTCGGCCCAGAAATCAGGCTTAATTGGAAATTAAATTGCATTTCAATGCCAACTGCAGGATGTCTATCTCAACGGCTGATTTATCAAGGCGATGCCTCATCTCAGGAAGCCCATGGGAATACAGTGGCTGCACCAGCAAAATGACAAGCTTGTCTCCAGTGAGAACTTTTCTCAAAGCTTGACTTCAACGCTTCGAGTTTCTCATTTTGGGTTTTGTGCACGTGTTGGCTGCCTCCTCCGTGCCGGGCACTCTGACAGGGCCTGGAGATGCGGACACTAGCAGCACCTCACGCTCATTCTAGCTGGGCCAGTGGCAGGAAGAGAACACGTGAGCAAAAGATCCCCAAGTCACAGCACTTGACTGACTTACGAGGACCGAGGACCGAGTGACTTAGAGAGGTGGAGAGTATTCTAACCAACTGCGTGGCTAAGAGTTTGATTTCTCTGTTTAATGCTAAACTAATACATCACTTGGTCGGAGGTGTGCTACACTCTTCACCACGCCCTTTGACGCATCCATTCCATCCTCTCGGCAGCTGAAGGGAAGAAATACACTATGGTTTTCATTAGGCCTCTCTTATTGATGAAGAAACTGAGACCCAGAACGTAAGTAACTTGCCTAAGGTCGTTACTGTCCAATTAACAGGCCGTCGAACCGGTATTTGAACTAAGGTCATTTCATAGCAGCGCCTATGCCTTCGAACACTGTATTATACCACTCACTTATTTACTTCTCTTAATTTTTAATTTTGGAAATGACTGACCACAGAAGAGCTGCGAAATCATACTATTAGCACGCTTACCCTTCGCTTTGATTGACACACCATTATCAATGTTTTGCTGGACTTAAACTTCTTTGTCACTGTGTGTGTGTGAGGGGGGAGTGGGTGGGTGTACATGTTTGTGCGTGTGTCTCTGAACCATTTGAGAGTTAGGTTCATGGACTTTAAACACGAGGCTGGTTTAGAAACCGTGTGGGAGCCAGCCTGGCTAGAGGAGGGGGTGCATGCGGTCAGGGGAGACCGGAGCAGGAAGTGGGCGGAGACAGTGGGGTGCGGGGTGCGAGGGCCAGGCCTAGCAGTCTGGGGTGTGCGCTAACATGGGCGGGACAGGCAGTGACATGGTGACGGCAAACGCGCAACTTTTGTCGAAGGTTTGAAAACAACTTTTTTAAAAATGAAGATGTGCGCTCAATGAATATCTTAAATATACGTGCTTATATTGAAGACCATGTGGACAATACAGGTAAGTAACAAGAACTGTAAAGAACGACCCTTAACCCCAACTGAAACCCGTGCTGATATTTCAGTTTACTGCTTTTCCATTTTGCTTTTTCTGTGCACACCTGGCCACAGACGGGAAACTCCTGAATGAACACTTGCGCATCCTGATTTCTACCTCATATCCTGTCGATAGCCTTGGTGCATGTTATTAAGCAGGCCTCATAATAATTTTTCAAAAGCTTAACGTTATTCTAGCAGATAGATGAACCAGAATCTATCTCACCATTTTTCAACTATAGGTCAGGTTGTCTCCAGGTTTTCATTATTATAATGTAATTCTTGATGAATCCCCCGACAGGAGTCTTTGCACATTCTGACGATCTGCGTAGAGTAGACTTCTGTGGGGTGTTTTACTTTCCTAAGGTAATTGTGAACAAAATACTACAGACTGGGTGACTTAGACCAGGGGTCCCCAATCCCCCGGCCAGGGACTGGTACCGGTCCGTGGCTTGTGAGGAACCAGGCTGCACAGCAGGAGGTGAGTGCCAGGCCAGAGAGCGAAGCTTCATCTATTTGCAGCTACTCCCCAGCGCCAGCATCGCCGCCTCAGCTCCACCTCAGATCATCAGGCGTTAGATTCTCATAGGAGCACCGGTCCCTGGTGCCCAAAAGGTTCGGAACCCACTGACTTAGACAACTGAAATTTATTTTATCATTATACTCGAAGCTGGAAGTCCGAGCTCAAGGTGCTGGCAGGCTTCTGGCCAGGCCTCTCTCCCGTTTGTAGATGAGATGGCCACTGTGTTCTTGCTATGTCCTCATGTGGCCTTTTCTCTGTGTGTGTGCTCTCCTCTCAGAAGGACACCAGTCCCGCTGGATCAGTGCCCCACCCTTATGACCTCGCTTAACCTTAATTACCTTTTTAAAGATCTTATCTCTAAAGATCACCACATTGCGGGGTCAGGGATTCAGCATATGAATGTTTGCGGGGGACACAATTCAGTCTCTGAAAGAGGGTGACAGCGCTGAGGGATTTGCCCAAGGGACTGTTCTTTTAGTTATGCACGGGATCTTCAAAGCAGCAGCTTTGGCTTTGTGACCTTCAACCCCTCCCTGCCTCAGGGTGAGAATGAGAGCAGGACTAGGGCTGGGTAGAGTGTAGGGCTCCTTAGAAAGCCTCGGGAATAAGTAGCAATCAACACGCAGTGGCCATTATCATTCCTCATACGGCGCCTGCTGAGTTGGAATAATACGCCGCTGTGTCTGGATAATGAGGCGCCGAGGGCCCACGACGCAGGACGCAGGATGCAGGAGTGTTCCGCTGTCCAGCGAGCCTCTGCCTCCGGCCTTAGGAATGTCCTGGTCTCCAAGTGACAGCAGGTTCCCAGCTGATGTTTGCAGAGAGCAAGCCTGGGCTTGGCTCTGCCTGCTGAGCACAGATGGTTTGAAAAGATGCCACCCAAACTGGCCCGGGGTTAATCAAAAGATTATGGAAAGAAAATTGGGGTAGGCGAACCCCAGACTGTCAATCCAGCCTCAGAATCCCCTCTCCCTCCCTGACTCCCGTCCAGCTCTCAGCCTCCAACCTCATTTCAGCGAGAAGTGAAAATTGGCCAGACAGGAAGCTCGGCCCTGGCGGGAGGCGTCTGCTTTCCTTCCCCTCCTTGCAGTCTGGGCCGTTGCACCAATTCTCCCCTATTTTCGCTGTTTGACTGGGAAAGGTGACCTACAGATGGTGGTTTGGGGTGCAGACTTGGGGGCTCAGGCCTCAGGGGAATCTTCCGGAATGGCGCTGCTTCCATCGGAAAGGAGGCCTCGAAGCCTGGATTTCTGAAACAAGACTGGCCAAACTGGAAAGGAACCAGTTTTTCATTGCTAGTCTAACCCGGATCTGAGTGTCAGCAATGGAGGGAGTGTAACGTGGGGCTCTCAGCCCGGCTCTGTCCCATGCTGCCTGAGTGCCTGGGAGCCAGCCGGGCCCTTCCCTTTCCTGAAGCTCAGGTCTTCCCGTCTGTCAGTGGGGCTGCCTAGAGCTCTGAGCGCTCCAGGGTCCTTCTGCACATGAAGTAAGTGGCACACGCCGTGCTTAGAGCAACGAGCGGGGGCCGTGGGCAGTGTCGCAAGTATTGTTATTGAGTCTTAAAATTCCACGGCTGAAAGAGACCTTCGAAATCAGCAACTCCCTCATGTTAGAGGTGGGGAAACTGAGGCCCAGAAAAGGAAAGCCACCTGCTCAGTGAGCAAATGTGAGGATTTAGATTCGAACCCAGGCCCAGCTCCAAAGCTGCTGCTTTTGTAGCTGGAAGAACATGAAATTTGGAAACGTGATGGCTTTAGCAAGAGGGCCAGGGCTGGCTTTGTGTTCACAGCCCTCCCACCCTCATTCCAATGGGAGAAAGGCTTTCCTCTGCCCCCGAACTGGGGGTCTGTGAGTACAGGCAGGGTGGTCACTGTGGTGGCGGCGAATGCCTTTCCTGGCCTCTCTTCCCAGAGTCTTGGCCACCGTTTCCATCCAGCTGGACTGGGAAGCCTGTGCATCTTCTCATCTCTTTCTCTCCCCGCAAGATCCTCTCTCCAGCTTTCTGCCTTTCCAAGGGGCCCTCAGAGCCTAGGTCCCCCTTCCTGCCCTTCTGCACGGGGTGCGGATGGACAATGGCCAGCTGCAGTGGATGGGCAGTGCAGGCCTGCTGCTGAGGACGCAATCCCACGGAGCACGCGAGAACTGGAGTGAGGGGGGACCAGGCCCTTGACCTTGCTTGCACTGACCGCCCCATCTCATCGAGGTCATTCTGGCTGGTTGCTTGTCAAACTCCAGCACAGAAATTCCGAACAGGGAGATGGGGAGTGGGAGGCCTCTGATGTAGCCTGGCACAGTCCAAGCCTCAAAAACGGACTCAGCCTGACGTCGCTGGGCAGGGAAAGCTTTCAGCTGTCATTTACTCAACATCCCCTGGGTGCTTGACGCACCCAAAACAAGCCCCACACAGTATGTGCTTCTGTGGGGTTTGCAGTCTCCTGGGGGGGTGAGGGGATGGACAATACCAAATAAAAAGGATAATTTCAGCTGTTAACGAGGTGTCGATTTCAGAACTGTATTCAGGAGTGACTGCGGGAGGAGGGGGTACAACTTTGCTGGAGCAGCAGTTTGAGAGAAAGTCCGGGAGAAGACTGAACTTGGAGCCTCCCTCCGCTCCGTCCGCTTCCTCCAGGCGGCAAGTTCGAGGTTTCGTTGCACGAGAAGACGAGACGGGCGGGAACTTGTTTATGAAGCAGCTGTTTCGCGCCGGGTCCTGCGAGTGTCTCTGGCACCGCCTCGCACAGTCTCCCGGGGGCCCCATGCCCTGGGAACTACTGGCCCGATTTTCCAGGAGCGGACACAGACTCGAGATGGGAAACGGCTTGTCGAAGGCTATCGTGCCAGGAAGCGGCGGGATTTGAACCCAGGACTGTCTGGCTCCAGAGCTGTGCTTTCTTTACCCGTAACTTGCTGCCCTCCATGGCCACGTCACACGACTACCTCTAAACTTGGAAATCGACACTTCTCAGGGGCCTGGGGAATATTCGGCAACCCTAAGAGGACCACGGGTCAAGCCGGCATGGCCAGGGTCCTCCGGGCCTCTGAAGGCCGGGAAGACCTGACCTGACCCATTCCACTCCATGTCTCCGTATCGCAGCCTACGGCACCTCCTGCTGTCTCCGGCTACTTTTAATTTGGAACAAACGAGCTCCTCCCGCCGTGGCCAGGATGAGCAGCCCCAAACAAATCTCTCCTGCCTCGCATCAGGGTTATCTAGAAGAGAGGCTTGGTGGTCCCAGAGAGGAACAGCTTTGGCGGGTGCGGGGAGGTCCCACCTTCCTCTCTCCCCTCTGCCATGGGACTGTGGGGAACCTAGAGAGCACTTGGCCAGCAGGACGGATGAGGGAGAGATGGGCCTGCTACAGAGGGACAAGGATGAGAGAGAGACCTGTAGGCTGGAATCAGGACACTGGGCATTGGGAGAGCCAAGGAGAGCATGTTGCCCACTATGGTGGCTCTGGCCTTGAGTGTAGAGGGAGGCATGGACCAGCCCCCAGTGACTGAAGTTTCTGGCGACGACAAGGCAGATGCACACAAAGGGTCCCCTGTGCAATCAGGGAGAGGGGCTGCCCTAACACAACCTCAGTGCCTGCCTGCACTGCCAGGACCATGAGGTGGCTGGGACCTGGGGTGCTGGGGACCCTCTCATCCCCCGACAAAGGGAAGTGCACACGGCTGAGCTTCTCATGGGATAGGCGGCATCCCTCTTTGCAGGGGGCACTGTCACATCTGAAAGGTCCCAAGGTCCCCAATGTCAAGGCTGTCACTTAACCAGAGAATTCTAGTAAACAGTATTTCAATTCCAGATTTCTGGGCGCCCAAAACCTTGTGTATTTCTCCACTGACAAGACCGCTTTTCACACTTGCCCTAGAAGAAAGGAGAGCAGTGTGGGAGGGCCCCTCACGTAGCATCTAACAGGTACCCTGTAAGCTGGAAGAGCACCTATGTGGCTGTCTTGCTGACTTTGGCCTACGGTGTGTCCCCTTTCCCCATAAATTTTATTTCTTAGTCTAGACCATGCCATATTATGGAATTTCTCCCAACCTCTTGCCAGACGGGTGGCTGCCCTGGAGGGACCCAGCTGATACAAAAGCTCCTGACAAACCCACTTACAAAATTAGTGGGAAGCTGGGGACGCTCTCTGCTGGTGACAAGGTAAGGAGCAATGCCCGCAGGGGCATCTTTTCCAGCCCATTGAAGTGGAGAGGCAATCTGGTCTTGGCCCTAGTAGGTCATGGGTTCTAATTCCAGCTCTGCCAGCTGGGGTACCTGGCTTAGCTAAAGATCAGTTTCCTTATCTGTTAATATGGTGATTACGATACCTACTTCTAGGGCCAGGACACGGCGAGACGAGAGAGGTGCCTAGGGCACGAGCTTTAGGAGGGCTTTACCCTCAGCGTCATACAAGTGCAAAGTCACCCTTTGCCCTGCTAGCTGCCAGCCTGTTACTTGTATTATCCTCATTAAATTAAAAAACAACCTTGTGCAGTTGATACTGTCTCCAATTAAAAGTGAGGAACCTTGGCTTGGGTTACTTGTATAACTCCCCCAGTTCACAGAGCTGGTAGATGGACAGAGTTGGGACTCAAGCCCAGTCTGCCTGAAAGCAGAGCCCATCCCCAAGTTCAAGGTCAGTGTCTTGAGGATCCTTAACAGCAGCTGGGGAGGAGGCAAGAGGAACAGCCTGTCCTCCTTGTGTCTGAAGCCAAGGTCCTGCCTCACACAGAGAGGAACAAGCTGGGCCTGGTGGCAGCCGTGAGTCAGGGCTCCAGGCCATTGTCCTCGAGATAAATCTCATAAGGTCAGCCCCACAACCCCCTCCCCACCCTGCAGCCACGTGGGTGGCCAGGACATTGCTAGAAGCTCTCCTGGATTGGATTCCTCCCTCCTGCTCACTTTGGCTTAGCCATCTCTGCTTGGTGTGACAGATGGGTGCCCCAAGTGCAGACGGAAATGGGCTTAACACCCCCAGCCAGAGAGGTGGAGCCTGCACAGCTTCTGGCTCCTGCCGGTGGCCCCAAGGTCTCCGTGAGGGGGTGGGGAGCTGGTTGCCTAGCAAGAGGCAGGTTCCCTAGATCCCTGGGTTAACCAAGGCATCTCAGCCAGGAGCTGGGCTTCTGCTCAGTTAAAGAGTTGGGAGGGCCTGGCTTTAGGGGTCACACTTCTAACTCCTAATAAGGTAATCAGGTATGCGAAAGGTTCAAATGTCATGTCAGCACTGGGTGGGGCCTTAGGAAAGCAAGTGCAGGAGAGGGGAAGCACAGAATGTTCTAGAGACCAGAGAAGCCCCTCTGAGTCTGTGCCCAGAGCTGGAGAAACCAGCAGTGAGTGAGGAGTCCCTGGCCTGAGAGCATCAGCTATTAACCCTGTGAGGCCGAGGAACAGCCCCTGAGCCCTGGATAAGTGGGGAGCTGTGTACACACGACTGTTAATCCTATAAGGAGGGCGTTATGATTCCATTGATAGTTTAACTGAGGCCGGAGAGGTGATGGACCCAGCACCAGGCTTCCTGGCCACTGTGCAGAGGACCCGGGCTGTCCCAGTTGACGCCAACGGCCCTTCCCACTGCACACTTGGTTTGTGAACTTCATTTTTTTTAAGCAAAAAAAAAAAAAACCCCCAAAAACCTCTTTCCTTAAATTTGGGAGAAATTCAGTATGTGAAACAAATCGAAGTCGAGCTGCCGGGCGGGAGTGGGGGTGTCGGAACTCCACACACCATGGAGAACGAGGCTCGGCTCTGAATGACGTGTCTGGCCGGAGGCTCACCCTCTGGCCACAGACTGGACAGAGCTCAGCAGTGCCTTCACTGAGCACCCTGGGACAGGGCACGTCCCAGAAAGCTCCTCCTTCAACATCATCTCAGGGCCCTGGCCGGCGTCTGAGCTAGGCAGTGCTGCTCCGTTCCCTGGCACTACTGGCTAAAGGCCCACGCTGGGCTGGACAGAGACAGGGAGCTCTGGCCACAGCGGCGAGGGGAACGCCCGTGGTCCCTGCCCTCACAGAGCTGAAGTCCGGGGGGCAGAGACAGCCTTTAGCACACCTGCTCCTCAGGGAACGTGGATTGCATGTCGTGACCAGGGCTATCAAGGAAAAACTCAAGGTCAAGGGGATGTGTGAGCAGAAGAACCTGATCAGTTCACCTCTGTAAAAGGCACCGATGAGAAAGCCCGGCCGCCCGGCAGCTTAGACTAACGGGAAAGGGGACTGCTGGCATCGGGGGCAGGCAGCCAAGGTCCAGCGACAGGCAGGGCACGGAGGGGTGGTCTTGGGCTCTCTCTGCTCCCCAGGTATTCCCAAGGCAGGTGAGAAACAGGAGATTATCCCCAGGACCAGCAGGAGGTACCTGGTTCTATAAAATCTTTATATTCCTAAATCCTGAAAGGGACAAAGAAAACCCTTCTAAGGGATGGATTATTGCAAATGTAGGACTCAGCACAATGAATAATGAATAAGTGAAAACACAATTAAAACCAGATATCATTAAGCAAATGTAATGCGTTAGCATAGAGTCGAATCTAAATCCACCTAGGGCTGGTTTATACATTAGACAGACCTTTCTCTGCTCCCCCGCTCAGGCCTGGCCCTGCTCCCGCAGTCACTTATTTAACAAATATTCAGCAAACACCTGGATTGGGCAGAACATCAGCTTCCCAGTGCATGGCTGGTTCAGAGCCAGGGCTGTGTAAACACGTGGTTCTCCCTGTGGAGCTGGGAGACACGGTTCTGTACTGGCACCTGCTGTGGCTGCCTCCCAAAGCCTCCGCTGTGGAAAACTCAGTACTGAAGCAGGTCAGAGGAAGGCGGGGTCCCCAGTGCTGGTCCCTGTGGAGCCCCTTCTGTGTCGCACAGACCTCAGTCTCTGGGAGGCTGAGCAGAGAGAAGGAGCTAGCCTGGCCCGCAGAGGCCTTCTCTGCAGAGGCCGACACGCCGATGCCGCGTCCTCTGCCGGTGCCGGCCTCCTCCCTCCCGCCCAGCCCAGCCCTGCCCTGCCCTGCTCTCCTGCCCGTCTCAGCTCAGGCGCCACTGTGGGAGGAGGCCTCCCGCCAACTCGGCACTCAGCGTGAGGCCCGCGTGGGATTTGTGTCCTCGTCCTGTGTCCCCCCCGCCCCAGAATGCACGTAACTTGATGGAGGGCTTGTGTCTTAGTTGTCCACGTGTCTGGTGATGAGCGTGCAACAGAGTAGGTGCTTAATAAATATTAAGCCAACGATTGTACGCAAATATGCAGAAGACGATATCTTCATGCTCATTGATTCAGATAGTCATCTATCTTCTCTCTCAACCTTTCTCTTTTTCACACATGCGCACGCGCCCCCTTTGCACACTCACTCTCACGCTCACTCTCTCACACTCATCCCTCGGGCTGCGTAACGTCCTTCTGTGAGCTCTCTCCCCCTCTGGTGCTGCCTGCGGGGGACAGACCCACCTGCAGGGAGCTAAATTAAAGAGACGCATCCCGCAGCGGGGATGGCCCTCTCCAGATCCAGGCCCATCTCGGCCCCTGACTGCCCCCGCGCATGGGGTCACTGCGACACGCTCGGGAAAGGGATCCTGTCTCGGGTTCCTGGACCCTCTGCGACAGTGCCGGAAGGTTAGACAGGCGGGAGGTAACGGATGCATTTTTCACATGAGGCGGCAGCTTGCCCAGGGCGCAGAACCAGAGCTGAGCCCTAAGATTCCTCACTCCAGACCCACGCTCTTTCTGGGCAGCAGAGACTGGCATGGGGTGCTGCACGCTCGGGAAAGGGATCCTGTCTCGGGTTCCTGGACCCTCTGCGACAGTGCCGGAAGGTTAGACAGGCGGGAGGTAACGGATGCATTTTTCACATGAGGCGGCAGCTTGCCCAGGGGGCAGAACCAGAGCTGAGCCCTAAGATTCCTCACTCCAGACCCACGCTCTTTCTGGGCAGCAGAGACTGGCATCGGGTGCGGCCCTCACCCCTCACCCCTCACCCCCAGCGAGGGCGGAAAAGCCTCGTTTTGTCAGAGGATTGCGTGGGGGAACTTCGTGCGATTTCAGAAGTCTAGTGGGGACAGAACGGGAGTGACAAACGGGCCAGAGAAAGGAAATAAGCAAAATCTCACCATTCCCTCTCCCACCCCCGCCTTACAGTCTGCAGCAGGCCAGACCTGCTGGGCGGCCGGGGCCATGAGCCATGTCACCAGAGCTGGCCACACATGGCCTTTCTCTTCTCTCGTCTTCATGGTTTAAAGTCCCGGTCAAGGTTTGCGGGCCTCCCCCCTGCCCCGACCCTGAATACTCTGCTGCTGCCAGTGCATCTCCCTCGAGCCTCTCCTCCTGAACCAGGACATGAATCTTTAAAGACTTTTTTTTTTTCCAGCTAGTAAAGCCACACTAAGCTGCTCTCCCTTTAAATATTATCTCCAGAAAGTTTGCCAGAGGGTGTGTGAGTGCCTCGCCCTCCCCGGTCAGAGTGAAATGTGGGCTCGGAGGCAGGGACAGGCCCTGGAGAAGTTCGGCTCCCCCAGCTCCTCGGGCTGGGTCGCATACAGGCAGCCCCAGTTCTGGTCCGCAGCCACCCTGCTGGGCTCCTGGGGAGTTAAACTCGCAAACCGCCTGCCGCTCCGGTTCTCGGAGAGGTAGAGCAGACAGACACCAGATAGGCAGCAGATACGGAGGGACAGGGATCCAAGAAAGCAGAACGACAAACAAGCCCCAGAAATGCAGGACCCTGGAACCCGACGAGAGGAAGCTATTGGTACATCGGCCCCGGAGCTGATGCGGATCCCGCACCCACCAGTGCACGGAGGATGGACGGCCCCATTGCCACCTCCTGCTGGCCCCTCAAGCGACTCTGTTCTGCAGTTACTCACAGCCACCGCATCAAATCTCTCTTTTATCAACAAGACACAAAGCTGCGTGGATAACTTCTTGAAACTCTAGTCACGCCGAGCGGCTTCCAGCGCTCTGGGAAGGCCTCCGTCCCTCTGCCCGCCTGCAGCCAATCAGCCACACACCACCAAACCCATTTCAAAAGTTCCAGGCAATTAGAGCCAGCTGAGCATGGTGCCCGCCTGCTCAGAGCCAGGACCCCGACTGTCAGCAAGCCCAAGTCCCAGCCACCAATTCCTCCTCCGAGCCCCGGGCACACCGGAACGGCCACACTTGCCACCCCGAGGCACGCTAACCGGTCAGATCACACATCAAGACAGAGAATGAGGGTCGAGGCCGGGCTTCCTACCTTTGCTGAGGGTCCCAGTGATGAGCTTCAAGATGGTCTGCGCAAATTTCAGGAACCCGAGCTTGCATCTTTTGGAGCAGCCGCTCATGATGGCAGAGGGAAGGCAGGCTTGGCTGTCGGCGCCCAGAAGGGAAGGCTGCCACCTTGCCTGCCGCTGGAACTCGGAGCCTGCCTGGGCGAACCCTGAGAGCTGGACGCACCCCAGAAGCTCCGGGAACAGCACAGCTGCCTCTGCAGTGAGTCCGGCTTCTGCATCCACGGAGCCTGCAGGGCACGATGTCTGCTCCCTTCCCCGTCCTTTCCTCCACCCCTTCCTGCTTTCTACTCGAGTCCTAACCCACAGGAGGAGCTCAGGTTGCCAGCGCCGGGACGGCTCTGCCAGGGCGCAGGGCGCTCTGAGGGCCGAGGAGCAGAGTGGAGCTGAGCGGAGCAGGGAGGGAGGAGCCCGAGCGCTCCCAGGCTTTGCTGTCTTTCTTTCTTACATGACAGTGGCAATGGAGCAATTAATACTCGGTCCGAAGGGAGGGGACCGCCGCACAGAAACACTCATCTCCGTTCGTTCGCAGCTTCCCGGCCGGCTCTCCCGCTCTTTCCTTCCTGGCGAATCCGATCAATCAATTCTCCTCCGTGCCTTGATTGGGATCCCGGAGAACTCCCCACAGAGCAGGAAGCTGCTGCTGGGCACTCAGTGGAAAGTTTGCAGTCAGCCTCTGAGTGGCCTGGTTTGCATCACGGAGAAGTCGGACTGAGTGCAGAGCTTCTTGCGGGGAGTGGGGGGCTGGCCTGTGCAACTCCCTCTGCAGCGAGGCCGAGGCAGCAGCAGGGGCCGCCTCCCGCCTCTGACCCGCGCCTGGCCTCAGCTCCAGGTGCCCCCACTCACCCCACTCAGAGTCAGCTGCGTTCTGGCTTCCGCCCCTGCAGAGCAGGCGAGGGTCTGTGTGCGCTCATCAGCACGGGAGTATGATTAGGGATTTTCTTGATGAAGAAAGCGCTCCTCAGAAATACCATAAAAGAATGCCCCAAATTCAAACACTATGACTACAGCACAGTCCCCTCAGAGGTAAAAATGCAAATGTGAAGTCCAACGATTGCTTAATATAAAGGCTGGTTGCCGTTCAGTACCGTAGGGTGTGAGGGTTACAAGGGACCTCTGGGGACATCTCATCCCGCCCTCTACACAGGGCATTACTTTCCTTGGTGTTTCACGGGCCATCGCCATGGGCACCACTTGCCAACGCCCTTGGTGACATGTGGTCAGCAGACATGAAATCCACCTTCAGCTGAACTAAGCCATGCCCTGGGAAGGTCTTCCTCTTCCTCTCCATCAGCTTGCCTCCCTGTTACCGGCTTCTCTGGGATGTTTGAGAGGAACGGGTGGCTTAAGAGGAATGGAGACCACCAACTGACAGAACGCCAGATAAACTGAAACGCATGCTCCACGTCCGGTTTCTTCCCCACCTTCTACGAATTATGAGGACGTGAATCTTGGAACAAATCTCAGCTTTTAGGGTGGTCACTGACAAACTTTGGCTTCTGGAACGCACCCCGGAGTCAGCCCACAAGCACAGAGCCGTCCTCCAAGCCCCAAAGCGCCCGCGCCCCTGACAGCAGCATACGAGTCACAGCATATACGATGGAAGGGAGCCCGGGCAGAAAGTGCCCAGCAAGCTTGATGTCTCAGGGCTGGAAACTGCCACGTTGTTCACTCTTTGTCTCCAGTTAAAACGCACATGGTATCTGGGAATGTTAATGGCGCTCGGTCTTGTCAACCAGTAGTGGCTGGCACCAATTCCACGCCAACAAGAATCCCCAATTAGCCATCAGGATTCCTTCTCGGGGTTGACAGTCTTTTGTTCACTTACTCATGTACCCAATATTTACCACACTCCCTGTACATAGAAAACAGCTCAGCAACCTTGGTGCAGGAAGCACTGAGCGCCCAGGATGCAAAAAACGCCAAGCTAGGCAAACTGGACAGACACAGTCATGCCCTCTTGGGCCTTATGGTGAAGTGCATTTATCACCGGACACTAAGCCCTTGTCAAGAATCCGTTTACCCAATGAACTCTGTTCATTTTGCAGAATCTTAGTGGGCAGGTAGGTGTTACGATGCAGGGAACTAGATCGAGGACCAGGCAAAGGGCAGCACTGCCTTGACGCCGAGGAGGAGAAAGATTAGAGCGAGAAGGTCTAGAGGAGGAGGATGTGGTACCCACTTGACCGTTTTACCAAGGAGAACTTTGCCTTCTGAGCGAATGACATGGAACTCTCAGCTAGGTCCACTTACACCTCTTCCATCTCACACGGGAGACAGACACTGGAAATGATGGCCAGGGGAGCGGCTCCCGCAAGGTGATGAGCAGCACCTGTGTGGGGATGACAGGAGAGGTCTGGTGGGGGTCTGTGTTTGGACTCTAGCTCGGGATTCTGGAATCCCAACATCTGAACACACAGCGGGAAGCAGCAGCGGCACCCACTGTTCGGAGGATCTGGCAAATCCTGCAGACACGGAACTCTTCTGAGCAAGATGGGTAGTGGCTAAGAGCACGGACCTTTGCACCAGGTGCTTAATCACTCACGTATTCATTCTACACATATATATTTACGTATAAACCTACTATCGCCATGGCCTCTGCTCCAGGTGCTGAGTATACAGTGGTGGACAAAGCAAAGTCCTGGGCTTATGGAGTTCACATTCATATAGCAGAAGGACAGATAAGTCCACGACTGTGTCGCTATGCAGGATTGCGCTCCACGTGGATGGACAGTGACAGGATCTCCCATTTTACAGGTCATCAGGGAAGGCTTCTCTCTCTGTTCAAATGACATTTAAGCAGAGACCCCCAAACCAGCCACGCAGCTCTGGGGGTCATAACTGTTAGGGCTGAGGGAACACCAAGTGCAAAGGCCAGAGACAGACCTGAGATGCTAAGGTGTGCAGTGTAGCAGCTGTTGAGTTAACAGGAGAGCCTCAGTTCTTTTTTTTTTTCTTCTGGAAAATGGGAATAATCATCCTTATCTCACAGAATTTGGAGAGGTTTAAGTGAAATCGCTGTGCTTAATAGAGGGTCTGGTGTCGTAGGCGACTTTGTCAGCGGCAAAGGTGACAAAGAGACAGACCTGAGATGCTAAGGTCTGCAGTGTAGCAGCTGTTGAGTTAACAGGAGAGCCTCAGTTCTTTTTTTTTTTCTTCTGGAAAATGGGAATAATCATCCTTATCTCACAGAATTTGGAGAGGTTTAAGTGAAATCGCTGTGCTTAATAGAGGGTCTGGTGTCGTAGGCGACTTTGTCAGCGGCAAAGGTCATGACGGTTGCTCCTACTGCTGCCACTCCTGCCCCTGTCCCCTAAAACAAGCCTACAAGTAAGCAGAGGCCGTGCAGATAAAGCTTCGTGGTCACTGAAAACCATGGAGCTGGGCTCCAAATTTGAATCTCCTCTAGTAGTAACTCAAGCACTGAGCATTGCAGATTCGTCTCTGATCTTGGCAGGCCGACTCGGCCTTAGATAAATGACTTGGGCCCAGAGAGGGTCAGCAGCATCTGAAACACCACACAGCAAAATCCCCAGAAGTGTGGGCAAGGTGTTTATTGTGCCAAGAACATTCTCAGTGAAGGAAGGCAAAGTTGTGCCAGAGTTAAAGTCATAATAGGAGGGTACAGGAGAGGACTGTTCTCTGCTCAAGGGACACGTGATTCTGCAAATAAGGAACAGGAGAGGCCACGTGCCAGCGGAGTATTCAGGTGGCGCCAGGGAAAGTAGAGCATCAGCAGGTTTGTAATTAGCCTCCCTGTCACAGATGTGCTTCAGACGAAGGCACTTGGGAAGGCAGTTACCTCTCCACCTGAAACCATCTATCGGAACCTTCACACCCCAGTTCCAGGGGAAGGACAGACAGATGGGGGCTCCAGATGGCATCTGGGCCCAGGAGAGGGTGCCGACCTCTCCGAGTACAGGGCTAAGAGAGGGCGAACATGCTGTCCTTTAGAAGGTTGACAAGCTGTCCTTATGGCAATAACGATGACAGCAGAATCCATGCAGTGCCTTCTACGTGCAGGTGACCGCTCCAGGTACTTACTTTCCACGTATCTAATCCTTACTGTAACCCTGTGAGGTAGGTAGTGTTAGGTTAACCCATCCTACAGATGAGGAGACAGGCCCAGAGAGAGAAGGTAACTTGTCGATGGCCCCTCAGCTGAGGCAGAATTTGAATCAGAGACCATTTGACATTTGACTCTAAAATCATGGAAACTTATTTCATATCTCACAGGGTTCGAAACGAGAGCAACTGGCAGTATGTGGGAGAAACAGTTTGGCCAGACAGTGAAAGAAACAAGCAGCTATCCGATATAATCACGAACAACTTCGTGTCTGCAAGCATCGTGGAGGGAATGGAGATGTTCCTTCTGGAAGGAAATCCCTCCCCGCCTGGTCGTGGGGTGGGAGGGGAGGGGCAGAGGGGCATGGCCAGGAGCAGATTCAGGCACAGTGCGGCCAGGAGACTCGATCCCACCAGCTATTGGACAGAGAATTTCATACACAGGCTTGTGAAGCGGGCACTGGGGAACTATGGACATGGAAACTGGGGGAAGCAGCTGCCACCAGCGCATAGCGGGCTGCGGGGAGCAGGCGAAGGAAGGAACCAGGATCCTCAGGATGTGCACTCCTGCCGGGGAGGGGGGACCCCATGAGGCTCGGAACCAGACTATGAGAGGAGGGGGTGCTGTCTGGCTCGTGCTGGTGTCTCTGAGGGGGAGCCATGAGGCTGAATCCGGGAATTCAAAAAACTACGTAATCGGAACGAGCTGCCGAGACTGGTAGGGTTACCTACTGCCGCCCCCTCCTTACCTGCTACCACGGCGGGGTCGGCAGGGGCGGGAAGCTGCCTGGGACAAGGCCCCCTCCCCCAGCCTGCAGCCTCCCTCTCTCTGCCCGTGGAGCCTGTCTTGGGGCGGCCGCTTGCCCCAAGCTGAAATGTCACTTGCACAGTCCCAGCCCAGCATCACCCAGCATCACCGAGCAGGGCAGAGAAGGGCACCCTTTGAAGCTGGACCTAATGATGAGCCCAGTCTACGTGTCTTCCCTTCTGAGACTCTAGAACCCCACTCTGCCAGGCACGGGGGACACACCAGGAAATGGGACAAGATCTCTTTCCTCGTGAGAACCGCGTTTTAGAGGTAGGGGAGGGGAGGAGTGCTCGGACCAAACACAAGCAAACGGATTCATAAGGCAGCGAATTTCAGAGCGCAAACATACTCCAAAGCAAATCGCAACCAGTCTGTGCTTTCTAATCGGTGGGATGGGGCCCCCGGAGCTCATCACGAGGAAGGGGGCAGATTCCGCAGGGGTCACGAGCCTTTTAGAAGTGACCACCGTGGGCGCCCTGTCTGGATTACCCGGGTCTCGCGACACGCTCGTGGGGTCGGCACTATTATTTATTATACCCACTTTACAGACGAGGAAACGGAAGCTCAGTCAGGTTTGGGGAGAGAGAGGAAGTCGGACCAAAGGGCCTGCTGACCGACTGGAGGAAAGTCTGGGGGATGGAAGGGAGTCGAAAGCCACCAGTAGTTCTAGCAACAGAACAGGAAAGGTATAAAGAGGGTCAGGTCTGGGGAGGGAGATGGTTACAGACTTCTCATGTCTTGGGGAGAGAAACGTCCAGCTCATAGCTAGAAATGACAGTGAGGAACTCAGGTGCGGGGCTGGGAGCTGGAATTCTCATAAATAAATGATTTTTGTAGCTACTCGGGAAGAAAATAAATGTGGTCTCCCAGCAGGCCAAAAATATTAGCATTTAAATACAGGCTTACACAGGTGGGTAAAAAAGGCAATTTCCTAAAAATTAAATCAGATTTTATCGTTTCTCTAAGTCACGGAAAAATTCGTTCTGCTCCAACGTGGTCCATGGAGGGTGTGGCTTCCTCTGGCGGCCGAGTTCCCAGCAGGCGCCCTGTGGTAACTATGCGACAATGGTGCCTGAGAGCCGGAGAAATTCATCAGCACTGTTGGCTGGACGTCCTCAGGCTCATCTGGGTTGAGGGCAGGGCACCTCCTGTCGGGGGCTCCACGCCCTCTACACTTAACTGTGTCAGCAGGTCTACAGGAGTCCGATGGGGCTGGGGGAACCCCAGTTTTTGCCGCAGAACTACCGGTGGGCGGGGGTGGGGTGGGCGTGAGGCTGCAGGTGCTTCTAGGGAAAAGATGGGAAGAGACCAAATTGGTCCTTGAAGCCGCCTCTGCTCCCTCTGGTGTCCCCCAAATGCTTCCCCATTGCTACCCGTGGACATGTGCTGTCCAGCTGCCTTCTCCTGACCCATCCACACACCATGCTCAGAACTGGACGCGGTCCTGAGGCACGATGGGGCCCCCTTGATTGTGTAATCACAGAGCAACAAGAACCAGTTTAAACTGGATACCAAAGGCCACAGGTAGGGTGCTGGCTGCTCCAGGTTGACTAACAGAAAGGCCTATAACAGGGGTCCCCACCTCCTGGGGCCGTGGACCAGTACCGGTCCATAGACTGTTAGGAACTGGGCTGCGCAGCAGGAGGTGAGCGGCGGGCAAGGGAATGAAGCTTCATCCAGAGCCAGCATCACCACCTCAGCTCCACCTGAGATCATCAGGCATTAGATTCTCATAGGAGCACCGGTCCCTGGTGCCAGAACGGTTGGGGACCACTGCCTTAGACAAATTTATGTCTCACGGCCACTTCCCCTTCTGCTTCCCAGAGTCACTGAAAGTAGGAGACAGCCCCACAAAGTGCAAAGGTGAGAGCTGAAATCCCAGTTCCTAGATTCAATAGATTCTGGATGCTTTTCTCTTATTTTCCCATCAAAATACACCTGTCCTGTGTCCCGGGTCCTGAGGGCCCCGCACTTTGCAAAAGGCCCAAGTGGCTTCTCTCATATTCTGTAGCTCAGCGAACCACACCATCAGCCTCCCAGGACACCCTGGTGACAACACTGGGAGTCACTCCTAACTCCGTCCTTGCCTCTTCCCCTGTGTTAGTTACCTGTGGCTGCTGTAACCAAGTACCTCAAACCAGGCGGCTTAAAGCTACAGAAATTGAGTCTCTCGCAGTTCTGGAGGCCGGAAGTCTGAGGTCGAGGTGTTGGCAGGGCTGGTTCTTTCTGGAGGCTGTGGGGAGACTCTGTCCCATGTCTGTCTCCTTGTCTCCCGTGGCGGTCGTCGGTCCTCTCTCGACATTCCTTGGCTTGCAGACACATCGCTGCGACCTCTGCCCTGATCTTCACGTGACCACCTTCCTGAGTCTGTGTCTCTGTTTTCTCATAAGGACAACGGTCCTTGTGAAAAGGCCACTCCGATCCAGCATGACCTCAGCTTCATTTAACTAATTACTTCTGCAAAGACCCCCCTCTCCAAATAAGGTCACGTTCTGAGCTTCCTGGGGACACAAACTTTTGGGGGGCCAACTCTTCATCCAAGTTTCCCCCTCGCCAAGTGATGACCGGCGCCTGCCACTTCTACCTCCTTAGTATCTCTCTGATGGACTCACTTCTCACAGTAAATCTGCTGTCACGCCCTCATTTACATTCCACCAACGACTCCCCGCCGCCCTCGAAATAATGCCCAAACTGCTTGGCAGTGCTTTCAAGGCCCTTCGGGACCCAACGCTGTTCACCTCTCCCAGCTCATCTGCGCAGGATACAGGATGGTGTTGATTCGCATATAAATGGGGACTTCTTTGTGTTTCTGTCTGCTTATCACTGGGTAGAAGCTGCTGAAGCAGACAGACAGGGAAAGCCTGACCCACTGGACAGTGAATGAACTCTATTCTCCCTCGGCACCCAGCACGGTGCTGGCACGCAGACCTTTGATGATGGGACAAAAGGTCTCTGACCTGGAGTGATGCTTAGACAGAGGAAGGAAGACGAAGGGACACTGCTGACGGCCCTACCTCTAGCTCCAGCTTCGGTGTCCTGAGGACGAGTCTGAGCCAGCCACCTGGCTGGAGGGAGGCCACAGCCTTGGGGCCCTTGGAGACATCATCTCTCGGGCTGAGAGGCTGGGGGTGGGGAGAGGGGCTGGTCTTTCTCCTGCCCCACACCCTGAGAAGGCCCAGCTTCTCAGGTTCCCCCCCCACTTTTTCCGAGGCCTGGGACACTCTGTCCTCGCACAAGCTCATTCTCACTTTATTGAGGTCTTTGTTCCAGAGTCACCTCCGCACAGAGGTCTCTCCAACAACTCTCTGGGGAAGACACCCCTGCCGCCATCCACCCGCTCACTCAGCACTTAGCCCTCCCCGGATGTCTGCTCCCCGCAGAGTGTGAGCTCCCAGACAGCCTGGCACGGTCTGTCCTCAGGGCTGAGCACAGCACCTGGCTGTGAGACGTTGCTCAGCAAGCATATGATCAATCAAAGAATCCCCCTCCCCGCCCCCCGCCACTCACTGCTAGAGAGTCCGGCCCTCCTTGTTCTTCATGGGGCCAAACTCCCCCTCCTGGGGTTCCAGCTGCTCCAGCAGCCAAGCTCTTTTAAACAAATTCACCTGCGCGTGCCTGGAATTTTGGTCTAGGATCTTGTTTGTCTATTTTAGAGCAACACTGAGCGTGAATAACACGGGTTTGGAAGCTCACCATC
>NW_006431919.1:16150661-16152884 GCF_000325575.1 Pteropus alecto | reverse complement strand
GTTCATTCGCTGTGTGCCCACAAACCCGGTATCCCAACTCCCTAAGCCTCTACTTCTTTAACTTTAGAATGGGAACAAGACCCCCTAAACTACCAGAATCGAAGCTGGCATTGAGCAGGCAGGCGACCAACTGTCCTGGTTTCCCAGGACTGAGGGGTTTCCAGGGACACTGTAAGTGCAGAAATCAGGGCAACGCTGAGCCACTCTAAGGGGACAGCACGGACAGAGACCCTGCGTAGAGCAGCTGCCTCTTCAACGACAATGACAACGAGAGTGGAGAGCCTGCATTTTTAACCCACATTCTATACTGCCTTCAGATTTTGGGTCACTCGCATTTTATATTTTACTACATACGTTGTCACAAATGACCCCAAATCCTTTGTGGCAGCAAGGCAGGTGCCAGAAATAGTAGAGGAATAATTAGTTATGAGCACCCAGTCCCTTTTGCTTCTGTGGCATCTTCTGCCTCCCCCCACCAAAGTCCTGTCCCCCTAGATTTGGTCATGGAATAGAAGAGGGCTGAGCCTGATGTCCACAGCCAGGTCAGAGTGACTGGTCCCCTCCATCTTTAAGGCCACCCCCCGAGAAAGGGGGGAGAATGGTCACATGACCAAGGCCAAACCACTGGCGGCTCTGGGTCTAAGAACAATCGTTCTAGAAATCCATTCGGAGACAATGATGAAGGGAACTTGGAGAGGAAGCATTCACCAGTTAAATAAATAAGAGTCCCTTTAAGTATTTATCCTCGCATGGGTAACCACTTCAGAGCCCAGAGGGACCCACGGGGCCCAGGGCGGCTGACAGGTGGGCGGGAGCCAGTGGGGCTTTTTCCCAGACTCTGGTGTTATACTCACTGCAGATCTGAGAGAATTGTCCTTTGTCACTGTGCCCAGCACCTCAGATGGTGAAACCAACTCAACTCTTAGAGAAATTCAAGCCCAGTGCCAAGCTGGCCCGTTCTGGGAAGGGCAAGAGGCAGGAGGCATGCCAGAGGGGACAGGAAGGCTGTTAGAACAGGTTGTGTCATTTTTTTCCCATCTAGCCTATAAGCTTGCTCATTTTTGACCAGGACTTGCTCCTTTGGTAAACACGTCCCTGCCAAGATCATCTCTCTGCTGAAGAATGGCAAACCTTTAACTTCTGCGTCACCCTCACATGAGCAAAGGACAGGTGGACAGACTGCGTTACCTGTCTAAGCCTCAGTTTTTTTTGTCTCTGATACAGTTGTAAAACAGCTTTCAGGTTGAGTATATCCAGGTAAGGGATAAATGAAATAATACTTGATTTTTAAATTGCATATTGGCATACCAGTATTAAGTGGTCTACTTAGGAGGCAGTGTCATGTGATGGTTAAAAGCCTGGTTCTTTCACCTTCTAGCTATGTGACTTTACACAAAGTAAACCTCCTATGCCCCAATTTCCTTAACTGTAAAATAAGGGTAATGATAGTACCTACGTCATATGGTTATTGCATTCAATAAAAAATGCATATAAGAACCTGAACATAGTAAGTTCTCAAATAATGGCAGCTATTATTATTTGCAGTAGCTGCGGTTGTTATTGTGACTATGTTGACCACAGAGCCCGATATACGGATGAAGAACCTGAGACCCATGACTGGCCCCTCCGGGATGTTGACTCTGCATGGAATTAGATGGAGTCTGGAATCACCGTGAGTCTCGCCTCCTTACCCACAAGCTCCACTCCTATTTCTTGTCTCTGTCTCCAGCCGAGAGTCCGAGAGCTGGGTGTCCTTGGACTACAAAGGACTGGAAAGAATGGGCCTGGAGGAGTTTCTAGGGACCCCTTGCTTCTGTGGCTTTGGCTTAGGTTGGAAAGGATATGGGTCCCGCATCCCCCAAAGTGACAGTAAACTATGTCATCACAGGCAACCTTCATTAAGACCTTGCCACGTAGATGGGAAAATGCTTGAATCTGATTCACCGACGTCCAGCTGAAGAGCTAAGACGCCTCAAAAATAACTACAGGGCCACACAATGAGAGTCACCGGAGGTCCTTTCTGCTGCCTTCCGTTCCACCCCACCCCGCTGCAGCTGCATCTCTTTAGCCCTCATTCCTTACTGTCTCCGACCCACATGGATGGAGAGTCAGAGATAAGAAAAATGTAGTGGGGAGAAGGAAGATATTCTCTCGTGGGCTTTCATAAATTCCCCTCTTAAAAGGGATTGTCTTTGTTGAGGGATGGGTCCTGAATGTTATGTT
>NW_006431919.1:16136748-16150590 GCF_000325575.1 Pteropus alecto | reverse complement strand
GACTGAGAAAGAGGGCTTAGGAAAGAGGGAGGCTGGCCTCAAGATATGGAAAAAAGCCAGAGGACTTAGCAAGACGCATGTCTGCATTCGACTTTACGTTGTCTGTATGGCTATGAAGTAAAATCCTCTGTCTTCTCTAATCTCCCATGAAGTTGGCTACACACAAGGGGCTTGGCTGAGTTTTAAAAAGTGAAAATTAAAAGAAGGGATTGAATTACAAATTCGCATAGATTTGATGAGAACAGGACCAAGGCACATAGAAAAACAAGCAGGTCCTTAATCGGGCCTAATTCAGTGGAAGCGGATGCTCAGAGGGCCAGGTGACTGGGCAAAACCCTGCCCTACTCATCATCCCCCAGTCCCCACATCATTTAAGACCCTGCCATGTAGATGGGGAAAAGACTGAGAGAGGAAGGAGCCCCTATGTGGCGGGAGGACATTCTGGCAAAATGTCTCAAATGTCTTAAAGAATAAGGCATCTCAGCTGACTTCCGGGTTTCAAACGTAATAAAAATACTAATACGAGCTTGTGCACTACACTTTCCAAAGTGCTTTTCCCTCTTTTGTCCCTTTCAACCTCAGCATTTTGTCTCAATTTTCAGACAAGGAGACTGCAGCCCTGAGAGGTCACGCGACTTGTTCAAAGTGACATTGGCCACAGTCTCATTCCCACTGCTGTTGGGACCCTTTGCTGACTCAGCAGAGCCCAGGCATCTGGCTGCAATAGTTTGCTAATCGTTAGGATGCTAAGTGGCTCCGAAAATACTATGGGGTGGCTTCCAGGTGGTTAAGCCGAGCCTGAAAATGGGACTCAGGACCAATCTCTGTCCTGACCCATGCCCGCCCTCAGCCAGGGGTGAGCAGGCAGGGCTCGGGGGCAAGCCCAACCCAATGTGCCCAACAAAAAAAGCAGTGTATGCTTGGTGTGGCCAAAAGAGGGATGGCGAGGAGGCTGAGGGGGGCTACAGAGGGCCAGACCCCAGGGATCTGCACGTGTACAGCTGGGCGGACATTCAGGGGACTTTGGCAGAGTGAGCATTCCAGATAGCTCTGACGGGGAGCTGTTGCTGCCCGTGGTGACAGCCTCCACAGGGGCCGTTCTTGACCAGGACTCATTCAGCCCCATTACCTCCTTCTTGATGGGGAGAAAGTCGTGCAGAGGCTGCTCTGTGCCCAGGATGCAGGTGTCTTCTGCACTGTCTGCCACTGTCTCACCAGAGAGAGCCCAAGTTCCCACTCCCCACCTGCATCCCACCTGCCCAGGTGTGGCCTCCCTTCTGCCCCAGAAAGCATATGGGTCAGGGGGCCTGGGAGAGGCAGCCCTCCCTCCGAGTGACAGGGATGTCTCAACGGACTCTGAGAAATGTTTTTGAGAATCACAGCAAAGGCTAGATTTGACTGTAACATTAGTGCTATTTCTACTTATAGTTTGGGAGCCCCTGCAACCCCCACCTTCAACCTGCTCCCCCATCACAGCTCTTTTCAGCAAGTCCCACCAACTACAGAGTCCCAGGAACCCAGACACAAGGACTGAAGATGAGACAGGCCCGGCTGTGTGCTTGACGGTAAGATCCATCACCTATCAAGGCGGCAACACAGATGGCGGTCAGACTTGTGGGCTCGGGAGTCAGACAGTTTTGTTTCCAAATCTCCCCCAACAGGACGTGACCGCCAGGAGACCAGGCACACTGTCTATCAAGTGTACCGCAAAGTCCTCAATGCCTAGAATAGAGCCTGGCACACAGAGAGCGGTCAATATCTTATGAATAAAGCAACCCTATTGTTTCTTTAACCTTGCACCAGGTACTTCATTTCTTTGCATCTCAGTTCCCTCTTCTGTAAACCAGGACAAAAAATACTTACCGGACATGGTGGTGAGGATTAAACGAGAAAACCCAGCTAAGGCACCCAGCACAGTGCTTGGTACGCAGTAAGCCTTCAACGCCGCAGCTAATTAGCAGTTCGTATGTGCCGGGCGCTCTGAGGTACCGAGTGCGCATGTGCACGCGTGCGACGAGCGGGAGGAAGTGCGCATGCTCACACATGCACATGTGTGCGTGTGTGTGTGCGTGCGCGTGTGTTCGTGCATGTGCGTGTGCGTGCGTGCATGTGCGTGCATGCGCGTGCGTGTGAGTGTGCGTGCGTGTGAGTATGTAGAACTGTGTGTGTGTGTGTGTGTGTGTGTTCGTGCATGTGCGTGTGCGTTCGTGCATGTGTGTGCGTGTGAGTATGAGTGCGTGTGAGTATGTAGAAGCAGATTTTCAAGCCCAGGCCATCTGACTCTACAGCTTTGCTCCTAACGCTCAGGAATTTCTTACTTAGAGTCCTTCTGGGTCAGATACTCTGCAAACAACAGTGTATTCTTTTGGGTCATTTCATGAGGGCAAGGCAAGTCTCTAGCCATCTTTTTCTGCACGCGACACTGACTTCCGAAGCCTAGGCCCACAGGCACCCGAGAGGTGATGAGCTGAGCTGCTCAAGATCAGTCTCGGAGTGTGGGACCTGAGGCCCAGCCCTACATCTTGCTGCCCTGAGGAAACAGGATGGATTCAAGGAGTTTACAGTCCATCTCGGGCCTCTGTCTTCTTGTCCGTCAGACTCTCCCAGGCGCCTACCCTGCAGATGGCAGCACCCACCCCCGGTGGCAGTGGCTGATTCTGTAGGTCTGCAGTAACAAACACCCTGGATAATTCTGTGCAAGTGTTCTTTCTACTTGTAGAAATTTGGGGCGGGAGGAAGACCCACTGAATAAGGATGTTCTCTAGGATTATCTGTTAACCAGGACAGAGGGGAGAGCAGGTCCTATTTTGGCTTTACGAGAAAGAGGGAAATGCCAAAGAATTTGCCAGTCTATGGGTAAGTCCCCCGGTCACCTACTGATGGCTCCCCACGCCAGTGGCCCTCAAGCACCACCCCATGGTCCACCCTCCTGGGGAAGTGCTGAGTGGGCTCCGAGGCAGCCACCCAACCCTGTGACAAGGCTGAGAACATTACGCCCAGATAAAGGGGAGGAGTCGGAATCTGAGCCCTTTCCTGTGTCTGGCTCCTCCACCCCCCCTTCGCTTCCACTGGAAAAAAAGAAAATTGCCAACTAATTGCTCCTTGACATCCCCTGCTGGTCCTCAGTCATTTCTTTCTTGCTGTGATGATAATTAGGGGCTCAGTAAATTTAAATAGAAAACCCACGAGCAGCGTAGAGCCTTCATTTTTCAAATGCTCTTTCGTGCACCCTGCCAGTGGCACTCGCACTTGGTTGCGGGTGGCAGTGGCAGGGGAGGCCCCAGGTGAGGTGGGGTCTGGATGCCAGACAGCACAACCGGTGGGCTCTGCAAAGCTGCAGGAGCAGCAGCCGCGGCATGGATAAGCGTTTGCAGTTCGGAGGCTCGGCCAGCAGCTTACTGAACTATCTCATTACATCCACTTTGGCTTGATTGCCATTTTACAGATCAGGAAGCGAAGGCTCAAGGGCAAGCCAAGGTCACACAGTAAATGACAGGAAAGGGATTTGAAGTCCCATGTGTTTGAGCCCTCAACTTATGTACTTTATCCTGAAATCTAACTGCTTTTCCAATGGAATGGGGAACTGTGTCCCAAATTGGGACTGTGTGGTCCCTCTCCTCCCCCCGCCAAAGTCTGGGTTCAACCACAGCCCTCTGGGTCCACAAATCAAGATAAGGATCCTGGTGGGGCTGAGAGAGAGGAAGAGAGTTCTGCCCTCCTGTGAGCTATGGCTTCTCTCTGGACTAATAACACCTGCTCCCCGTGGGGCCTCGCAACAGCCTGGGTGGGTAGGAGGCTCCATAGCGTCACCTCCATCTCCATTAGAGGAATCAGAAATCTCCGACAGATGAAATGGCTTTGCCCAAGATGCCTCGGTCAGCGGATGGAGTCTGGATTCGGTTGCCTCCCACCTGCCACTAGGGCCAAGCTGCTGCTTTGGGGCTCTGCGGCTCTGCAGGGCTGGGCTCCGCCTGCAGGCAACAGGGCCTGTTCAGACAGAAGACCCAAACATTGGCAGGTTGGGGGAGGAAAAGAACCTCCTGTTTCTTTGTCACCTGAGATGTATTGGCCGTTAATAGGAAAGGGCTTTGGCGCCACCCTGTCAGCAGTGTTCAGCTTTGCCTTTCTGAGTGTCATCTCAAAACAAAAAGTGTGGGTGTTTGTGGTCCTCGCCTGGTGGATAACATGAGGACCAACCGGGATCATGAATGGAAACCATAGACCATGGGCCCAGGGCAGTGCTCACTATGCGTCAGTGATGAGCAGAAACCATTACTTGTTTCCCTATTTAATAGTATAGGAATATCATTAACAATTCTTACAATAATCCTGTGAGATTTTAATATCCCCATTGTCCAGATGGGAAAACTGAGGCTCTGGGACGTTAGGAAATTTAGCTCAGACATGCCTCTCATGAGGGTTCCAATGGGGGGGCTGTATGATCCCAGGTCCACACTCCCTGCTCTAAGATGCCATGTCTAGCTTGGGGGCAGCAGTAGGAGAGAGATATTCATGGAACAAGGGGATACGAGGCACCCCAGACAAATCAACCCATGCCCAGGGCCTCCAGGACAAGCTTCAGTGTCTGGGCCACAACCCACCTCAATGACCCTGCACTGTGGAAGACGCCCTGCAGTTTGCGAGCAAAGGCCCGACTGGAACCGTGCTGCTCAGCTGGCCCTGGATCTTCTGGAACCAGCCCTGGTTGCTAGTCACCCACTGTGGGGGCTCTTTCATTTAGTAGTAAATAAGCAGAAATTCCTCCAAAATGGCAATGTGCAATGAAGAAATCTTAAACCCTTTTTCATCCCTTCAAATCTTATGATTTTGAAAAATATTCGAGAACTGTCCCACTTCTTTCTATCCCTTTACCATCTTGATCTGGGGTCTGTCTCCCCTCCAGTGTCTCTCTGTGTGTGTGTGCGCGTGTGTCTTGTTCTGCCTCTCCCTGTCCCTCTGTGCTTCTGTCTCTGTTCCTAGGCTTGGGGACATCTGAGTAGGTTAATCCCTGAAGCCAGGAGGGACCCAAGACCCCTCCTTTCCTGCACTCCCTTCCCCAAGCGCCTGCACCCAGAGCTCCACCACCTCGGCCAGGCCCAGCACCAGCTCAGCACCTCAACCATACACCTTTTATGTATCACTTTAATTTTCCCCGGTCCCGGAAACTCACAGCTAAGACTTTCTCCTCATGCTCCTAAGTGTAAATAAACATCACCCCCAGCTGGGAAGGGCAGGATCATAAATTGCTGTGTTTCTGCAAAGCAGAACTTTTTAACCGGAAAGAGACACACTCTTCATGTTGCCAGAGACACACTCTTCATGTTGCCACCCGCAGACGGAACCGACCTGGCCTCCGTGTCCAAACCCGCTGCTCTGCTGACTCAGCTTTCTGCGCCAGGTGCAGGTGGGCTTCTGCAGGTTCCCAGAGAAACAGCACATTTCCTGGGCAGCGAACACCATCACTCGATCCTTGTTCTTTTCAGTTTTAGGGTCCGCCCCATGAGCAACACCTGGGTCCCGCTCTACTAAGACAGGAAAGGTGGTACCTTGTTGCTGTAACCTTAGCTGGAACTGGCAGTGTTGATTTCGGGTTCAGAAGGGCCTCAGGCCCTTTTCCCAGCCTCACCATGGGAGGGATGGGGACAGCCCAGTGCAAGAGGCTCCAGCCCTGTGCACATTGCCTGCATCTCCTGGCACCATCCGCAGCGCTGGTGTTCAAAGCGGTAACATGAGGATCTTTGTAACACCTGGGCCAGCAGAGGGCTCAGAAGCTAATCAGGCTTTCAGCTTCGCCTCCCCTGGAGGCGAGTGTCATTATCTCTAAAGAGTTTTTCCTGAAGCTATGGACCGGGAGGCAGGCAGGGGAGAGAAGAGAACGATGCTACTCTGCCCTCTGCCGGGGTAAACACAGTAAAACCCCAGCTAATCTGAGGGCCCGGGAGCAGCGTCTCAGGTTATCTCAGTGGAAACCCTGGGTGGTACCACACCTTGGGAGTGGAGGAATCTGAGATGTCGCAGCCAGGCTGGAAGAAGGGAGGCCACCCTGGGCTCCTGGCACTGCGCTTGGGGAATCCAGCCCCTGGACTCAGCATGGTCCTGTGTCTGTGCGTTCCCTTCTCGGTCAGCTTCCTAGTAAAACACAGCTAGTTTCTGAGCTGAGCTTTCCCAGACACTCTGGAACACTCACTTCCAAATCATCAGTTCTCCCTCCTGGATGGTCTGGTGTGACCGAAAATCTCTTTGGACGGTTCTTAAAGGAGACGAAAAAAGAAATAAAAAAGAACACAATATAATTCAGCCACGCGAGGCCGAATGACCTGCTCCCGCTAGAGGTCTAGAAAGGAAAGGGTATTATTCCAGGCTCCATCCTGGAGGCCCCGGGCGCTTGGTCTACAGCCTGGTGATCCTGGCGTTTGCAGCTCTCCATCCTCCTGGGTTTCCGAGGCCTTGGAGCGAGGCCGCAGCATCTCTGCACCTCTCCATCCTCCTGGGTTTCCGAGGCCTTGGAGCGAGGCCGCAGCGTCTCTGCAGCTCTCCATCCTCCTGGGTTTCCGAGGCCTTGGAGCGAGGCCGCAGAGTCCCTGCACGCTGCTGCTGCTGCTGCTTGTTTTCAGATGCAGCTCTGTGGGGGTCACGACTGGGCCTGTCAGGCTGGATCTCCAGGGAACAAGAAGTGAAACAGTTTCCATTTTTGTTTTGCATTTTTGTTTTTAATTGTCACAAACGGGAAATATCAACTCGGATATAAACGAAATGGGGAACTGAGATTCGCTACATGCTTTTTGCCCTTTTCTCCCTTTGGTAGAAAGAGAGCGGAGGACAAAGATGATCTCTCACAATACAACCTAACCTTTAGGCAACAAGGCCATTGTTTGTTTAAGGCACCAAAGAGATCATGAATAAGGTCTGTCGAAACCTATCGTCTCAGCAAGCTGTCTTATTTATTCTTTCCCCAAAATTCAATGACGGAGGTACTTGGGCCCCCATGTCATGATGGGGAAACTGAGGCTGAGAGGTGAAGCGACTTGTCCAAGGTCACACACGTGGAGATAAAAGCTAGAAGAAAGTGTTCAGAATCTGATCCGTTGCCAAGCTTCTGTGTTTTCCAAGTTCTCGCACCATTTGACTCTCTTGCTGTGACCTCCGCCCCCGGTCTATGAGCTCACTCTCCACCCAGGAGTCCTGAGGGATTGCAGGGGACTCAGTCCTGGACCAGGAGGTAAAGGCTACCTGGACTGTTTCCAAGTAAGCCTGCTCTCTGTCCTTCTGCCCTGATTCTGAGATGGGGACTGGGGCCAACGTGGCCACCTCAGTTTGTACAAAAATAATGTACCTGTTGCTCAAGGCAAAGATGGTCTTACCTGACACAGTAAAGGTGGTGCCGAGGGCTCAACACACAGGCACAGGCAAACTAAACTCAAAACGATGCACACACACCTCGTTTATTCACTCGGCCCCTCATTCCCTAGGCGATTCCTTATGCCTCTAATTCACTTCGGAGGACGTCCAGACTTCGTTCCACGGCCCGCAGGACACTGCATAATCCCCTCTTCCTGGACCGTCCCGATCTCACCTCCCACCTCTCCCCTACCTTACGCTGATTTTTCTCTTTCGCAAATGCTCAAAGCTCATTCCCACATTCGGCGTTCCTGCCCCTCTGTCTGGGCTGTTCCTTTCTTGCCTTTTGGGTTCATCGCAAATGCTACCTTCTTGTAAGGTGACCTGACCATTTCTTCTAATTGGCATCCTCTTACGACATGACTCTGGTTCATTTACTTTACAGTACGTCTCACTCACCTATCTTGCCCATTTCCTTCTTTTCTCTCTATTGTCTATGCCCCCACTGGAATATAGCAGTAATGAGAACATGGCCCTCATCTGTTTTATTCCGCTGCATCCACAGAGCCTGGACAAATGGCCGGTGCACTGAAGACATTTAGAAATATTCGTTGGATAGATGAGTGGATGGATGGATGAATGGATAGGTGGATGGATGGGTGGGTAGTGTTTACCATGTGCCAGGTCCAAGTGGAGATGTAGAGATGAATAAAATGCTGTTTCTTTGCTCAAAGAGTTCACTGTGAAGTAAGGGAGATCTCATAGTCAGGTAGACGTGACTAGGCAGAGTATTTTCTAGTAGAAAGAAGCACGTCTGGAGTAGAAAGGAGGGAGGGATTCATTTTTGCTGGTGGATGTTAATCTGGAAATGTTCTCTAAGGAGGTGATACTTTGAACCATGAGGGATAAATGGAGATTAGTCAGGTGATCAATGAATTTAAGAGCCTTCCCTGGACCCCAGGAAAAGGCAGAGGCTGAACAGTGTTTACATAGTCTCAAAACTGTAAGCTGTTCGGCGTGGTAGAACATGGAGGATGCAGGTTCCTGTGTTGTTTGCTGCCACAGCGCCAGTGTTTGGTATCTGGTTACTCTAGAATTGGTGCTTGATGGTAATACACAAGAATAGGTACTTCCTATTCAAAAGGGAAGCACAGTGAGAAGTAACCTGGCAAGACCAGAGAGTTGGGTAATGCTAGGCCAAGGAATTTAGACCTTAGCCAGAAGACAAGGGGGAACCACAGAAGGGTTGATGAGATGTGTGTTTGTGATCGTCACCTGCTGCAGCACAGAGAATGTGTTGGGGGAAAGTCTAGGCCAAAGCAGGAAAGGTGATGGTTCAGGTAAGAGATGCCGAGGGCCTGAGCCATGTAAAGATGGTTGATACGAGGGGCTAGAAGAGACCCCGAGAGAATGGCACCCTTGAATCCTTATGGATGAGGAATGAAAGGGGGGAATGGAGGGAGAGGAAGGCTCCCAGGTCTCTGGTCAGTGACTAGATGCTAGTCACTGAAATATACAATGTGCGGGGTGGGGTGACGCTCGTGTTTATGTGTCGGGACCCCTCACTTTCACGGGCCACTTTCAAGACCCTGAAACTGATTTTGTATTCACTCTTTTATTTTTCTTAAAGAACCCCCTCCCTGCCTCATTCTAGAAGCTTCAGGCCCCGCCAAGCCTGGGGAACAATTTGGAGGAAAAGAGTGTAAGTTCCATTTGGGGCATGTTGAGTTTCAAGTGGACGAAGAACCTCCAGGTGGAGATGTCCTCCAGGAGCATAGTGTGGTGCTTAGAGCACGGGTCAGGGTTCGAATCCTGACTTCAGGCTGTGCAAACTTGGGCATGTTGTTTGGGATGATAACAATAGTACCATCTTCTTAGGGTTGTTGTAAAGATCTGATGATTCAATATACGTAAAACGCTTAAACAGTGCCTAATGAATAGTTGATCCTCAGAATAGGTTACACGTCAGCTCTTGGAATTCCATGGGGAAGTACAGATCTGGGAGTCATCAGGGTGATGGAGGCCTTGGGAGGAGTGGGATCATGCAGGAAGCATGTGTTAGGGCATGATAAGGACGTCAAGGACAGAGCTCTGTTATGAATTAGGGTGACCAGAGAAAGAGGAACCACCAACGAGGCTGACAAGGATCAGCTACATGGGTGAGAGCGGGGGAGGGGAGTGCCCTGGAAGCCAGTTGGTCATGAGAGTTACCTGCTGCGCCAAGTCAAGGCTGCTGGTGTGGGCCTCGGGGAAGTCACCGGGGAGCTCGTCCGAGGGCCACACTCAGGGTTAGGCCCTAGGAGTGAGTGAGAGTGCAAAGGCAAGCAGGGACTATCTTCCAGAGAGCCACAGGGAAAAGAGAACAGAGCCAGAGAGAGAACACTTTGCGGTCGTTGGTTTGGGTTGCTTTTGGAGGACATGGTTTGCAATCACAGGCCTTGGGGGCTGGGTAAAGGAGTCGGAGGAGAAGATTTGGGAAAGCGAGGAAATAATTGATGAGAAAACATGAATGTTTTGGAAGAATTAGGAAGGGCGGGGTAAAGGTCAGAGTAAGGAGTCAGCCCTGACTAAGCTCTCTGAGTCTGGAAGGAAGGGGCGAGGATGAGAAGGTTATACATAGATTTGTAGGTAAGACAGGAAGTGGGGGAGTTATGCCTGATAGCCCCAGTTTTTTTGTTTTTTGTTTTGTTTTTTCCTACGAAGTAGAATAATAGGCCATCTGTGGAAATATGTAAAATACATATGGCATCTCTCCTACCGTGGGGCATTTAGGAGAAATTGTGATTAAGAATCTTAAAATCTCAAGGGGGAAACCAGGGTTGCGGGAACCAAAGCTGATAGTGAAATTACTAAATTCTTACGAATTCTTTTAATCGAGTAATAACAAAGCACCAAACGCAGCTTGCCAAGCGAGGACGGCCTCAGAGGCAATTGGCACATCCTTATCGGTGCCAAACAGTTCATTTTAATTTACAGTCTTCTGCTTACTAGCTGCTGGAGTATCTCAGGACCTTCCTACCCCGCAGTTTAAACGAAACGCTTACGGACTTAATTTTTCTTAATTCCGAATAATTTTCAAACACACAACAAAGTCGAAGGAATTCTGCAGCGCACACTGGTGGATCTGCCACCTCTCACTTCCATCGTTAACATTTTCCTCAGCTTGTTGATTTAAATGCACTTTTAATCTCAGAATAGTTTTAGAATGACAGAAAAGCCGTGATGTGGTGCAGAGTCCCCTCGCACCCCGCTTTGCCTATTATTAGCATCAGACATTATTAGTACGGTATGTTTGTCACAATTAATGACCTAATAGCAAAATATTATTATTAGCTAGTGTCTACATTTTTTTTTTTTTTTTCAGATTTCCTTAGTTTTTGCCTAATGTCCTTTTTTACGTTCCGGGATCCCACTGAGGGTTCCACATCACATTTAGTTATCCTGTCTCCTCAGGTTCCTTTGGTTGTGACAATTTCTTAGACTTTCCTGGTTTTTGGTGGCCTTGAGGAATAACGGTCAGGCATGCTGTAGGCCATCCCTCAGTTGAGATTTATGTGACGATTTTCTCTTCTGTTTAAAATTAGATTAATTGTTCCAGGTTTATCGAGGTATAGTTGACGTACATCCTTGTCTAAGTTTGAGGTGTGCGACTCGATGATTTGATATCTTTATAAACTGTGAAATGATCACCACAGTAGTGCTAGTCTACACCTTCATCACCTCAAATAATTTCCTTTTTTTTTTTTTTTTGGTAGTGAGAACATTTAAGATCTATTCTCTTAACAACTTTCAAGTACATAATACAGTGTCGTTGACTATATTTACCATGCTGTACATTTGACCCCCAAGATCTTCATCTTATAAATAGAAGTTTGTACCTTTTGAACACCTTCACCATTTCATCGCCCCCCCCAAACCCTGCCACGTCCCTCCACCCCCCTACACATTTGGCAACCACCATTCTGGTCTCTTTTCTATAAGTAGAGTTTTTGTAGATCCTACATGTTAGTGAGATTGTACAGTATTTGTCTTTCTCTGTCTGACTTATTCTACTTAACACCTTCGAAGTTCATCCACTTTGTTCCAAGTGACAGGATTCCTTCTTTTTTTGTGGCTAAACGGTATTCCACTGTATATATACACTGCATCTTCTGTCTCCATTCATACACGGACAGACGTCTAGGGTTGTTTCCATGGCTTGGCTATTGTGAACATGATGATTTTCTCGTGGTTAGGCTGGGGCTGTAGGTTTCTGGAAGAAAGACCACTATGAACACTGACCGTGATGGGCGGCGGCATCACCTGGCTGAGTGGTATTTGTCAGGTTTCTCCGCCGTGAAGAGGGAGGGCAGTTTACCTCTCTCTCCACGTAGACTCATCGGAAGGGAGTCACTAGGCTCGGCCCACATATAAAGAATGGGGAGTTCAGTTCCACCTCCTTGAGGACGTGCTTCGCCTGGAAACACACTTTCGCCTATGCCGTTGGGGACCACCAGCCAGAACTGATGGTTTTCTAATTCGTGGGCTTCCCAGAATTCCCCTTCATGTAATCAGAAAAACCTCAACTTGGCTCTATCACTTGCTCATTTGCCACTGAACCAGAAAAGCCTATCTCTCTCACTCAGGCTTGGTTTTGCTGATTCCTGCAGATAAAGGATAGGTAGTCAATGGCAAGCGGACACTTAAAGATCATTTGTCTCGACCAGAGAGGGGGTACCGAGAAGATTCGACCCCTGGGTTGACACATCTGGAACCAGAATCTGGCCTGATACTCTCCCCAGAAGTTCCTTCCACTTTGCTAATCTTGAATTTAACTTTCATATCTTCGTTATGGCTTTTGTCTTTCCTAAGATAAACCACAGTCACTTCTATGTATTTACTATTTTATTTCAATTTAATTAATTTTTTTAACTTCAAAAAAATCTTTTCCTCTTTCTGAGTTATATCACATGAATTCATGAGTGTGATGAGCTGATTGTATTTTTTCAACGCAGAGCAATGTGTTTGTGTGCGTGTGCACATACGATCCTTACATTTTAAAAGTATGCATTCATCTGTGTTCTACTCAAATCACTTTGCATGCTATACCTGGTGAGATTATGCAATACCAAGCTGCCATACTGTGGGGACCTGGATTTGGCCACATTAAATGCACAATTCAGAATATAAACTGATGAGGAAACTCAACCAGAGTCACGCTCTGTTTGGGTACCAGAGGTCTAGGTCCTGCCTTGACCAGCCCGGACAGCTATTTCTTGATACGCGAGTTCTCTAGGAGGGGAGATTTTGGCTTAGGGCCTCTAACCCAGAGCTCATCTTCTTTATCTGTAAACTGGAGTTCATAATCCCTAGAGATCAGACTGGGTTCTTGGTTATAAGCAGCAGAAACTGACTCTACATAAAACAGCAAATGACATGCATTGAACAGTTCTGGGGGCTGAGAGCTCAAATAATTGGTGGAGATGCAAACAGGCTTACAAAACGCATGGGCTTGGAAAGTGGGCTGCAGCCCTGGGATCTCAGAGAGCCAAACTGCAGCACCCCACAGCACGTTCCCACCTTGGGGGCCGGGCGATGCATACGTATGGCTCCAGATGTTCCATCTGAGCCCATATCTTTCTTTGCGTCACATGTTCAAAGCCTGGACAGTGTCTGGTCAACAGAGGAAAGGGACGGGAAAAATTAACCACGTTAGGTCTACACTGATCAGAGCACTTCCCAAGGGATGCGCAAGGTGCTGATTGAAGGATGGTGATGCAGGACATCCAAAAGGAGCAACCAGCCCCTATACTGACCTTTCCAACTTGTTTTGAGAATTTGGAATAATTTGTACAAAGTACCTGATAGAGTACCTGGTACCCAAACAATTAATTCCTTGGTGTGGGCGGATATATGGAAAACTTTAAGGAGAGAGAAAAATGAGAACTTAAGATAAAATAAAGTGAGATAGCAGTTACCCTCCTGGGAAGACTTGAAAGAGTCAGCCCAGAACTATACTTTAAATGCCTCCTCTTTCCAGACCAAGCCACCAGCTCTGAACAAAGCAGTTTCTGCCACACAGCTTCTGCAGACAGAGCCAGTACTGCAGACTGCTATTGGAGGCAGTGCTTCACTGCCAAAAAAAACCAAACAAACAAAAAACATTGCAGTGGGAAACAGCACACCCTCTGGAATAACTGTGTCCTCAGGAAAAGAAGTGGAACTCTGGGCTATACTGCCCAGCGACACATTGAAGAAGAAGGCACTCTTCACAGCCAACTGAGAGGTTAGTCTAGGATGGAAAGTAAAATATAACATCAGAGCAGAAGGTTTAAAACTAAGTGTTATCCTTATGAAAAGACCCAAGACTACTTTCCCACTAGATAGAGTAGAAATCTTGCTTCGGTTAGTGTTTTTAACAGAATGGGAAAAAAAATTGGTGTCTTTTTTCTAGAAGTCCCTAAATATCCAGTTTATGGATACCTTTAAGCATTCCCAGTGCCAGTTTGCAGTCTGGGTATCAGC
>NW_006431919.1:16113670-16136712 GCF_000325575.1 Pteropus alecto | reverse complement strand
AAAAAAAAAGACTTATGAGTATGCTAATGGGACAGATCCCCCAGGACCCACCCAGAGCTCTGAGCCAAGGGGACACAATGAGACCTGAACATCTGCATTTCACCAAGCTCCCCAGCCAGGAAGCCTGTGACCTGGTGGCCACGTCTGTTTGCCTTTCCCTTGCCGTGGAGAAGGCTTGCTAGGACAAGCTTTATGTAAACAGGGCCTGTTAAACCAAATCAAATTTCACAGGGACTATTAAGAAACACAGAATTATGAAACAGAATACAGTAAATATTTAAGGCAAGCGACCCATATGGACATCTCTTTCTGTGCGAATAGATGTTACGCTAGTTAGAAACCAGTCTTAGACTCTCCCCAGAGATGCAAAAATCCACATACGCAGTTTCGGTTATGTCATAGGAAGTCTGGTTTCCCTGCTTTCGATCAGAGGATGCTCTCGACACACGTGCCTTGGGCCCTCCAGCCCCGGCTGAGCCTGCAGATCCACTAGTCTCGCTGTTAAGGAGAAACCAAAGAGGAAGCTGAAGAGTCACCAAATCTGGAAGGATTCCCACCCCCTGAACAGTCGAAAATAAAAATGAACACGTGCTCTGGTTTCCCAGGGTCTGACAGGGGGGCTGCAGCGGCCTGGTACTTGGGCCTCATAAGGCTCCCTCGTTCACCTGGGCCAGGCACCCCATCACTCCTAGAGGCACTGTGTTGACCTGCCCTCAAGGAGACCCCTTCTGGTGGGAGAGATGAGCGGTCAGATGGCCATGCCTGGGGGGTGTGGCACCCCCAGGACGTACTTAGGAAAGACCCCTAACCCACCTTTGGAAGCTCAGGGGAGTTTTCCAAGGTAGGCGAGAATTAGCACTGACAGGAAAGAGAATTCAGAGGACGTCCCGTACACCTTCTCACGGAAGGGACAGGTGATGTTCTCAGTGTGCATCGAGCGCTGTCTGAAGTGAGTCTGCAGTCACTTTCCAGGCAAGCAGAGTCTGGGGGCTCTGAGTCTGGTCGTGGGGCCCTACGGCCTTTGTCAGGTGACCAGGCAATATCTGAGAAGACATGAGTGGTGGCGAGGCACCCCGGGGCGGGGTGAGGCAACCAGGTTCAAAGCCAGGCCTTAGGTCTGACCCAGTCTCTTGTCTGAAAGGGTTTGAGCAGAGGGGAGAATTGGGGTGTGTGCAGCTGTGGACAGAAGTGGGGAGTGTGGGGCAGGGAAGGACCAGCAGCTCAAGGAGCAGCAGAGGGCAGAGAGGTGCATCTTGGAGAAATGCCTGCAGGTGGAGCTCGAGGTAGCTGTTCCGGCCTCGGCCATCTCCCCTGTGAGTGCTGCTTTAAGGTTCCTCAGCCTTCAGGGTCAGTAGGAGAAAAACCTATTAGAGGGCCCAAGCAGACAGAAAGAAAAAAGAGACAAGGACAGAAGAAGAGCTGTTAGACATGAAACCTAAAAGGGAGATGGAATTTACTACTTCATAAACAAAGATTGGCCATGAGGACCGAAGATGCCCCTACATGACTGTAGTTAAAGAGACCGCCTCACCCTATGATTTCCATGCGTCTCCCCATCCTCCTGCTGGCCTGCCTCAGTCCATGGGTGCTTCCTCCCAGTGACGCGTTCCTTTCCTGCCATATTTGGCTTCCATCAGCACGAAGTGACCCTCCCCAGCCTTCCAACTGAGAAGACACTCTCTCTCATGTGCCCACTCACGATGGCTTTTTCCAATGTGCCCCCAGCAGTTATCCCTTCTGAGAATGGCTTTCCTGGTGCGTTCATTTCTCGGTCATCATTTTCTTTCCTGCTGTTCTTCAAGGCCAGGACCTGACCTGCCTTGTTCATCTCACGTACCTAGTACTTAGAACGGTACCTGGCATGTGGCAGGTATGGCCTGCTAAAAAATTGCTGAATCGATGAACGAATGAATGAATGATGGCTAAATGAATGGTGATTGCATCTGAGGGAAGGAAAAGAGCTCCAGAATCAGACGCAGAGAGACCCTGGAGCTGAGCCCAACTCTACCACTTCCTGGTAACCTGGGGAAAACTCTGAGCCCAGGGTCCTGATTTGTAAAATATGCTATGCGAGAATTGTGGATTTGCAAAGTGCCTGATAAAGAGTGAAGAGCCCGATCAAGTGTTCTCAAATGTAGCTTTTAAATTTTATTACTATGATGAAGAATACGGAGGAGAGTTTGCTGTTATTCCAGAGGTAGGATGGAGTCAGAGTCCAAATGGCCAGCAGGCGAGCTGGAGAAGCGTGCCGCCTGCAGGAGTAGGGAAGGGAAGGTGGGAATGAACAGCTGGAAGGGCCCCTATGCTGCCCCACAGAGGACGAAAAAGGCTGAGCTGCCGGTCTCTCTGCTCTTGAGGGCAGATCCAGCGAGGCTCCTCAGGGCGGCAGTCCTTGAGCAGGTACCAGAGCAAACTGCATGAACCCCACTGTTACTCAGTAACTTGAATGTTTGGGGCGGGGGATGCTCACCTCAGCGTGGCTCCCCCACCTCTGCTTCCCTCCATCAGCCCCCAGCCACGGGCAGCGCCACTGCATCCACTGTGCAGACTGCCCCCTAGTGAAACCAGATGGAGCATGATGGCTTCCTGTTTTGTTTCTTTCATATGATGCAGATGACTCTCCGGATATTGCAGTTGGGCCCGGCCTGCAGAAAAAGGGAAAGTTCAGCCGAACTGAACACATTCTGGAGAAAATGGGGAACAGGGTAAAGACATGGTGGGGTCAGGACCTTAGGAGGTGATGGAGGGAGCCAGGACATCTGGGCAAATGGGGTTCCAGGAAGAGGGGACAGCTTGTGGGAAGGGCTGCTTTAATTGTGAAAATTTCTCATTTCTACTCCTTTCAAAGCTACTGACCGGCCTGCTGGCTGTCTGTGGCTCCCTAAGGAGCCTCCCTGCCGCTATTCTTGCCCTTACGTCGCCTTCCCGCCCACAGCTAGGGAGACTCTTTAAAACGTATCACAGACCCCATCACTTCCCTGCTCAAAAGCAGCCAGGTGCCCCGACCACCCTCAGCGCAAACGCCAAAGTCCTCACTGTGGTCCTTCAGTGTCTCCCGAGCCCATCCTCCCTTCTCTCTCCCTGGCTCACTCCTCCCCAGCTACTCCGGCTGGGGTGCTGTTTCCGGAGCATACCAAGCCAGCCGCAACTTGAGGGGCATTGCCCACAGCCTCCTCCTGGATGTCATTCCCGGTCACCCACGTCTGGCTTCCTGACTTCACGCAGATGCCATCTCCTTAACTGACCTGTCCAAGCAAGCACACCTCATCTGCTCTATTTGTTTTCATGATATTTATCATTACTTCTCATTATTTTAATGTTTATAATAATACCTATAATTGATCAGATGTTTACTTTGTACTGGACACTGTTCTAAACATCCAAGAGTTAATTTGTCTTCCCCAAAACTCCTTGAGGGTGGCATTATAAACTGTATTTTATAGAACAATAACCTGAGGTTCAGTGAGGTTAAGACATTCGCTCAAGGTCTCCCAGCTGGTGAGTGTCAGGGGAATTTCAAACCCTCGAACTTCCCGTTATCAACCACAACAGTCTGGACCAGCACTGCCCGAAAGACCTCTGGGAAGATAGAAATGCTCTGTGTCCTATATGATGGCTGCTGGCCACATGTGACCAGGAATCGAAAATTAATTTTATTTCATTTTTAGTTACTTTTAATTTAAATGGATGGCTAGTGGCTACTATGTTGAACAGTGTGACCCTAGAGCCTAAAATTGTGAGGAAGTAAGGTGTGTGTGTGTGTGTGTGTATGTATGTGTGTGTGTGTGTGTGTATATGTGCGTATGTGCGTGTGTGTGTGTATGCGCGCGTGCGCACGTGTGTGTGTGTGTGTGTGTGTAAAGAGCTTAGAACATAGCCAGGCAAAAAAGTGAATACTCAATGTTTGTTAATCATCATCATCATCACCACCACCACCATCTCCACCATCATTATCATTGCTATTATCATTACAAGTATCCATAAGACTAAGGACTTTGTCTGTTGTTCACTGGTGAATCCCCATTACCTAGAACATCCTTGGCACACAGTAGGTGCTTAATAAATATTTGTTGAATGACTGAATAAGTAAATTAAATTGAATGTGAGACTCGGATAAGGACCAATGATCACACACTCAAACTCTATGGGGGACTTGGCAGGGAATATATATGAATGAAGGGGATGGATTAAGATAATGGGGAAGAATGAATACTACGGCAAGTCAAAGAGAACATGCCTCAGGCAAAGGCTTTTAAAATCTTCTTCTGGGGCTGGGGACAGAAAGGAGGAGCACTGGTCCAAACAGAACACCAGAGATAAAAGACATCCATGTGCTGCCACATTATCACTCCATAACGTCAAGCCTCTCAATCCATTTCCTGAGGTTCAACTCCAGACATCGCACTGCCTTGGTGGGCACCCTTCATCAGGCAATGCAAGACCAGGGCTCAGAAAACCAGCGTCGCAGATGGTGTTAAATAAAGACGTGTTTGTTCACGTTCTCGCGCAGTGCAGATCTTTCTGGGAAAATGGAACGGTGCCTCGGACATTACATGCGCACACACACACACACACACACACAGAAGAAAATAAAGAAATAACATGTGACTAGCTTGAGAAACAGGAACATCGGTCTGGGAGGTGGCAGCTGAGTTAATAGCAGTGACAGGGAAAAGGCCCAGCAGAACACCCTGTGTCTAGAAGAAAGTCTTTTTTTGGATGGGGTTTGAGTTCTGAAGACGGAACCTCTAGTCAGCCTTGTGCTCACCCTGGGACGTTGATTTTTTTTTTTTTTTCTTGAATAGAACAGTAGGCAAAATGGTCCCCATCACTTAAATGTCCATTTCTTTCTCTCCTCCCAGCCGTGCACGATTGTGTTTATGTAAGGCTAAGTGCTTATGATGTAAACGTCACGCTGGCAGGGCCTTACCCGCCTAACTTCACCTACTTTTGCCTTCCTCCAGTGCCCGCATAGTAAGATGAGTCCTGTTCTAAGAACCGGAGTCTCTAGTATGAGTCACAGTCTTGTGAATGTGGGTACCTTCTGGCCACTGATGAGATTAGGTCACGGGGGTCCTTCTGACTTAAAAAAAAAAAACCCTATCACTCAGTGATTCTAAATCAGAAGTGACTTGGGTACTCTACAACCAACAGAGGTGGTGTGTATGACCCACGTGGCTTTTTAAAAAGTTGATTTGTATTCGTTTTCTATTGCTGCTGTAACCAATTACCTCAAGTAAGTGACTCTCAACATCACAGAGTCGTTATCTTATACTTCTGGAGGTGGAAAAAGCTGACACGGGCCCCACTCTGCTAAAATAGAGGGCTGCATTCCTTCCCGAAGGGTCTAGGAGAGATCCCTTTTCCTCGCCTCTCCCAGCTGCCAGAGGGCACCCACGTTCCTTGGCTTGTGGTCCCCTCCCTCAAACCAGCAACGCTGCATCTTCCCGAGCCTTTCTTCCATCTTCGCACCTCCCACTGACTCTTCTCCTGCCCCTCTCTTGCATTTTTAAGGACCCTTGTGATTACATTGGGCCTACTCAGATGTTCCAGGACAACCTCCCTAGCGTAAGGCCAGCGTATCAGCAACTTTAATTCCCCTTGGCCATGTAACCGATCATATTCGGATTCTAGGACATTGACTACATTTCCTCTTTTAAAAAAAAAAATGAATAAATGAATAAAATCTAGCTTTCTAGCTACTCTTAAGCAAAGATCTGGCAACACTGGACTCCACCCTGGCACGAGGAGGCCTCGTTATAATATAACAACAATCAGCTTGAACTGAGCTGTTTCCTGTTCGCCCCAGTCCCTACCCCTCCTTATCATCTTCCTAATGCCTGAGCGAGTTGCCATTTGTCATCGAATTGGATTATTGTTTTTCCCACCAGGCTTGCCTTACTCACTTGCATCACCCCGCCCCCCCAACCGCCTAAGAGCCTGCAGCACCTTTTTTGAATTCTAGGAAAGCTCAAGTCTACCGCTTTGCTGTCTGTCTGTATCGGAAATATTACAGTGTACACCGCTGCAATACACAATTGATGCCCATCTGCATGTGATTTGGGTAAGGGGAGCTACGTGTGGGGAACCCACAGCTAAGGAGAACTAACTGTCTCTCTGAGCTGGTCCCTGGGGGAGAATGAATGAGTCAAGTATGTTCACAACAGGAAACAATGCCAGCAAGGGCCACCATCAACGGTGTGCCAGGGGCTGCACTTTGTGTTTGCCATTTTATTTCATTGACTCCTCACGACCACTCCATGAGGTCGATGCTATTATTTAACCTTCCCCATTTCCCTCTGGAAACGGTGGCACAGAGAAGTGAAGTGAGTTGCCCAGGGTCACATAGCTGGGGTATAACAGAGTTGAAATTCGAACATGTTATTCTGACTCCAGAGCCTGAGTCTCGACTCCTCTAGGTTCTGTCTTTAGAAAGAGAGAGTTCTCTGTGGTTTCAAGCATTCGAGGGTTTCAAGCGGACCCGAAGGATCATTCCAGCAGGTCTGCAGAATGGACTTGAGTCTGAGTTCCCTCTGAGTTTCCAGGTTCACACGGGAATCCTCTGAAACAGGAACAGAGGCTGTCTCTCAGAGGATGCCACAGCTCAGGGGAATTCTAGCCTTGATGTTGCCCAGGGAGGCTTCCTAAACCATAACCCTGGCAGTCCGAGCATACAAGACGCTTGCAGGAGAGCCTGAAACTCTATAACAGATAACAAGGAACGATGGTAGGGGTGGGGGAAAAAGGGGGCAAGCTTGTCATGAGAATCTGGCACTTCTGTTGGCTTTTCAGACATTAAATTTAGAGCTGAGGACCCGTATAAGCTCCTTGATGTAAAGATACGGCAGACTCTGCAGTTCTGGTAAGGTCAGGATAAGGCAATGCTCCGAGGAGCCCATCAAACATCTGGGAATGAGCAGCTGCTGGGCTCACGGTCACATGCTTGAAGGTGCCTCTGCCTGAGTTACAAGTGGGCTCCTGCCTGTGGCAAATGGGATTCTGATTTCTTGCTAAATGAAAACAGAGTCACCATTTGCCAGGACAAGTAAAGAGTAGGGAATTCTGCTTCACAGGGTCCTTGCAGGAGAAGACTGACCAAGGCACCAGTACAACTAAGTGACAGCTCTGTGATTAGGGGCCTGTATGTTCCCATTTGCCCTGGACTCTGCCTGCTGTCCTGGTGTTACTAATATGACCCTTTCCACTTTCAGAAAGTCCCAATTTGGCTGATAAAATAGTAGATCACCAGACCATGAGCACACTTCCAGCTCCTAGAACTATGAGAAAGAAATGTCTGTTGTTATCAGCTACCCAGTCTGTGATGTTTTGTTATAGCTGCCCAAACAGACTAAGACAAGTTGCAAGCAACAGAACCCCATAAGCTAACTTGTTGGAAGGATACTGGGGCACTCCCTCATTCAAAAGGACGGTTTTCAGAGGCAGGCTGGAACACAGAGAAGCCAGACAACTCCAGGGGTCTCCACAGCAGAGCAACACGGGTTTCTTCAGGGCCCTGAGCTGTCATTTTCCTCCCTTACTTTACTCTTTTCTTTCCCTCCCCCCACTTCCCCTCCCCACTCAGCCTGACCCAGCTGAGTTGACACCCCTAAGTGGGTATCACCCTACTTGCAGGGTGTATTCTAGGGACTCAACGCAGAGAGTCTGCACCACTAACCCAGCATTAGAATCGCTAAGCCCGTTTTTTTCTTTTTGAATTGGAGAAAAATATAGGCAGACCAAGAATCGTTATTTTTAGGAAAACTCAAAGGCAAAATATCCTTTGATTCACAGCCCAATGAGTGTAGGCATAGTGTTCTGGGTAAATACTGATCACTCACCTCGTAAAATTTCTGTCCCTGGAAAACGCATCTTACAGTGGAAAGAGTCTTCGCGTCAGACAGGTCTGTTTTCAAATCGCACCTTCTACCTCTGACTGTGAGGCTTTGGACAAGCATGTGTTCTTCCCCAGACTTTCTCTGCAATCTGTAAAATGGGTATGTATGCCTCCATCTCCCTTTCACAAAGAGCAGTCAGAAGGCTCATAGGATATAATACATGTAAGTGCCTAGAATTTCTTTGCCCCAAACCCCCGAGGCCTCCGGGAAGTATCGACAGACAAGCTCTGTTTTGTAGATGCATCGTCTTCTCCCCAAACCTCTACCCGACTCCTTCTAAAGGGACTCATGGTCTCTGTTCCTCTCCACACCGCCAGCTCCATGCTCTCGGAAAAGCTCTGACACTCGTGCACCAGGAGGTGCCCCTCCTAGGACAGTGGATTGGAAGATACAGTCGGTCTGGGTCCAAAGTCTGCAAGGTCAGGTATAAATGGGTGGGCAGGGCAACCGATATATTTACGGCAGGTCGTGCAGCCAAAGTCGGGAGCCCCACAAATTGTGAGGAGACCCCTAGCACCAAGGCCGCAGGTGAGGCAGGGAAGTCCAGACCGGAAGTCATCAGCTAGATGACATGCCAAGATGGAAGGGACAAATCACAAAAGTCGAACAGACGGAAAGCCACCCGGCCCTGAGTTGGCTTTTCTTCTCCATATCTGCTGGCTGTGGGAACTTGCGATCTCTCAGCCTCTGTAAAATGGGAGCATTGCTGTCTACTCACAGGGCTTTTGTGAGCATCGAAGGACCTGAGAGCTATAAAGGGCTGCCTGGCTTGCTGGTCACATCTCCGCTTCACCGTGAGGGCACAGACACGCTTCTGGGGCCCACAGTTCTTCCTTGGAGACGCAGCCGGAGGAGGCCGCAGTCACCTTGGCTGGGCTGCAGGTAAAATTGTTTTTGCCTTCCTTGCCCTCCCCCCAGCTCTGCCCCTCTCCGGCTACCAGAGGAAGAGGGGGAAGATTTTCTTCTTCTCTCAAGCTGAGGAGCCCACCTTCCCCTCTCCTGCCCTCTGTCCGCACCTCACCCACCCTTCCGGGCACTCGGGGAGTTTCCCTTTGAGCAGAGCTGTCTGGGGATAGGCTGCCCAAGTCAAAAATAGGGCCAACAAGGAAGGGAGGCTTGACAGGAAGTCCAAATAAGCATTTCCTCCCACCCACCTTTGTATGTGTGAGGTACCTCAGCTAAAACAGCAGAGAAAGAGAGACAGAGAGGATGAAAAAAACGTGTATTTTCTGAAAAGAAGAAAATTGTCAGCTCTGAGGAAGTGGAAAATATTGCTCCTCGTTGCCTGGCATGGGGCAGCTGCTTCATGTTTTCCTCACGCACATCGAGCCCCGGGGTGGGGGAGGTGCGGGCTGCGGTGGGAGGACAGTCTTGGTGGCTGTCAGGACTGTGTCACCCCACGGCCTGCGGGAGCGCTGCTGAAGAGGGCTCCTGCACAGCCAGAGATGCCGCATCGCAGGCCTGTCCCCACTGGCGTCCCCCATTCCGAAGCAAAGTCGTCACATTCTGTGCTTCAGCGCATGGCCACCAGGTGTGCGGAGCTCCTTGCCCAGTGGGGCGGTGAATTCATTCCCTTCCCTGGCTTTCTTCCCTTGACATTCCCCACACAAGGTGCTTCAGAGAACTGTCCCCTTCCTGTGAGACTGACAGCTACGGTTCTCCTGCCCTCTGAGGGCAAACCCACACGGACTCTAAAGAAACTTCCAACAGCGCTTCGCCTCAGCCTCAGGTGATACGTCGAGCCAGAGGTGGGGAGGCGAGGCTGGGATGGCCCCGTGTGAGAGCGTCCTCCCCACTGCCTGCCCCGTCCCGGGCTGGCTCCCTCGCTGGGCCACTTGTCCCCACTTTTCTCCTTTCCCCAGCAAGCACCCTCTTAAATCCCAATGAGCGCATCCTCCCACCCGCCTTCCAGCTTCTTAGGTGCCTCTCCTAAGAGGCTCAACACATTTTCCTTCCAAAGTCCCTACTTTCCATTCCCCCCCCCCTTCCCGGTGCCTAAACAATGTCTTCCCCCCACCCCCACGCACAGAGACTGAGACTCTCGAGTCTCTTTTAATGAGCTGCTTATGTTTTCTCCCCTGAAATTAGCCGTGAAGCAGGTAGTTATCTCCTTACCCTATTCTGCCGCGGGTTAGCGAGAAAGAAGGGGGGTTCGAATCTGGACGGGGCGGAGTGGGGCAGGGAGGACGTCACGGAGACCCCCCTCTGGGTTGCAGCATGCTGCTCCTCCATCTACTTTTTGTCCCTAAGATTGAAAAATCTGACCTGTCACTCCCTGCGAGCGCTGCTTTTTCTGTCCACGGCTCTGTTGGATGCACGTTCGTGTCCCCATGTCTGTGTGTTCGCACGATGCTGTTCTTACTTTGCTCAGAGACTACGCGACCCCTTTCGAACCTCGAGACAGAGATTACACGGCCTAAGAAGGCCTCTGCTGACTTCTCAATGTGCTGCTTCATGAGTGCTGGGATTCTCCACCCAGCTGGGAGACAGAGAAATGGGAGAGGGTCTCACCTAGGCCACGGCTTTACGTCACCGTGCCTGACATGCTCCCCTGTCTGTCTGTTTCGTGCTCGAAGCCAAGACCAATGCCCTTTAGAGGACTTGTGTGAGTTGGCCTTCATCCCTGACTGTCATCACTGCAGCATCTCACCCGTTGTGGCTGTACCCAAGAGCTGCTACTGTCATTACCCGTTAAACAGATACGGAGCCTGAGGCTGAGCCCATGGGCTGGCCTGCACAGGGTCACCCTGGTCCTCCTAGAGTCCTGACCCATTCTTTCCCAGGGCTAACTGGCCCTGCCCCCGAGAGCCTCCGGAACCCTCCAGACACAGACAGGAGATGTGAAACTCATTACTGTTGGGAAATCATTGAGAATCGGGGAAGAGGAAAGGCTCCGGGTCTGAAGCAACCAGCTTCCCCTTGCGTCACCTGCTCTCGCCTGCCCAGCTGCCCTTTCTGAGGAATGGGCCATGGTCCTGTGGGGTGGGGACACCAAAGGCCTGCCTCGCGGAAAGGGCTGTATCTGCCGAACTTGTCCAGATTGACGGCCTCACTTGCTCTTCGTGGAAGGCAGACAGACGGAGTGGAAAAATCACACAGGCTCCGGAGACAGAGCTGGGTTTGAATGTCTACCCTGGCTTGGGCCATTTATAGAACACCTCAGAGCCTGAGGTGGCAGAGAGGTCAAGGACAGGGGCTCTGAACTCAGAGAGGGTCCCGGATGAGACCCACTGCACAACCTACATGCCCAGTGCAAGGGGGCAGTTTTCCCTTCGGTAAAGCAGGAGTCATAATGGTACCAACAATTAAATAAGATAATTAATGCAAAGTCCTTTAGACCATCCCTGGCATGGTCCCGTGTTGCATAGGTGATGATTCTTATCATCATCATCACTGTCACCAGGTTTCTTGACTGCTGTGTCTCTCTTCTAAATGGGCACCGGGGACTGGCCATCTTAGCCACATTTAGTGGATAATTCTTCTCCCAAAGCCTAATATTTAGCTATACCTTAATTCTAACTTCCGCTTTTCTGGAGATTTCTATTCTTCCTGTGTGGGAATGAACATCATTTAAAAAATTGTTTCTACTCTTAATGACGATCTTGAATGTTTCCACAGATGTGGTGTGTTTTATTTGCTCATGACGTACACCCCGAAACACACATACACACAAAAACAGACACACACACACACACACACACACACACACACACACATGCACACACTTCCTCTATTTCATCTTCCCTATGCTAAAATCCGGCTAATTCCATGACATCTTCTTGGATTGCTCTACCTGGAAGCCATTTCTCTCTCCCTCTCTTTTCAAATGGCTTTTTTTTTAAAAAATTGTTTTCTGCTCCTCTGGTGATTTGAAAAGTGAAGTGACCTCTCTCAGCAGCAGTGGGGCTTTTGAAGAGCAAGACCAGTTTTATTGAGAGCCCTCAGATGCAGGCCCTGTGAGAAGCACTCAGCCTGGGCTGCTTTCAGCTGATGCTCCAGTACCTTGGGAGGTGAGGAAGATGCCAGCTCAAGTTTATAGACCACTTTTGTAAAGCTGCCGTGCCTGGGATGAAACGCATGTCTCACCAAAACTCACGACGACCTGGTGAGGCTGGTGCCTTGCAGTGACCGTGGGGCTCTGTCGATTGTGCACGCAATGGAAAAGGGGCACAGCCAGCGCCACTCTTGGAAAAGCTTCAGGACGACAACGCAGCGTCTCCCGGCTCGTACAGCAGGGCTCGGTTCTTCGCACAAGAACCGATGGCCACCTGAGTGTGGGCACAAAGAACTAGACGAAGCCACGGACTTGTCTTCAGAGGCTTCGACGTTGCATAAATACGTTTGCTTCTAGACGCTGGACTTGCCCTTGGCTGACAAGGTGCTCAGGCCACGAGAAGAACACAGAGTCTGAGACCGACTAAGGAAAGAGACGATTTCCATCTCCTGTCTCAAGGTCACGCCAGGAAATGTGCTCTTTGGGTAGAATATGCAGTAGAAACAACAGTGAATAGACTATATGACAGCATCGATAGCAATCATTACTTTTTCCTTTTAATTTTTTTCTTTAAGTTTGTCTAGTTTGATGGATCTAAGTTTTATGTGCGTATGAAGCAATTCCTCTGTTTTCCTATTTAACAGATGCGGAAACCGAGATTCCTAGATTCTACGATCTTGTCCGAGGTCGCACACAGGATGGAAACAGTCCCTTCAGAAGCCCGGGTCTGCCCAGTGTGGCCCCTTCCTCAGCCCTGGGTGCCCAGCTCACTCGCTCGCTCAGGGGAACCCTCCCCTAGTAACTTGGAGAAGCAGCTAAAAGAATCTCAGCTTTAGCCTTTTGAGAGAGACTGAGGGGTCGGGGAAAAACATGAAAAGGCCACTCTCCTTCCTCTGGAAAGTCACTGTTGTAAGAGATTGTGTTTTAGGTCAACTGTCAAAATAGATTTTCATCTGCCATGACCCAGTCGTGCGGGACTGTGGTGTAGACATACGGGTGGGTGCCAGGAGTTTTATAGAGACGTACCTGGACTCACGTTGGAGTCTAAGTCCCTCTCATCGCCCCTTCCACTGGGCTGGGGCGGCAGGGACCAGTGGGGACTTACAAACCCTGTCGCTCTCTGTCTCTCCAGTGCTCAGAGCTGGGCTTCCTTGTTTACTTATTTAGAGCCCAGCAGAGGAAGTGGTAAAGGAAACTTGCTGAGTCGTTTTCTGAGAAGAGACCATATTTGTTCGTAGAGGAAGCCGTTTCTTTCTGGGATCTGGTTGCAGCAGAAAAGACGTTTGCTCCAACAACGTTGTTCCAGAAGGTGCCTGGGGGTTGGAAGAGCCAAGGACACCTCCACACTCTGGATTTGGGGTTCTCTGTTCATGGGTGCAGCACCTATGCTCGGCTTGTGAGCTTCCTTTCGGGAGAGCAGCCATGGCATTGAAGAATGTGCCCTTCCGCTCAGAGGTCCTGGCCTGGGACTCCGACAGCCTTGCAGACTATTTCAAGAAGGTGAGCCTTGCTCTTTGTTGGTGGTGGGGCCGGCAGTGTCCTCAGTGGGAGGCTTGAAGATGGAGCCTGGAGGAACACGAGAGGTGAAGAACATAGCAGAGGGACTCCAAACTCATGGCAACCTCACCAGTTGAGTGAGTGCCGTGTAGATATACCTACACCACTGAATGTCCCTGGCAGTGAGATCTGGGGAGAAGGGAGGCCCTCGAGTTAATGTGTACCTACTACGTGCCAGAGCTTGAATTTGTGCTCTCCAGGCACTGTCCCCTTAGCCCCGTTGCAAAATAAACTCAAGGAGGTTAAATGGCCCAAAGCCCCAGGGACGACATGTGACAGAGGCAGGGTTCCAGTCACGCCTGTCTGCTCTCAAAGTCCATGCTCCAAGATGCAGAACTATTGTAACCACTAACGAGATCAAGACTACTTACTAGAAAGGGAGAGATGGAGTCCTGGGGGTAGGAGAAGGCTACGATGACCTATGCCGGAGGTGGCAGCTAGGCGGTCATCGCTCACGACCCCGAAAGAGGAGTCTCAAGCCCTTATGAGGGACAGAGTCTCCCTGGAGCTTTATGAGTGTCTTGTGAGGCAGGTCACAAAACTGATATGAGCCCAGGCTACAGCTAGGGAAACTGAGGCCCCTATGGAGGGAGAGGCTTGGCCAGGCAGGGTCAGAAACCAAGCTTGTGGCAGAGCGAGGACCAGAATGGTGCTGTCCTGCCTTCCGGCCTTGGACATGGAGATGCTCAAGTGGCCCTGTGCTTGGTCATCTGGTGCTGGGACCACAGGTCATATATCTGCTTGGGCAGATCCCAAGCCACATGATTCAGTTAGGGTCCCTGTGTCCCTGTCCAAGGGATACAGTGTCTTATGAGGGGCACTTGACCTCACACCCCCATCCCTGGAGGCTGGCATGGAATTCAGTTGAAATCAGACTGCCATAAAGGTGCGATTTTAAAGTTGAGACCTTAGAGATCATCTAAGTCAATTTTCCACTTTTTTTCCGGAGACAGAATAGGCTTCTCAGGACACATAGACGACCCTGGGGTCTATATGGTACCAAGGTATTTACTGTCACAACTGGTCTTCCCCAACCTAAAGACGAAAAGTATGAAAATGTTGAATCGAGTGTGGCATGATAGAGAGACAGCCCACAAACCCTGTTATTTGCTGCTTTTTGTGCATCTCATTTCTGTTCCTTTCCTCTCTAAAAATTCATAATAAATTTAGGTTTCGGTATTGCTGGTGCAAAGATCACTAGACAACTGGCCTTTGAAGGGTGTTTCTGAATACTTTTCTTAATGTAGATCAAATAAACGAGGGCCACAAGGTGAAATTTGCCAAGATGCCATAAAGTGGCATGTTAGCTCGTTAAAGAAAGGAGAGAAGCATTGAGAATTAGGAAGGGTCGCCAGGGAACGGGATGAGAGGCACAGATGGGTTCCAGCTCCAATGCGAGACAGAGAATAGCACGACGCTGTCCAGAAACAGAAGAATCCATGGGAAAAGTCCCCTTCAGCACGGGGAGTTGGACTACAGGCCAGGGACGATGCAGGGAGGGTGATCTCCGCCCGAGCTGGTGGGGGCGGGTGGATCTTTCTTCTTGGAAATCTCAGACTCTGAGACAAGTTTGCAGGCTCAGGACAGGTTCCCCATCCCAGCGTAAAAGGAATGAAGACAGGAACAAGGAGACTGGGGGGGCATCTGTGATCTGGAAAGTCCCAGCCTCCAGAGACTCAGACGCCTTCAAGTCCTGAGCATCTCAGTTTGCTAGAGAGAAAAAATACCAAGTGAATGACCATGGAGCCCCTTGGACGTCCTGTCTAAAGGACGTCCTGGCAATGAAGCCGTGGGGTCAGGCCCCCCTTGGAGACAACACCCTGTCAGCTCCGGAGTTAGACACACCTTCGTTTGAATCCTGGCTCTGCCACCTGCTGGCTGGGTTACCTTCTCTTAGGTACTTGTCCTCCCTGTGCCTCAGCTGCCTCATCAGTAAAATAGAGATACTACTAGTAACTAATTAACCTCATGGGATGGACGGGAGAATTAAAGGAAATAATCTGTGTGAGGTATTCAGCTGGGGGTGGGGAGAACTCACTGCGTGACTCTGGGCCAGTCCCTTCCCCTCTCCGGGTCTTGGCTGTCCATCTACAACACGTGGTACATGCTCTAGACCAGTGCCATCCACACCTGGGTCCTCATAAGAATCAGCTAAGTGTTTGCTAAAAATATAGATTCTAGCCCCCAGGCCCAGATATTACTGGATGAGGATCAGACTTCCAGGCAGGCCCCAGGCTGCAAGGCCATCTGCCTATCTAGAGTTGAAGTCAGCACATGGACCAGATTCTGCTGATAACGATGGCAGCAAACTTGATGAATGAAGGGCAGTTGACTATTCCAAATATCACTTACAGCTCATGGCATGGCGATAAGAGGGAGGCTCAAGGCTTCTCCGATGCTGCTCGCTTTCCACATTGACCTCTAAATCGGCTTTTTCTGAGCTGTCTAATATTCATCCTACCCTTTCAAGCCAAGAGCCTGTGACCATTGTATTTGCTTCTTAGTCTTGGTGGCCATTAGAAAAGGCCATGATTTGAAATTTGTACCCAAAGAAAGTTGCCACAAACTGTGAGACTCACACTTGTGAGGAGAACCTGGGATTCTGAAGCACAAACATTGAACCTTAAATACTCCAGCCCAAACATCAACTGTAGAGCTATTTCCAACGCAAATGCTTATGCTACTGAGGATAAGGTAAAGAAGCACCTGGTAGGAATCTCTATTAATGTGACTCTTTGGGAAAGCAACCAAGACCCTAAGAATCATCCTTCCCGTTAACCCTCTAACTTGATTCTGAGAATCTTACTTAACTAATTTATCTTAAGTAGAAGGAAATAAAACTGGATGCAAAAGAATGTCCACGTGTCCTACGTTTTGATCTGAATAGTGTATTAAGTTGATTTTAAACCTGTCCACTTTACTCACTGGATGTAAGTTATAATGCTATTCAAGACTAAAGGGACATTCCTTACAGACACATGAAAGCTTTGTTCTGAAGGCCTACTGTCACCTCTGTCGTCTACTACCCATAGGACCTCACGCAAGTGACTTGACTCTCTATGCTTTTGACTCTCCATCTGGAAAATGTCAGGATTAAATGACTTAAGATTGGTTTAAATACCTAGAACAGTGTCTGCCATAGAGCAAGCGTTTGATAAGTATCAGCAGTTGCTATTATCGTTACTGGAGCAGCAGCTTAGTAAACAACCACCGTGTTCAGTGATAAGGGAGTAATTCAACTCATGTTTAAAATAAATTTGCAATAACACGAGGCAGTGCTTATAGAATCATTTCAAAGTAATTTTAAGAGAAAAGTCAGGATAACAAGATTGAATATAAATTATAACCTCGATTCTGTTTAAAACTATGCTTAGCAAAAAACACTGAAGGAAACGTACAGCCATGTTCAGCGAGGTTGTCTTCGGGTGGGGAGACAATGAATGTCACTTATTCACTTCTTTTAGCTCCTTGATACTTGCCTGAGGAGCATATCGACCCTTTAGAGCCGTAAGGAAACTCTTTCTTTCTGCAGAGGTTGGCCCCGAAGCCTCGGACCTAGGCAATTTCTCCATTTCAGAGAGTCCCGAGGGGTTAGTGAAAGCAGGGCTGAGGTGAGGACAGGCCCCTCTGCTAGACAGGGGAGGGAGGGGGAGTCTGGCTAGCCACAAGTACCGCAAATTGCTAAGCTCCTGGGCCATGCGAGGGAGGGGAACCAATGGCGTGAGCCTGCCCGCAGTGACAGTACCTTCCTCTCTTCACAGCTGAACTTCAGGGACTGTGAAAAGGCCGTGAAAAAGTATCACATTGATGGGCCCCGGTTTTTGGTAAGTACTGGCCCGTCCGATGCATCGAGACCAAAGTTGTTCTGAATTTTAATTGATGGTTGCAGGGTCAACTGGTCTACCTTGTCCCTACGGATGCCCAGGGTCAAAGCCTGTTTGCAGGATCCCCACACAACCCTTTGCCTTCTTCAGAGGTTTTGTATGAAATTCTCTCTCATCACCTCTCAATATCCTTCTTTTTAAGATACCTCCCAGATCTTTCACTGTACCAAGGTACATTCCAAAGTCAAAGTATAAAGAAGAAATCCAAGGATAATTAGCACACACACGCACACACACGCCCCTTGAAAATTCATTCAAATACCATCCATACTTTGAGAAGCCCAAGGGGAAAAAAAGGAGCATACGGAGAACAGAAGATTCTTTTTCCCCATCTCTCATTCTGGGATACAGACTCACGGAGTAAAGAGCATTTCCATGAAAACGAACCTTTGCCACTGGGTAAGAGAGACCCTGGCTACACGAACACATCCCTTCTGGGCACATTTCTGCATCCTTTAAAAAAGAAGTGGGAACAAGCCTCCAAAGGTCTCATGGGGTAGGTGGTTCTGATTTGGATCGGAATGAGGAGGGCGAGCGAAGCTAGGTTGTCCTGCAAGGCCTAGTCAGCAGCAGTGAGGGACTTCGGGATCAGAAGCGGCCAGAGAGGTCACGTGCTCTAGCTCTCCACCCAGCACACCCATCCATCTCCTCTACTGCATCCCTGCCACCAACATTTGCTTGAATCCCTTTGGTGATGATGAGTTCACTACCACCCATCGTGACTGCCCCCTTCGGGGTGGCTCTCTAGTCTCATGCTGAGACCAAATTCGTGTCCCTGTGGGGTTGAGCTTTGCTTTCACATGCCACGTATGACATGCTTATTCATTATTCCACCTAAATCGCTCCTTCATTCACCCATCCACTCACTTGACAAGTGTCTTGCTGAGCTCCTGTTCCATACACACAAGACCATGCCATGTGCTGGGAATAGAGAGATGATTAAGATGTGAATTCTGTCTTCTGGAAGCTTGTTTTAGAGCAGAAAAGTACATTCAGGAAGGTAAGTGAGGAATAATGGACAGAAGTGTAACATGGTTTGTTCTGAGTCACACACCTGGTAATTGGACTAAAGCACACATTTAATTGAACCTAACGCTGCGTGAGCTTTTAACGATGCTATTTCTTCATATTGAGCCCTGAGTCAATAGCATCCCTAGGGTTTTGTGTTGTTCTTGCAAATTACTGCTAAACCTGAATGTTTTATTCTGGTGCATTTAGCACTGAGAACAGAGACTTCTCGGGGCCAAATGAAAAGGGGGTGAGACACCTTTGAGGATGGTCGTGGTTGTTCCCTGATGCCCTGGGCCACCTTGCCCTGAGTCTCCCCTTACTCCCTCATCTACTAACTGAGCACATTGGCCTGGGCGATAGTGGGTGACAGTCGCCTCCAGCCCTGTGAGCCTCAGGCCTGTTAGGACATGGCTATTTCCTTGGTTGAGAGATGGTATCTGAGCAGCTTTGTCCCCACTTCCCTAATATCTGGGCCCTGGCAGGCCCTCTGAGAACTCTACAGATTCCGCTCATTGTATGAACGGGGTAGTGAAAAGAGGGGTGCTAAGGGCCAGGAGAGCAGAAGTGGAACCCCACGCCTGCCCCAGCAGCTGGAGCATTTAAAGGCAGCTTCTGTTAAAAGCCACCCTCCACCCTAGGTGCTCTGGGTACAATTTCTTATCTGTCACTCCCTCTAGCTCTATAATATTTAGGGCCATCCTGCTATTGAAGACAGAAGTGAAAGGCCCTTATCTTTTCCCCTTCCTTCCTTCCTTCTTCTTTAGTGTAGGAGCTAGCAGCTCCCTTGAATCTTTTTTGCTGCCATTTTGTTTTTATGAGAAGGGTGGGACCTTGTCTCATGGGGTATGGGGGTGCCACGCTTCCAGAAAGTTGAAAATATTCTTGGAAACTGTGTCAGTTGCGAAGGCATGAGGCTGCCTGTAACAGAAACCTAACCACAATGGTTTAGCCAAATTGGGGTTTATCTTTTTTGAGTGATAAAAAATTTAGAGGTGGGCGCTCAGGGCTAGTGAGCTGCTGAAGGAAGTCATTGAGAACCCAGGCCCCTTCTAGCCTCTGGGGAAAGCCTGTGGCTTCTGTCCTAATGGTTACAAGACGGCTACTCTATCTCCAGGCATCTCATCTGTATTCCAGGTAGGAGGAAAGGACACTGGCAAAGAGTAAAAGGTACAAAGGTGCCTAGGGAATGCATCTTCCCCTTGTATTCAGGAAAGCAATAACTTCCAGAAGCTCAGTCCAACAGATGTCAGGTTATTTCTCACTGGCCATACTGAGTCCTGTGATCTTAGCCATGTGCAACAGAGTCCAGGGTGTGATATGTTTTGAACAGAGCACATTTGCTGCTCTGAACAAAATCCAGGCCCTGTCATAACAGAGTGGATGTTGGGTAGACAAGCCCAGTGTCTGCCATGTGGCCTCTCCAGGCCTCTCTCTCGTACCCCTCTTGAGGACACACTTGGCATAAATCATACCTGCACAAAGCCTCACGTCTAACTCCAAGTCACTGTGTAAGTAGCCCAGAGTTTGCTGAAGGTGTTTGAAGGAGGTGGAGGAGGGGGTTACATCACATAGCAAAACTCCCCAAATCCTGTTTACACATCTGTCATCTTTCCTCCCAGTTCCTGTCCCTCTACTAAAGGGCTTGATCTTCCCTAACATCCTGCCATTCCATGTCTCCAGTTATGCTCACGTCCACCTTCTCCTTTGCTTTCTTCCTGCAATTCCCTTAGTGTGTGTCCCCAACTCAGCAAAATAGAAGGTGGCAGCCAGCCACCCAAGACTCAGCAGTACTCAGCCCCTCTGGCAGCTCCCAGGAAGCCTTCCACTCATCATGCCACAGGCTGAGCATGAGTCTTAATACAACCCTGAGACGGGGTGGTTCTGGAAGGAGGCGATGCTACTGCTCTGTGATGTTGAAGAGGGAGAGGGGAGAAGAGAGAGGGAGGAAGAGGAGGAGGAGGAGGAGGTGGAGGAGGAGGAGGAGGAGGAGAGGAAGAGGAAAAGCTTGAACAAAAGCTGATTTTCTCATGACTCTTGGAAGACTCCTGTCTCAACCCTGCCCCAGGGTCTGATAACGGGGCTGGGTCGGTCACTGCCCCTAAGAGCTGGAGCACATGAGTCTACCTAGCACATTGCTGAGGTGGCCCAGCCCCTGTGCCAGCTGGGCTCAAAGGGAAATGTGCCCAGCTCTTCCTAGTGGGCAGCAAACAACCCACCAAGCAGCTCCCAGTCCAGAGGGGAGAAGAAGCAAAGACACTAACCTCTGAGAGCCAACGAGACCCCAACTGCTCCCTCCCCAGGGGGTAGAATTACTCATCTAACTCACCATTTCTCACTCGTATAACATGTGTCAAGCATATGATATACAACATCTCATTCAATCCTCAAGAGCCCTGAAAGCTGGCCATTATTATGAAAACGATTCCCATTTTACAGATAAGGAAACTGAGGCTCAGAGAGACTAAGTTTATGTCCTAAATCAGACACCTGCTAAGAGGATGGACTAAGATTCGAACTCAGCCTGTCTGACTCCAGAGCTCTCGCCCTAACCAGCCTGACTCTGGACTTAGAACGTCGACGGAGCCCTTTTTGGTCTCAGCATTGATTCTACAGAAAGTGTGTCCACCGTCTTTTCTGTCCCCAATAATGACATCCCTGTCTTTCCTCCTCTCTTCAAGCCACCTTCTCTACCCTTTCCATCCTCTTCTCCTCCAACATAGGCCACTAGGACCCTCAAAGGGCAGGAGAAGGGATCTTGCAGGAAGAAAATTGACCCTATATGCACAGAGCAGGTTCCAGACCCAGCTCCATCACCTATAAGCTGAAATTCCCTGAATGAGCCAAGCCTCAGCTTCCTCATCTACGAAATGGGGATGTCGATAGTTCCTACATCACAGGGTTGACGTGAGGCTTAATCAGGGTGCAATTAGGCAAAGGCCCTAAGTCATTTCTTCACAAATATGATTTCTTTCTTCTTTCCCACCTCAGTTCCCTCAGGAAAGCCTCTCTATTGCATCCTCAAATCTAGAGAATTCTACCAATCAGCCTGGTGGAAGAGGCTTTTGGGGTGTGGTGGTAGTATAAAGGCAGATTCCTTCTCCAGACTGGCGTCTCCCAGCCACTAAGCTCATAAGGAGATTGAGAGGGGCCCTGAAGTCCAGAGAAGGGGTCTCGACACGTCAGCTTTAGTCCCCAAAACAAATGCTGTTTGGTCCCACAATTTAGCTCTTGTAGCATTTAAGTTAAAATTATTTGTCAATATACAGAAATCAACAAATTTCACATAAAATCCAGATTCTGGAATTCCCTTTGAAAAAGCAGATCCACCAACACCAGGCACACAGGCTTTTATGCAACATCTAGAAGCTGCCCACTTCGAGTGGGTGCGAGGGGCGTCCTCTTCCGTAAGCCGCAGGCCCCACCACTCCCTATCATCCCACACCTTACTCAACTCACCTGGCCCCGAGCCCTTGCTATGGCTTGTAACCTGCTGGTGTTTTCATTTCAGAACCTGACAGAAAACGACATCCAGAAGTTCCCTAAGCTCCGGGTGCCGTAAGTACGCCCCCCGAATCCTTGGGTGGTTTGAGGAACAGAGGCTAGCGTGGGGAGCTGTGCAGGGGAAGGTGAGTCAGCTATCTATCACTGTTGGTTTGAAACAGGAAAGCAAGCAGGAAGGCTAAAAGCAAGAGCCTGGTATGGGGAAGAGAATTTTGCATGATGCATTGGGAAAAGAAAGTGACAGATCCAGCCCAGCTGGCATGTCGGCTGCTCTTGCCAAAGACAAGCCTGATTCCATTTCCTCTCTCCCCAGCTGGGTAACGTGGGCCTGTAAAAATAGCACCAGAGTCAAGAGACCCTAAGTTTCATAATGGCATCATCGATTCAGGGATTGCTTAAGTTTTCTGGACCTTGGTTTTGAGCTCAGTAAAATGAGAGGGTTGGACCACAGGAAGGATGGTGAGGGACATCATTTCGTCTTGTCCATAGTGACTGCTTAGGAATGGCTGTCAGGAGCGTTGTGTTGAGAAGAACGCCGGGCATGACCCAGCTCTGGAGTGTGACGTGGGTGCTGCAGCGTGCGTATTGTGCCATGTGCTTTCCAGTCCTCTCATAAAGGTCTCACATACTCAGATGCTCACGGGAGCCGGGCCGGCGATACAACCATGCAAAACGGGCCAGGCTGAAAAATACCAAGTCCTATCGACTTCTCTTTCATTTTACCACCTTTGAATAAAACATGAGTCTGGAGAAATATTTCCCCATGATGAGAAAAATAATAGCATAGCTATAGTGATAAAAGAGGTAATCAGCACCAAGCCTCATCGTTGGAGAAACAATAGGGAATGGTGGAGACCGTCGCAAATCGGTTTCCTGGGAGCAACGGCCACTCAGCTCCAGCCGGTGTGGACCCGATGATGCCCACTCTTTGAATTTACCAAAAGTAGCTAGAAATATTGGTTTTATGTGATGTAGTTCAATTTTAAAGTGTTGGCTCAAATATTTTTAAATACATCGAAAGCCTAAGTAAACATATTAGTGAGCTCGATTTAGTCTGGGGGCCACCAGTTTGAGATCTGTACTCTGGGTCAACTAAGGAAAATGTGACTCAGGTTTCCCTCGTCTGGAAGGGTGAAGGAAAAGGAAAGAAAAGGAAGGAAGGAAGGAAGGAAGGAAGGAAGGAAGGAAGGAAGGAAGGAA
>NW_006431919.1:16103289-16113648 GCF_000325575.1 Pteropus alecto | reverse complement strand
GGAAGGAAGGAAGGAAGGATTTGCCTTTGGGGCTTCCTATCCCCAGAGCAAGAGTTGTTGAAGAATGCTTATTCTTTCTAAGAATTTTCTCTAACCGCATATGGCTATTTAAACTTAAATTAAATGAAAAGTTTGGTTCTCAGACACTAACCACATTCCAAGGGCTTGATAGTCACATAGAGCTGGTGACCATCATAATGGAGTGTGCAGACATAGACAATTTCTATGCCTGCGGAAATGTCACGTAATCAAAATAAAACCATAGTTCTATGTAAGGGTGAGAACGTAATACACAGAGGTCAAAATTGGTGGCTGGCGGGCCAGAGCCAGCCTGTAGACATGTTAAGTTTGGTCCACGGTGTTTTAAGGTCAAGGAATATGCCACAAAATCCAGCTTCTCTAGAAATAAATGGAATATTTGGTAATCCGGGCCTTATATTATACTGTGGCAAAGGTCAGCTAGATCTGAGTGTCTACTGACCTGTTTAGGTGGCATTGGTGCTCCCAAACACTCCCTGGGGGTTTATTTTAAGGTGCTTCAATCATTTCTGTCACACAAATGGAGACTCTGGCTTTCTGACCAACAAGAAGTAATGACACCAGATGTACCCTCCTACCAGAAATAACCAAATAACTAGACAAAATATACAAAATGGCAGTTTTTAAGACATTGGACATCAGACAATGAGAGGTGGAAAACAGATGTGGTGATCTCAGTGATTGCTCATTGCATTGCGAGAGTCTCCAGGCCGTGGCACAGAAAGCAGGGAATGTGGGGAGACTCTGGTGAATTCCTTGAGTTGGAGAGACAGGGCTGAGACCCGAGAAGTTTAGAGTTCACTGAATGGGTGTCAGAGAAGACAGAGCGGCAGTGAGAACGGGTTCTGGAGAATGGCAGAGGGGGCCTCTTCATCAAAGTGCTGATCAGTGTGTGAGCGTGTGCGTGTGTGCGTGTGTGTGCGTGTGTGCGTGTGTGTGTGTGTGTGCGCGTGTGCGTGTGCGTGTGCGTGTGTGTGTGTGGAGAACCACTTAACATCAGGGGTAAGAGCAGCCAGCCACAGGCCTGCAAATGGTGCCTGTTTCTACCAACCAGACTGGAAAAGCACTAGCCTGAAACCTTAAAAGCAAGATGAAAAAATATATATATATATCTCAAACTGATTCCAAGTAAGTTAACTGCATCCCAAAACAAAGCTCACAAATACTTATCAGAATATAAAAATAGCCATCACCCAACAGAGTAAAATTCATGATGTCGAGCATCTAATCAGAGATTAAGAGGTATTCAGATAAGGCGAATATGACCTATAGGGAAGAGAAAAACAAAGCATCGAAGCTGACCCATAGTGACACAGATATTAGAATCAGCAGGCAAGGACAACATAATTATAGTCCAAGTGACACCGAGGCATGAGAAATGCAAACGGGCCCAAACAGAACTTCTAGAGATGAAAACTATGATGTCTGGAGTAAGAAATGCACGGCTTGGGATTAACAGCATATTAGATGTCGCGGAATAAAATACTAGAAAACATGAAAAAACAGCACTAGAAACGATGCGCAATGAAACGGAGAAGAAAGGATTCAAATATCATAATGAAAAGAACCTCAGGGACCTGTAGGGAACTTCAGGTAGCCTTCTACGTGTGTGACGAAAGTGGAGGGGACCCGCCTCAAAGGCTCAGGAGGAAAGTTAGAGGCAATGATGAGCAAATGACAAAGCGCACCGCACCGAGGAAGGCTTAGCTGCTCTTACTGTTTTATGCGAAAGTCCAATGAGACCAGTTGCAAATTTATCTATTTATTTATTTTTTACACTAACTATTCTATCCTGCTAAAGGGGGAGGATTAAACAATAGAAAGGAACGGGCTTTGGGGTGAGGGAGATCCAGGTTCTGAAGCGGGCTCTGCCTCCTACCAGCTGTGGGACGCTGGGGCTGTCGCTTCGACACTCAGCCTCGGTTTCTCATCGATGGGGTGGGGGTGGGGGTTGGGAAGAACTTACGCAAGGGGAGTGGTGGATTTTCAAGGAGGAACCCGCATAAGTGGCCTGGTGCCGTCCTTGACACGTATGGATAGTCGAGCCTTACTCACGCCCGCCCCTTGTACACAGGTTCATTTTCTGTGATCATCGCCTCGATCAGAAGGGATTGTGTTTGCATAGAGCTGACCAAGATGAGGTTACACTTCTCTGAATGTCTATTTCCTTCCCCCATGATTAAAAAATATCAGTATTAAAGAAGTTTGTTAGAAGGCAGATTCTGAAGAGGAAGGCTTTCTCTGTCTGTTGATGTAGTCAGGCTCCGGGGGCACGGTCTCTCCCAGAGACACCCTGAATTCTGTAATGAGGGAGTGGTTTTTAATAGGAAAACAAAGCCTCCTTTGAGATTGCCTAGCTCAGAACTCATGGCACAGCTGAGCAGGGGCCGCATGAGTCAGGGGAGTGCCTGTTAAAGTCTGCTGATGCCCACTGGGAGGTTTTTTTAAATTATAAATTTTATGTTTAAATCCATAGGGAGGGACAATGCCTTGCCTGAGGTCACAGAGCAGAGGGGGCTCCACACTTAGGAAGACTCTGGGCAAGGCCCTCCCTCTGTGCTTCTAATGTCACCCGGAAAGGCCTTTGACTTAGAAGTCAGACTGGCCCCCGTCAGGCAGCAAGTGGAGCATGTGGCTGGGCTGGAAGCCCAGTCATGGCAGGACCCCACCTCCTTGCCATGGCCTGACTCTCTGCTGGAGGGCCCAGGCCCTCCTCCGGGGCCACTTCATCCCTTAAAAACTAGGCAAAGCGATAAAACCGTGTCTACCAGCTGCCCAGCCGCTTCCACTTCCCTCCCTGGCATTGAGTGGGGCTTGAGGTTTGTGGGGAGGAAGGGGAATGAGTTGCCTTTGGCCACTCACTGTCACTTGGTCCTTCTGGGGGCCATGGGAGTGGGGGGCAGCTCAGAAGGCTTGCACATAGAGGTAGCAGCTGCCTCCCTTCCCTGTCCACTGGCTCCCCGCACGGTCTCAGTGGGCCTGGGCTGTGTTCTCTGAGGTCACTAAGAGCCCACGCTTTGCCACAGCCCGACTGGCAGGCCCCGCTCTGCTCACTCTCCGCTCTTTGCTTCTCTGTTGGGGCCTGTGGTTTGGCATTTCCTTCCTTAGCCAGTTAGAGCCCCAGCAGCCTCCAGCCTGGCTGCTAAGATACTGTAAGGACAGACAATGCAGAAAGCAGGTCCTTTCAGGATGAAAGCAGCTTTGTGAGCCAGTCAGAGCCCAGACAAGCTCTGCGGGATGGGGGTGTCGAGGTGTGGTCCAGCCCCGCCTCCTTCAAGTCACAGCTGAAATGTCATCTCGGTATGGAGGCCTGCTCGTTTTCAATTGCAACCGCACCCCTCCCATGCACCCCATCCCCCCCTTCGCCCAGCCCCCAACACCATTGCATCTTCATATGCACAGTTCTGACCTAGAATTTCACTTCCTTAAATGTTCATTGTTTCCTCTCTCCCTTAACCGACGTGTAAACCCTTTGAGAGCAGGGGTCTCTGGTTTGTTCGTCGAGGCACCCCGAACACCCAGTGTGGTTTCTGACACTTACAGGGAGGTGCGTGTTGCTGAATGAAGGGGAAACTGAAAGCGAGTGGCCGCTGCAGCCACCACCTCCAGACCTGGCCTGGACGCAGGACCTAACGGGGCTCCCCTGTCAGCTCTGTAGGAACTCATCCAGCCCCCGGGTCAGAGGAGGGTGGGGAGGGGCCCCCATCGACCTCTCAAAACAATCGCTTACAGCCAAGGACCATGTGGCAGGTGTTCCAGTGGTGTGGTCAGGCGGCCACTGGGAAGCCTCCCCTGGGCAGTCAGTGATGTGTGACATTTCAACAATGACATCAGAGGGTTAAACATTGCCCTCTCTCCTCCTCTGTCCTCTCTAGTCCCCAATTAGTTTATCCTGTCATTCTAATGAGGTAGGAGGACTCTGAACAGCAGTCTCGCCTGAAAGTGGGAAGGGGGGGTGGGGCTGGGAGCCTCACAAGGGGAACCAGAAGTGATGAATGCTAAGGACTACCTTTGCTAACTTGGAGATTTTGTTTTTGGTTACACTTGTTGCCTGGAGATGGTCACTGAACAGGAGGAACGTAGAGGCTAGGTTCATCTCGGGTGGGCTGGAGGCTCCAGTGTTCACTCCCATGGAGCTCGCAGTGTAAAGGGCGTGAACACGGATGTGGGGTTTTAAATTTGTGCTGCCCTGGAAATTAGGGAGCCTGGCTTCTGGGGCTCGTGTGCGTTGTGGGGAGAGGGGTGGCCTTTGTCACTAACCTACAGGTGGGCCCGTCCCTTCCTTTGTCTGGGGCTCTGTGGCCTCATCTGTAAGATGACATTAGAGCAGACCATCTCTGGGGCTCCTCTCAGCCGCCCCAAATCCCCCTCGATCTCAGGGGTGGGCGCTAGGGGAGGCTGGAGTCTGTGTCCTGAAGTTTCAAGAGACCCCCACGGAATGGAAGCTTACTGCTAGGGCGTGCTTGTGGTGCGTTTCTGGCAAAGGCCTTTCTGTCCTGGCTTTTGGGGATTTGCTAGTTCACGGCATCCAGGAACCAGGAGTATCCCCAAGGTCCTGGCAAGGTTGGCCTCAGGGCAAAGACCAGGCAAGGTTGGCCTCAGGGCGTGGGCAATAGAGGGTGTCCATTGAGAACACTTCTCTCTGTTTTTATAAGAACCCACATCACTGAGGAAGGGGCAGGGAGGGGAAGATGGAAGGAGATCCAAGTCAAAGAACAGCCCTTGGCACTCTCGTCAAGGGCTGAGCAATAAGCAGCTGATTCACCCAGGTCTCAGAGATGGTTTGCGGATTCCTGGAAGCCAGACATCACCACAAGGAGGCCAAACCAGGAGCAAGGGCACTTCAGGCAGCCCCAGGAGTACTAGCACCGTAAAGTACACAGCGGTCATATCAAGGAGGCCAAACCAGGAGCAAGGGCACTTCAGGCCGCCCCAGGAGTAGTACTAGCACCGTAAAGTACACAGCGGTCATACCCAGATCATAAGGCTGCAGGGTTTTTGAGGAGGCGGAGCCAGGTGTGAGCTGACAAGTCTACGGGAAGCGCTCTGAGCCGGACTGAGGAGGCTGAGGCAGATGCAGAGGGTTCCCTGGGGTGGAGCAAGGGCTGGCAGGGGACAAAGGTGACAAGTTCCGGAAGGAAGTGAGGAGCAGAGGGCCCACCGAAGGGACTGGCAGAGGTTGGCCCAGGTGCCTGAGGTCAGACAGATCAAGGAGTGTCAGGACTTAGTGGAAAGGTCGGGGAGGGTGAGCGATGGTGGTTTTGTCTCGTCATCTGTCCCTTCATCTTGCAGGATTCTCAGTAAGTTAAGTCAAGAAATCAACAAGAATGAAGAGAGGAGAAGCATTTTCGCACGCAAGTGAGTCGGCCCAGTGCCGCCGAAGCGGGGCCGAAAGAGTTTTCAAACCCAAGTCGAACCTTAAATGGGAGGCACAGACCTGATTTCGCCCAGTTTTTGTGACCAGCGCTCCTTTGGTCATGGGGTCACATAGCTCAAGCCACGAGGGGAGGGCGTTTCCTCTCTCTTCCCTGCACCCTGCCCCCAGCCTGGGACATCAGGGGAATGTCCCCCAATCAGGCAGTCACGAGCTCCTAGTGGCATTGCCGATGTGGCTTTGGTGGTTTCTAGAATTTTGAGGCAGTCTGGCCTTGGTTGCCAAGCAACAAGGACACCAGTCCTGGGGAGTGAGATACAGTCTCCACTGGGGGATCCTCTTGCAGGGCCGGGTTGAGGAAGGAGGGAGATCCCCCTAAGTCAGCAGGGCCGTTAATGCAATCCTGTTTGCCTTTGCAGACCCCAAGTCCATCGGTTTCCTGAAGAAATAGGTAAAGGTCTCAGGGGTGAGAGTGATGGCTTCAGAAGGTGACAAGTACTTTGGTTCTGTCTGTTGGTTCCTGGGGCTCCTTGGGTGGCATGCGGGTGACCTTATTCATTTGCTTGTCAGCCAGTTCTTACCCGGAAAAAGGTTTGGGTCTAGGCTGAGGGGAGGAGAGATGTCAGGATGCAGGGTACCCGGCTTGTGGAGCCTGCTCAGCTGGGACCCTCCGCAGAGACACAATGAGGAACTCTGGGAGGGCGAGCATGGGAGAACCGAGTCTTTGGCTGAGCACCTCCCTGGAGCCAGCCCCATGCTTCCGAATCTCTGAACAGTTTTCAACTGTTATATCGCACATGCTTTAAAGCACTCTCAGGTGACTTTTATGCCATCCAGTATGACAAGCCCCTCAGATAGATATTCTAGCTCTGATACAAAAGAGATGCCCCCAGGTAGGCAGAAGGCGGGATGGGGGCCCGGGACAGGGCTGTGGTACGGGAGGGCGCCAGACGGGAGGGCCGCTTTCACTTTCTAGTGGCTTCCTTGGTCCTGACGGTGGTGTCATCTTCTTCCGCAGAGAGCCACGAGGAAGACAACGGAGGCTGGTCATCCTTTGTGAGTATGGGCGGGCTGTCCTTCCAGCAGTTTCCAGAATGCCCTTGTAGTACGGAACCAGCACAATGCCCCATGGAGCCAGGTCTCCAACAAGATGCCAGACCCCCGCCCGGGGCTCAGAAGATGGGTCCCGCGAAGGCCAGATAGGAAACCCTTTCAGCTTCGCCATCCGCACGGTCTCTGTCTCACCCACTCGCATCCACGGGTGCAGCGCAAGGTGCCTGTAGATGGCACCCGAACGAGCAGCTTGGCTGTGTGCCAACCACCCTTCTCTTACAAACACAGGCGATGGGCCGGACTCGGCCTGTGGGCTGTAGTCTGCAGACCACACCATTATCCACCATTACCACCCAAAGCAGGGCCTTCCCCCAACGCCTCCCCTGCACTAAAGTAGCTTTTCTCATGGATATAAGTCTCCACTGGTGACACAGAGGAAAAGGGATCTCAGAATCAACTAATAGCCCAGAGAAGACCTCAGGGGAGGTCTCATCCAGCTGGGTTTCATGTTTGAGGAGTCACAGTGATAAGCCCTTTGGGAGTCTGATGAGCTCTGACTTCCTCCCCCCATTAGGCCCCATATCCCGTCACTGTGCATGTAGCTAGACTCAGACTCAGCCTCTGCCGTGGATCCGAGCCCAGTCTGCTCATTCTGCAGATGAAGCAGCTGAGCCCACTGGAGAGTGTGACTGGTTAGAGCCACACTGCTAGTTAGAAGCGGGCCCAGGACCAGGTGGCCTGACTCTCAGCCTAGTGGCCTTTCTGGTTAAGCGGCTGCCTCTAGTGCCTTTAGAGAGCAGGCACTGAATGTCCCTTATCCTGCTGGGACTCTGGTAAAAGGAAGCACTGAATTTGAATAATATGCGAGCTAAGTCTGTGCTTTCTGGGTGAACACAAAATACGACAGACTTATTTTGTACAAAAGGGAGAACAGACCAGAGTCCCCCCCCCAAGACATTTACATATTCGCACAGAAGCTATGTTTTTTGCCCTGCTTGCCATGCAGCCCCTTGGCCCGAGGCTGCTCTCTCCAATCCTTTCTAAAAACGGAGAGTTTCCGTTAGCTGCTGGATATAAAACATGATCCAGCACTGCACAGGGCACCAAGGGGGTGGGACAGAGATAAAGAGCCCAATCCTGTGACATTTTACAGTGTAGATAACATACACATGGCAGAATATGATCAAGAATAAAACAGGCATACAAATTTAGGAGCCAAATCCTAAATAATCGTTCTAGAAGTGAAGAGAAAAAGTCTGTTGTAGAGAAAGGCTTATGGGGTAAAGGCTTATGGGAAGTCAGAAGCAATGGGCCTGGGGCGGGCAGACCGAGAGAATAGAGGGGTTTGCCCTGTCCGACTAGGGGGCAGTCGGCAAGGCCTGGAGAGGGGCTGAGGCCACTGTTTGAAAGTCCTGTTTGTCAGAGGTGTCATTCCCGGAACTTAAATTATAGAAACTCTGATGGCAGGATGGGTCTTTTTCAGAGTTCAGGGAGACAGTCGACCCTCAATTTACCTTCCAACATTTTTTAAAAAAAATACTGCTCAAGTCGAAAATTAACACAGGAATTGTTCAATTGAACAGCTTAGTCCCTTTTAATCCACCCATCAAAGCTGTCGGGATTTCTAGATGATCGCTATGTGTCTTTCCTCTCCAAGTGGCAACCTGCCGTTGCTTCTTGCCCTTGACTTTAGAGAAATGCCCCAGGCTCGTTTATTGCCCACTGGACTTCGGCATGAGAGTAACAAGCCAGTCAGCTGGGCGGCTGGTGGTGTCTCCTCTGCCTGGGAAATGCTGTGACTGCCCATTTTTGTGGACTGCTTTGAAGGCAGTCACCCAGCCCCTAGGGGGCTTACTTTCCTAGACCCACAAAGAACCAAACATAAAATCCAAGAAAAAATTTTAATTTGGAAAGAGTCTTTCTCAGAAGGCAGCTTCAAAGTCAGTGTCAGAGGTCATGAATAATGAGCTGTTGTTTCGATGCTCGAATCTCAGTAAAAATTGAAGAGCGCAGCTGCCACTGTCCCCTGTCAGACGCGATCCGCCTTCTGATGAACAGAGGTGGAATCTGGGTTCCCATTAGCGTGGGCTTCGGCACTGCACTGCGTCCTAGTGAGAAGATATTTTGGGGGTGCAAGGACACTAAGAACAGAACTGACAGCTAACTTGGGGCAACAAGACTAACCAGTCTTCCTCTTGGCGATGCCTGGAGTAAGAACTGTGTTCACTCAAAACGGTGCCGGGTCCCCTGCCCCCTGTTCCAGCCTCTTTCTTATTTCTTCCGCTTTTCTGTGTTGTGCGAAAAGGCATAGAGAAGAAGGCACTAGCCTAGTGGTCTGAAGACTCTGACGGAGGTCCCAAGTCCACGACTTGCTGGCCCTGTGATACCGCACTCCCCAACCTCAGTGTCCTCATCTGTGAAACGGGAGTAACTGTCTCAGTGCGGCCTGTCCCCAAGCGACTGCCGCTGCGTGGCTTGGCAGAGAGAGGGTAGACGCAGGCACGTGGACTGCCAAGGAACCTCTGCAAACCGTGCCGTCCCTGTCCCCGTCCCTGTCGGCAGGAAGAAGATGACTATGAAAGTCCCAACGACGATCAGGATGAGGAGGACGACGGTGACTACGAGTCCCCCAATGAGGAGGAAGAGGTGCCTGTGGAAGACGACGCTGATTACGAGCCACCACCCTCCAACGACGAGGACGCCCTGCAGAACTCCATCCTGCCCGCCAAGCAATTCTCCAACTCCATGTACATCGGTAAGGCCCTGGCAGCCCAGCCCCCCGCCTGCTGACGTGCGGGAGGCCCGTGCCCACGTGCGGGAGGCTTTGCCTGCCCCTGCCGGGTGTGGGCAACTGGTTCTACCTCCCTGGGCCTCCATTTCTTCATCTGTGAAATTGGATAATAGTAATACAGACTACACAGGTTTGCTGTGAGGATTATTAATATTAATCAATGATTAATTAATAATCGTTGCCTGTGGTGGCTGATCTCAGCATCAAACTGCCACTTGAGGATATTTGGCAGTGATAACTCATTCTGTGAGTTCCTTAGGTACTCACGAGAACGTTCCTGTCTCTCCCCATCTTTTGACTGATTCAGTTATGTGGCACCACCACCACGGACTGTCAGAATAAACTTAACGGTATTGAGTGGGCTTTGACTATAGGTTTAAAATTTTTTTAAACGGTATTTAAGATTTTTACTGTCTCCCTGTTCCTGTCAGCCCATTTCTCCCTCATTCATTCAACAAAAATGATTGATCTCTTACTGGGAGCCAGGCATCAGTCCAAATGCTGAAATTCAAAATCACCAGGAAAGAAAACATAGCCCTTGCTTCATGATGCAAGGCTTCCATTCCTGTAGAGGTGATGGGTGGTGACAGAAAATAAGCACGCACGCGCGCGCGCACACACACACACACACACTCGTGTAACAGAATATCAAAGACTGAGCTAGAGAGTTGATGATCAATATCACAAAAAATTAATGCCACTACTCCATTTGCCGTATGACACTCTGTGGTTTTCAAGCCCTTTCTCAAAAATTATGTCAACATTTCATCGTGTGTTTTTAAGCGCCTTGTGTGATAAGGGCAACAATGATCAAGCCTGGTGCATATACAGGGAAACTGAGGCCCAGAGAAGACACGGTTAACTAAAGTATTGATCGCCTCATATGTGTGAATTACGAAGATACAGAGTGAACAACGCAGTCCTCACCCTAAACAATTCTTAGTCCAGTGGATAAGGCAACTTGAAAGAAAGGAGTCGCAAAATGAGTTCATTAAACCGTGATAGATACTCAGGAGGACAAGTGCAGGGGGTGAGGCTGGGGCGTATGCCTGGTCTGGGCTCGATTCCCCGAGGATGTGATACTGAAGCTGAAACTTGAAGG
>NW_006431919.1:16096206-16103239 GCF_000325575.1 Pteropus alecto | reverse complement strand
AGTAGAAATAGCCGTGCAAAGGTCCTGGGGCTCGAAGGAACATGGCATGTCAGAGAGATGGCCAGGGCGTGTGGAGTGGCCTGAGATTAGACCAGGCTTGGCCCCATTATCTGAGCACAGGGGTGCCTCTCAGTGGCTGGGTCTCAGGGCACAAAATGTCAGGAAGCCAGCACTCACTCCCAGTCCTGGCCTGGCCTTTCTCGTGAGACACTGCAGGCTGTCAGCCTGGCCCAGGGATGCTTCTGCGGTGAGCAGAATTGCGTGAGTTTCTGTCCCGGGCAAGTCCAGGCAACAAGCTCAGGGTCTGTGACTTGGTGACAGGACTTGGAGACCAGCTCCTCCGTCTAAGTGAAGAGATAAGAGCAAAAGCAGGAAGTGGGAGGGGGAGGACCGGCCAGAGCACATGCGAGGGGAAGGAAGACGCGGACCAGGAGCCCCGCGAGCCGCAAGTGCCAACTTAACCCTGCCCGGGCGCCGGCTCTGCCTGTGTGGTGTGTCGCTGACTCCCCCCCTGGCCCCGGTACCCCTGGGGTGGGCAAACCCTGCTGCGACAAAGGCTGACGTGGCCGCTGCTGAGGGGCTGCAGGATCCAGGGCCTCGTACCCCCTAGATGTGCGGAGCTGGGTGCAGGATCTGTTCCTGGAAAACCTTGCGTGTGGCCCACGCTGGCCTTGGCTTAGCATCTCTGCTTTCATCTTAACACCCTTGCGTTTCCGCAGACCGGCCCCTCTCCGGGAAAGCCCCACAGCAGCCGCCCGTGCCCCCCCAGAGACCGATGGCCACCCACCCTCCTCCACCGGCCGGCCGGAGCCACACGGTAGGCCTTCTCGCCCTTTCATAGTACTTCGTGTCCACTCCAAAGATTTCCTCTGCCAGAGAGAAAAGCAGACTGCGAACGCCTTCATCTCATTCCAACCAGCGAGACGAGATTATATGTAGGCGGGGAAAGTACATAGCCAAATACTCATAGTGGTTTTCGGAGAGGGTGGGGGTGAAACACGTGATTCGTATTCATGTCATAATGCTTACCACCAGTATTTTCTTTTTACCATAAATGATATCGACTACTTGTATAATAAGAAATCTCTTTCGAGTATGCATTGTGCTATTTGCACTTTTGAAGTCAGTGGAAACTGTAAAATACACTCTAACAGGGCCAAGTTAGGTCGAAGGCACCTACTGGCATGCACACCATGGGTCTCAAGTCGCCTTCTTTCCCACAAGAAGACTTACGCCACCTGCTGGCCAACCTCTGAAATTTTACAGACAAATGCCTTGAGACTACAAGGTTTATTTTACCAAGAGGGGAGGGAGCCCAGGCAAAGAGAGAGGCAGCAACCCTTTTCCTCTTTCTTTACGTTTACGGTTTCAGGTCCTGTGGGTCTAATCTCGAGTTCCCACAGAAGTTCAGGCTAAGGAGTCAATAGCTGGAAATGTGTTCCCTTCATGAGGGACTTGAGCACTTGAACAGCTATGGCAAATGGCTAAGGACCAGGGAGGGGAGGAGGAAGAAGATATATTGTCCCCAAAGCTCAAAATCTAGACCACACCACAGTCAGGACCTCCCACCCAAGAATAGTGCTCCCTCCTGCCTGTGTAGTTTTCTTGCTGAGGAGGCTCATGGAGCTGAATTTATTCACCAAATCATTTTGCTTTTGAGATTTGAAAGCCTTCACCTCCACTATTGGGATGCAGAAATCACTCATTTGAGCAACAGCTATTAACTGAGCAGCTACTGTGTGCCCAGCAGTGTTCTAGAGCGTGAATGAGACAAATAAGGACTCTGCTTTCATAAAGTTTCAATCTGGTTAGGGGTTGGCAAATAATAAACAAGTAAACAGAGGTATAGACAAGATAATTTGAGTAGCAATGTGCAGTTAGGGAGACGGAAGACCCGGTAACATGATGATGGGTGGGGAGGTGATATTGAGCTAGACAATTGTGACAAGAGCTGAGAAAAGGCATTCCCGGCAGATGGAAACGCAACTATAAAGATGCCAAAGAGGACGTGAGCTTGAGATCCTGCAGGAAATGCAGGGAGACATCGATGGGGGAGTCCAGGGGACACTGGAGAGAGGAATAGAAGGAGGGGCTGAAGGGTGGACAGGAGCCAGCCCAGGGAGGGCCTTGCAGGCCTTGGTGAGTTTTTATTGTGTTCCTAACACGATAGGAGCCACGAGGGGTTGGCAGGGGGCTCCCCTCAGATGAGAGAGGGCAGAACAGGGGCTCAGGGAGCAGGCTAGTGTCCTGGTGAGAGACGGAGGTGCGTGTTTGTTTGTGGGCAGAACACGGACATGGAGAAGAGTGAACAGATTCAGACATGTTTGGGGAGATAGAGCCACCAGGGCCTGCTGATCGTGTTGGAGATACTTCCTAACATTTGGATTTTTTTTAAGCAGCCACTTCCCCCGCCCCAGCCCAACCAGGAAGAGCCTAGCAGAAGTAGAAACCACAAAACAGCAAAACGTAAGTACAGGGGTGCTCTCTCTCGCCCACCCGCCAGCTGTACCCCCACTCCCTGCCAACCACTTTCTTCCTTTCACTGACATCGCTTTTTTTTTTTTTTTGCCCCTTCCAGTCCCTGCTCCTTCGATAGACAGAAGCACGAAACCCCCCCTAGATCGTTCATTAGCTCCATTTGACAGAGAACCCTTCACGCCAGGTTGGTTTCATTCATATTTGATACATAATGATAATGGCCAACATTTACAGAGTGTCTCTTGTATGCTTTTCACACGTACCACCTCATTTAACTAATGCCACACTACTACGGAGTGGGGACTCTTAGAATCATCCTCGTTTTACGGATGAGGAAACTGAGACATGAAGAGGTAACTTCCCAAGATCACTCAGCTACCAACTAGAGACCCGAATCCATATCAGCCTGGTGGGGGGCGCCCGCGCTCAGCCCTGTGCTGGGCCTGCTTCTCTACGAGAGCCATCTGTGTACACACATCTCGTTGTCCTCCTGAAGTGATGCAGGAGGCATCGTGGTGAAGAGGGAGGGACCAGGCTGAGACAAGGGGTCTGGGAGACGTGTCGTCAGCCACCTTGGTTGCTACTTAGTGCTGACTACAGGGACCTAACTTTTTCAGAGCTACCTCCTTATTTGTAAGGTGGGTGTTCTGTAAGGACCAAATGCTTTGTAAAACTCTAAGGAGCTATTCAAATGGCAGGTTGTTGTTCCTTGTATGTGTGCAGTAGAGCAGACTATGGGAATATGCCACAGTCCATTCCCCCTAGAACTGACCCAGAGTATTCCCGAATGTCAGTTACCTCCACGTGAAGCTATTCTCAATTCGATGCCAAAACTCAGCTACCCTTTATTGAGCACCTACTATGGGGCCAGTGCTTTACCTACCATAAATAATGTACCTACGTTATCTCTAGTCCTCACACCAACCCGACAAAAAGGGTGTATTATTATCCTCACTTTGCAGATGACGAAACTGAGGCTCAGAGAGTTTGAGTCATTTCCCCAAATTTGTATAACTAGGTGCAGGATTTGAAGCCAGGTCTCTCTCTCTGACTTCAAAGTGGTTGCTCTTTTCCATATCATTCTGCCATCGGAGACCTTATACTTTCCTTGCCGTGGACTAGGGGGTTCTGGGAAAGGTGCTCTGAGCCTTGAGGGATAAGAATCCCAGAGCCCCAGCCCCGCCCCAGCCCTTCCTTAGCTACGCCCCGAGCAAGGCTTTCGCCTTTGTGGATTCAGGGCTGCTGCTTGCTGCTGCTTTTCCTGGACTGGCTTCACAGTTCTGCTGACTCATGCAAAGCCATGTCAGCTACTGTCATTTAGAGTGGTCCACCGCAGAGGGCCATGCGAATTACGTGAAAAATGGAGACAGAGAAATTCAACTTCAGAATCCAGCCCTGTTTACTACCATGAGCCAAAGCCTCAGAAAAGTGGAATACTGACATCAAATCCTTCAGAGTCACCTTCTGAGCAAAAGCTACCCTTCTAAAAGATTTCTAACACCAGCTCTACCCTTGTCTGGGATGTGTTGAGAGAACTAGCCTCTTACGATGCTCAAACTCTTAACAGGAGACTCTTCATGTGCTCAGAGAAGTTGCATAAATCAGCAGATTTTTTAAAAAAGGAAATCTATTCAGGCCTAAAGATATAAATCAAAGTTTTCTGATTATCACCCTAAAGTAGGGGTTCCACCCCAAACCAAAATTTTATGAATAAACATTTTTTATACCATCAAAACTCTGTCCCCCTAGGCAGTGAGCACTTCGCAGTGGGATGAGATTCTTAGGACCTATCCTGGGCCTGGTGTGTACTCAGTCTTTAGAGAATAAATCACGTTGTAAAAATGCAACCCCGGGCACATCCTGTCATCATTCACCTCAGGGAGGTAACTGCACAGGGAAGTGGTAGGGAGGAGAACAAGCAATCTAACATGGATCATGTCTGACCCTACTTACAAATTGTCATCTGATCCCTACAGCAAACCTATGTAGTTTTAACTTATAATCCCCATTTTACAGGTGAGGAAACTGAGACTCAAATACCTTAAATAACTCGGTCAAGGTCCTATGGGTTTTGCTTCTAGAACTGGTTGAATCCACTTAAGTAATACTTTTATTACATTGAAGACCTAGGGCATATCTACGCTAGGGCACTTCAGACAGCATCAAGAATAACTTTGCAATGCAGAGTTCTCAGGTACACCTAGCATCTCTTCAGGAAGCCTGTGTGTTACCTGTTCCAAGAGAGAAATGAAAGAAAGGAAAGGAAGGAAAGGCAAGGAAAGGCAGGCAGGCAGGCAGGCAGGAAGGAAGGAAGGAAGGAAGGAAGGAAGGAAGGAAGGAAGGAAGGAAGGAAGGAAGGAAGAAAAGACCAACAAAAACCAAAACAAAATGATTTGCAGCTCACCAGCAGAATTTCCTGAAACCTTCTTCCTCGAGTTAAAATTTTCTCAGAAAATAAGTGTAATGCTCTATATAATATCAAATGTACCACAGATTAGAGGAAATTTAACCCCTTCAAGGCAAATGGGTTTATTTCAGATACAAAGATTTCAGATACTTAGGCTTTATAAAAAACCTCTTGACCAATGAGAGTGGCGTAAAATCATGAAAGACACTTAATCCTTTTTATCGTCAGCTACGTGAAATAAAAATGTGGAAAAGCAGCACAGAATCCAGAATGCTTTTCTATGTACATAACGCCGTGTGACCTTGGGCAAGTCACTTCATTTCGCTGAGCCTGTGAAATAAGGTGCTCTGTGAGGGACCCACCCAGGTTCTTTAATGCTTAAACCCAGGGCACTCAGGTCACAGTGTCATCAAATTATGTTTTAATCCCTTATGCTTAGCTAATATATTCTAGAATCTTGAATTCTAGTTTTTATCTGCTGTTTGTCGTTGACAGGAAAGAAACCGTTGTTTTCTGACAAGGTAAGCCGTTTTCCTGTTTGGTTGTACTCATTTTTGTTTGGTTTTGCATCTTGCCTTTTTTATTCTTTGAATGGATGAGCTCTGAGGACTCATACCTCTTCCCTCTTTTCTTGCAGCCCTCGCCCCCGGCAGGAAGGTACGTGCTATGTTGGGTCTGTGGGAGAGGACACGGTCTTCTCCATGAAAAAGCAGTTTGTGCCTCACACATCCTTCCTCTCAACCCTGCAGGCCTCTCGGGGACCATTCGTCCAAGATACAAAAGCCTCCTTTACCGCCAACCATGGAAAGGCACGACAGAAGTAGCCCCCTGCCAGGGAAGAAGCCACCTGTACCAAAGTAACTGTCATTTCGCTTGGGTTTGTCATTAAGAGGGGATGGTGCCCAAATCTGCCAACTGGTGGGCTCGCGCAGGAACAGGAAGTTCTGAGTGCTCCCAGGCGGGAGCGGCTCGCTTGCTGCTGTGGCTGGAGGGATGTTCAGGCTCCTTAGGTTGCATGTAAAGTTCCCGGGTCCCTTTGAAGAAAATGGTGATTTAGCCAAGAAAGGAGTGGAGAGATGCTGAATCGGGAGCGTGGGAATGACTGCCCCTCGTGGAGACCTTATTCTCAAGCACTGGAGTTCGTGGCTGCTTCTTCCTTCCATTGCAGTGCATAGGAACTGTATCTGCCAATTTAGTTAATCGTTCTTACAGGTAGCAGAGAGGAAATAATTGGGGGTGGGGGGAGGTGGGTGGGACTAGGTCATTGAAAGTGTCTTTCTCACTGCCAACCACATTTTGTAATGCCACGATACTGAGGTCTACTCTAAATTTGCTAACTTAGCTGTAAAATCTTATGGGGTCTAGTTACAAAATAGCACGAATGTATTCGGAATCAGGCCCAAGCCCGGTACTTGCTAAGGACATAACCAGGGCTTCTGTTTATCTGTGCGATCAGGGTTCATAACTCTGGCCTTGGCTCAGTTAATGTGAAGATTAAATCAGGGCTGGGGTGCACACACACAAAAAAACCCCTCAGTCATCGAGTTACTATTTTAATGAAATATTTTAAAAGATAAAAAATGAAGGTAAAAAAAATTAGGAACACATGATCGGAATTTTAAGTAAACACAGAATGAGATGACATGTGAAGCATCTGATAGGAGCCATTCAACAAATTATCCCCATGTCTCTCTCTCTGAGGAGAACAGGATGGGGACCCAGGCGAACAGCTGCCTGCCACAGCTCTAAGGCAGCTGTCACCAAATCTGTCTGACTAGCTAATGCATCTGGGAAAAGTCGCAAAGCAGCATCATTTTCCAGCTGTCTTCCCTTTACCCGAAGGGTGAGCCAGCCCCAAGATGGCTGTTTTAACACATCAGCAAAGGAGAAGATTACCTAAAATGTTTTCATTTGCTTGGAGAAACATCGACTCAGTGAAATTTAATAGCTACTAAAGAGTTAGTTTGCTGACTAAACCTTTTTTTTTTTTTTTTAACTAGTAATTATTTGCTGCAGGAGCTACACAAAATAAAGGTTTGTGTAGCTCAGCTCACAAGTATGGCCGGGAACTGAGTCACTTAACTCTCTCCGCTGCCTCCCCCTGCTTTTCTGCTGGGGATTTTTTTTTTTTTTTTTTTTTTTTTTTTT
>NW_006431919.1:16073590-16096195 GCF_000325575.1 Pteropus alecto | reverse complement strand
TTTTTTTTTTTTTGCTTCCCGCTTTATCACGGCTCAGTGGGTTTGATTTCTCGTTATTAGATTAAGTGAAACTATCTGTATTCTGAGGCTGGCTCTTTGAAACACTGCAAACTCAGTTCTTTTTCTTTGCCCTAATTCATTTCAGGCATGGATGGGGACCAGAGAGAAGAGAGAATGTAAGTACGCAGCGTCATTTGGTGAATGCCTGGCGTGGGGGAAACCAGTGCAGGCTCGTGGAGGTTGGGGCCCCCTCTGCCCCAGCCTTCACCGAGGTCCAGCACCAGAGCAAGGCCCAGCCACTGTGGGCTCCTGAATCTGGGGCCTGCTGGGGCCTCCATCTTTCCCGCCTGCCCCCCGGGCTGCACTGCCTAGCTCCTGCCCCTTGTGAGAGCTCCTAGGGTGGCTGGGTTCATGGCAGCCCCACCACCAGGTGGCAAAATAGCAAGATGAAGGGGCAATGGGCAGAGGGGAGGATAAAGGGAGAGATGCCCGAGAGTCCTAGCCTGGCAGCTAAGTTTCTAAGTCCTTTGTTTTACCTTTTAATACCCAACCGCTGGAGAAAGAGGGAAAATAGCATTTATTGGATGCCTAATGTGTGCGTGCTGCCAAGCTAGCTGCATTTGGGTGACCAGCTGTCTGCCTGGGACTTAACTTCACCAGTTTTAGCAGTAAAAGTCTCACATTCCAGGAATTCCATCAGTTTTAGGCAAACCAGGAACATTGGGCACCCCAGTTTCACACACTGCTTTGCACTTCATGACCTTATGAGGTATCATAGTTTCTCTTTTACTAAGAGGAAACCGAAGCTGAGAAGGGGTAAGATATTCACTGCAAGTTGCACAGCTAGTCAGTAGCCAGGATCAAAATCCAGGTCTGTCTGATTTCCTCTACACCATGTACACCACATTCCCCTCCGAAGGCTGTCACACACCTGCCCCTGTTCAAGGGCTCAGCCCCCAAGTGCCTCTGTGCTTGCTCAGACAAAGTGCTAATATATGATGGAGACAGGCAAATCTGCATTCGCCATGCCGAGCAGAGTATGATCCTGGAAAGAGCTACAGAGGCAAAGGGGAGAAAGTGATCCATGGGGGTCAAGGAGCCAGGGGTGACTTCTCGGAGGTGAGATCTGTGATGGTCATTGAGTGATGGGGAGGACACAGAATAGAGTCATCCTAAGAGAAAGCCCGGATGTATCCCGGCCTCAGGAATGTCTCGAGAAAAGGCGAGTGGGTAGCAATGCCCATGGAGCCTATGGGGATAAGGACAGCTGCTTGGCTGCAAAGCTCTAGGGACAAAAGGAAGTGAGATTGAAAGTGAGGATAACATCACATTCCTGAGGTTCCCGGTCTCTGAAAGGGTTGATGCTCGTGTCGTGAGAATCTGGGAGATGTATACCTTTAAACCAGAGTGGACATGACAAGGTCGCAACAGTGTTGAGGAGAGATTTCATTGTGGGAATTCCCTGAGCCCCTGTGTGGGGACACCCGGTTGGCCAGCTGGGCTGAATGATTCTGACTATGATGCTTCTTGCCTCGTCTCAGTGGTAGACTAATGACAGCTAACTCATTCAACACATGCCCGGCGCAGGTGATAAATAACTAATTTAATTCTCACAACCACACTCTGAGGAAATTCTCTTTCATCACCAGCATGTGGCCTAACAAAACGAGCCCAAGGTGGCAATTTTGGTGTATAGTCAAGGGCAGTGTAATTTTTGCCTTTTCCAGCATTTCTCATGCCCTGAAGATAAATATGCTGAGGGATGTAGACACGCCCTGTAAGCCACATTATAAATAAGTAAGGTGGGGTTGCTTTTAAGACCAGTGGCCTTTGCAAAGCAGAGCCCGAAAGAAGACCGAGCTTCAGATCAGAGAGATGAGGGACCAATACTATGTCTGCAACACTCGGTGGGTTAGCAGCCCCTTCCAACTGACTCGTTTCCATCTGTAAAATGAAGATGTTAAATTCTTGAAGGATTGCTAGGGGAATTGGATAAAATACCACGTATGAATCTTCGGGGGCACGTAGTAGATATTGTCATGATTATTATATACTTGGGCCCTTTTAGGCACCTCAGAACCTCTTCAATGCTAAGTATGTAAGGACAGACCCAGAGTGGAGGCGCTTTGATGCTGGTTTGTGTTAAGAAATCATAAACCACTAGCAAGTTCTGCTGCTCTCCACAGTATTTACTGTGGAGTAATATTTACTGCAGAGTAGAGTAGCACAACCACTAAAGGGAAATGGAGACGTTTGTATTATTGAGGAATATAGTTCTTTTAGGAATCATGTTTTGATGATGATTTAATGCCTTTTTTTTTTCTTCCCCTCACCAGGATGAAGATGACGGTACGTTCAGAAAAGCTTTCTTACATCGTATAACTCATTCCTTCGTCTTTCTGCTCAGGCATTCGAATGGAATTATTTAGTACAGAAACCCTATAGAATCGATTAAAATTGTGAAATTACTATTAAGTAGACATATGTCAGTTGGTATTCTGCATGAACTCTTAAAAAGATGGAATTACTTGGCGGGGTTACCAATGAGAACTGTTAAGTTCATGCACATCAGTGCAAATTACTTAATAGTATAGTAAAATTAAAAACTGTATGTATGGCTTGATAGAAAAAATTCTAATATTTATGCCCTCTAACATATGTGAGTAAAAGATCACTCACTGTAGGAGAATGAAACGGCATAAAATTTGGCTTTCGTAAAACAAAACTTGTGAATCATTTCTGAAATTTCTATGGTTTCAACTGACGATGTTTGGCCAAGTTAGCATTTCAAAAATGAAAAAAATAAAATGTGTATTGTGGAGAACGATATAGAATGGCAGCATTTTAAGTTGCATTCTAAGGTGGCAAATCTTCTAGAAAGTTATCAGGGGTGGGGTTCCATCCTACCCCTTCCTAATTACATTCGATCTTTCAGATTGTTGAATCTCCCTTTAGACTAGCTGTTTCTAACTGGGGAGCAGTTCTAGAATGTTCCTGTGACACCTGGATCCTGACAATCGACTTTACTTTCTGTCTCGCCCACAGTGCATCAGAGACCTTTGCCCCAGCCAACACCGCTGTCCATGAGCTCCAACACTTTCCCTTCGAGATCTACCAAGCCGTCACCCAAACACCCGCTCCCATCATCTCACGGGTCAGGAGTGTTCTCAGAGAGGTTTGTGGCAACGTCATTCAGTTCTAACTCAACATAGCATCTGGGTCCACTGATGCTGAGCTAAGGTCAGGTGGGTTGAGGAAGAAAGAAATGAACCAGTGTGTAGTAAGCTCAGAACATTTGGGCCTTAAGAACCAAAAGCAAGCTGAGCATAAAGAGCCACGGGTATTAATCCGCTTCTGTCCTCCGAGTCTGTGCTTGGGGTCCAAGGAGTATAGAACAGACTTCCCCACGGAAACCCTGGACGAAATAAATTCTTTGGCAGAAAATGGGGAATGTTTTCACTCTGAGAGTTGAAACGAACAAACAGCAAACCACTCAAGAAACCCAGCTAATTTAAGTACTTGGAGTTCACCGTGCGTCTTGGACGGGAGACCGAGAAAACGTACCTTGCACTTGGCAGATGCTGAGTGAGAGTTCACGGCACGGGCTTTGTTCCTGCGGGTCTGCCTTCTCCATAGCAACGGCGTTTCTCCGGGCCCACGGTGAGGCTGTCCAGAGACAAAGGCACAAACGGGAGAAAGGCTCAGGTCATTTCTCCCTCATAAGACCACTGGCTGCCTCCTGGTGTCCCCAAGGCCTCCCCGTCTCCTTTAATATCCATAGGGAAGTCCCAGTCCCACCCTAAATATGGGAGAAAACTCAAGCACCAGCACTGTCAGATATCCGGAAGGATTCTCAAACTTTTCCATCTTCCTCGGGTGCCTCTGGCGTGGATATTTTGCTGCTGCTTCTCATTCTTCAGCTGATTTTCTTTTCCTTCCGTGTCTTTCATTTTCTTGTGCCGGTTCACCCCGCACTAGGCTCCAGTCCTGTCCTTGATTCTCGCAAAATACCACTCACGTGATGATGATTTAATGCCTAGACTTGTTCAGAGAGCAGACTTGTTCAGAGAGCTTGGGCTAATGGTGGGCGCTGCTCCTCGCCATGGAGCAAACAGCACTTAGGGTCCCCACAGGCCCTCTGTCCACCACCTCAGTTTCTGCAGAAGCTGTCACTCGCTGCCGCAGAGCCACCTGGTTCTCCCTTGTTCTCACCTACCTGCCCTCTGGTCGTCGACCGTTAGGGAGTCACTGTCCCCAAACGATACGCCCATTTCTATATTTTCCCAAAGAGAGGTCCTCTCCCCAGAGGACTTCTGCCATTCCCCAAACTCAAAGACCTCACCTGCAGCCAACTTTTTAAAGTAACTTTTAAACAGGTTTGTTGTTGTTGTTTGTTTTTGGCTGGCGAAGCTCGTTGGACTTTGGGATGGTCCCCTTGGGACAGTAGTGAGACACGTCCACTCAGTTCCTTCTCTTTGCTCAGCTCCCATGCTTTCAAGGCGGGGGTGGGAAGTAATATAAAAAGGAGCACCTGCAGCCCAGATTCCCTAACACGGCCCCCACCTGGACCCTTCGCCTCAACTCAACTTAAATTTTTTTTTTTTTTGTCTCCGCAGTAACAGTAATTTTCTGCAGAGCGCCTCCCTGCCGCCATACTTCTCTCAAGGTTTGTCCTCTGGGATTTAGGGAACTGCTCCAGGCAACGTGCCTTCAGGTCTAGGGACCGACCCGTCCCAAAGCCCCTTGGCAAAGGTTTTGTTTCCTAAAAGCATCTGACTTCTTCATCCAGCACTCAATTCCGTTTCTGCAGTGTACCAAAGGCTGCTGGAATGATGAGATACTACATAAAACACCACACACGCACACTCTTCCTCAGGATGGTGGCCTTGGCCTGAATCGTCCCACGCAGAGCTCTTCACGCCTCTTGTTTTCACACAGTGCTCAGGATAGAGCTTGGCTTTCCCTGTAGTTTTAGGTTTCTATAAGGAATCTACACTTGAGTTGCAAATTGAGGGTCATGTTTAAAGTACAGATTAAGAAAACCCAACCCACAAGATTCCAATTCAGTAAGTCTGGGTGAGGACGTGTCTTTTAACTAACACTTTCTCTGGGTGTCCAATCTAAATATTTGCCGAGAGTGTTCTCAAACTTTAACGTGCATATAAATCACCTGGGAATTGTGTTAAAATGCAGATTCTAATTCAGTGAGTCTGGGGTGGGACTTGAGATTTCTGCATTTCTAACAAGGTCCTGTGTGATGCCGATACTGCTGGTCCATGTTGAGAAGCAGCAAGATGGACGAGACTGTGTTTATTATGTCTGGGGTGGGACTTGAGATTTCTGCATTTCTAACGAGTTCCTGTGTGATGCCGATACTGCTGGGCCATGGGCCACGTTGAGAAGCAGCAAGATGGACAAGACTGTGTTTATTACTTATCCTTAAAACCTTGCAAATGACTGGCACATGGTAAACACTTTTAAAATGTTTGCTGAATGACAAACATTTCAAATGACTGTGGAAAGTCACCTAATACTAGAAAATAATTTTTTTCCCCACGCCAGGAAACTGGCCTAGTGTTGCCAGATTTTCTGATTTTTTTTTTTCCCAAGAAAAACTGGAAACATGGCCCTGAATGTGAAATTAACTGATTTTGAAAAGTTGACTTAATATTTTAAAGAGACCTCGTGAGGAACAAACTCTTTTTTTGCAGCGTGGTACAGGTGCAGGGACACCAGTGCGTGTTGTAAATAGAAAACTACATTAGTAAGTTCGAATTACACCCCAGGAGTAAACACTTTTTAGGGGTGCATATATTATATTCAGTTGGATGCACCATCCCATACATGTGTGAGACCCTACTGCTAACACCAATAAAATCCACTAAGTTTTCAATCTTTCCTAAAACCTGTCTCAGCTTCCTTGATGAGACAGGTTTTCGAGGGTATAGTGTCCATATTCGCTATATGGTTTCCACAGTCCCCTCCCTGCTTCAATTTTCCAGTCTCCCCAACTCACTGTGTTTTATGAGCCCACACTGTGTTACCTGCCTGGGCCTTGCAGAGATCTGAGCTCCAGATTCTTCCCTGATAGCAATATTTTCCAAAGTAACTTCCACAGACCCCTGGCTTATGGATTGGTGATGGGCATTAGTAATACAAATGGTTAGTTAATTTTTTTTTGGAATACTACCTTAATCAAAATTGATCCCTTTTTCCCTGAGGCTGCCAGGACACCTGGTCCTTAGTCTTCTTCCCTGGCTGTTCTGCCATCAGGAAGGTGAAGGATATGTTGTATATTATCCAAACACTTGTCCCAACTTCTTTGATGATCTAAATATTAAGGGTGGTGAGTGACTGCAATAAAAAGTACATGTGCTTGTCTGTCACTCTCTTGTATGGTGAGAATTCATCCATTCAACAAACATTATAAAGAGTGCCCGCATGTTGGATTGCAAACGTGGGGATGGGATGGGCTGTTCAGGCATTGGGAGCCTCTGGAAGGAAGATCAGCAGGTCAGGGCCAGCCTGATCTGCTTATTTAGAAACAGGGAACATCATATTAAATAATCCTGGTGACACGGCTCAAGAGTCTTCAGCCTTTCCTGGTAACTCTTCTCACTGGCACGGGGCAGGCAGTTTGTCACTTGTGGCATATTGTAGATGAAGTAACAACCCTGGTGCAGAACCACCTAGAGTGCTTGTTGACAGGCAGATTCTTGAGCCCTGGCCGATTCAGAAACCCCAGGGGTTCTTAGTTATACAGAGTAATGTTTGGGAGCCACAGGTTCAAGTCCTGGCCCTGCCACTAAGAGCACGTGATTTGCTTAGACTCTGAGCCTCTGTTTTCTCTGATGCAAAGTGAAGACGACGTCCACCTTGTGGTGTTGCCGTCAGGGTCAAAGGCCTGGACAGAATCGTTCTGAACAGATATTTGTTGAATGAATGAATGATGCATGGATAAGAGAACATTCAGTTTGCAGGATTTCCCAGTTTTGAAGAGCTATTCCATCACATAGGACACGGCTTGGGCAATTACACATCAACACAATCGAACCTTTCCTGAGAGTAGGAAACACATTTTCAGAAATTTTCAGAACCATAAACAAGAAAAAAGATGTATTATAGAAGGTGACGTGCAAGAGCTGTGTAATTTCTAGGTACCTGACGAAGATCCCTGATTGATCAGGTGATTTGTAGGGCCTTCTATGTAGGTCGAACAGTTCTATCTCGTCAGAAAATCTGGTAAAGAACAGCAGGTAGCAAACTCTGGTTCTAAAAGCTAACACTATTCTCAAGGTAATTTCGCTTTGTCTTAGGTAACTGACATTTGTTTTTGTGAAAACAATGTGAACCTAATTATCTTTATTAGTGCATTGTCACATCAGTGGCTGGGAATCTGTTCTGGGTAGACTGGAGTCTGAAAGATCTGTCTCTTGAATTTGAATGTTCTTTCTGATGGTCACATTAAAACGACTGTGATTTTTTTTCATCCATGGATCTAGTCACTTTACATTATGTAATACGCACATTTAAGAAATCTCTTGAATTTACGGCACTGCTCTCAAAATGGCATTGGCATGGCTATAGAATAATGCCTGAGCAGCCCTTGTGGTTTTGAACAGGTGAAAATTATTTTCGAAGCACAGCTTCTTGAAATGTTAATTGTTGGGAATAGTTACCAGGCCATTTGGGGGAGGAATGTGTTATGAATGAATGATGCATGCATAATTAAGAGAACAAGAGCTCAAAGTAAATTAACTTTCAAAATGCTATACTTTTTTTCGAAGGCACTGGCAGCAGGCTACCTCCCAGAGCTGAAGGCAGGAACTTTTTTTTGCCAGTCCCCAGCAAACCTCGGCCACCATCTCCTATGGAAGGAGAGGTAACAAAGCATGTTTTCATTTTATTTTTTTTCTTAGCAAAGGAATCATCACTACACAGTGGGAGCACTGTGTACTCTTTTAGTGAAAAAAAAAAAAATTTAAGGAGAGGATGCTTTAAGTGAAAAATATGTTTTTTCCTTAGTGTTCTTAATAATATTAAGTGTATTATTATATTAAATGGAATAAATTATTACATCTATATCTTTCCAGATTTGAGATTCCATTATGTAATAAGGTGCTTATTCGTAGCTACCTTTGCACCCAGTGTCGTGACAAAAAGCAGTTCACAGAAAATATCTTCTATTTAGCCCCACTGGGATGGTTGATTTCATATTAAGAAAACACATGTTTCAAACCTCATGGAATGGAGGTGTTTATTTATGGAAACAATGACTTGGAGGCTTTTCTTTTTCACTTACATACGTCACTGCAAAATTTATTCTGTTTTTAAATTTTTACATTTTCAGAATTTATTAAATGAAGAGTGGTATGTTTCTTATATTACCCGACCAGAGGCAGAAGCTGCTCTCAGAAAGATAAACCAGGTACTGTGCTGAAGTTTATTTTTAAATAGTTATAAATATTAATGGAAGGTGAAAAGGGGGACTGACTTTCACTGAGTGCCAGTTATGGGCTAGGAATTCTGTTGGGTTTGCGCTGTTACACGGAGAGGACCCATCAGTGCCAGCTCCACGCCCACCAGCGGCCATAGCAATGATTGCCAGGTCCCAGGGGAAAGTCTAAATTAAGGCCGTCATTTGGCTGGCAGAATCTCAGGAGATTTTATTACCGAAAAGGTCCATCTTGTCATAGCGATCATACTATGTCAAATAGAAACTCTCTTCCTCCCAAAATATCTGATATCTTACCGGTTCCATCTTCCTCTTAATAGATGGTTGCCTTTCACATTGCTTGAAGGGACCCGTATCTGGAGAGACGGCAGCGACTTTTCGCCTTTCCCTAGAAATGTCTAGCTGTTCTTTTATATTATGAGGTCTTAACCAGATTTCCTGTCGCCCGGTGCTGAAATTTAACCTTAAATCTATATATCGGAAAGGAGAAAGCAAAGACCCTCCGTCTTTCACATCTCAAGGCTATAACAGTAGTTCTCACCCTTAGCTACACATTTAAATAACCTGGGGAGCTTTAAAAATTCTGAGTCCTGAATCTCACCTGGAGAGATTCTGATTTAATTAGTCAGGGGTGCTATGTGGGCTCTGGGAGTCCTCAAAACTCTCCAGATGATTCTCAAGTGAAGGCAAGGCTATGAATCACTGGTCCACAGGTATGTTTGTTCAACAGAGATATTCTGACCAAAATTTACTCAATTAACTTGGAATTAAAAACAAAAACAAAGAAAAACCACAATCACAGATTGATGGCTATTTAAAGCCATCCTGATTCAATACACGGAGGGAGAGTTTAAGTTTAAATGTGTCCTTATTAATTAATTCTATTTTAATATCAGATCTTTATAATATTAATATTATGTGGCAATAATTTAATGAAAGTTTAAGTATAGGATACTTAATACTTAATCACAACACTATTTTAATATCAGAAAAAAAATCTAAGCACACACATGGTCCACATTCAATTTTCTTAGGGTATGTAGTGGATGAAACACTATCTGGAGATCATGTGGTTTTAAAATGGGCGAATTTCAGAGGTCTCTGGGTATTTTCTGACTTTTGATGTGGAAAGAAGGGTTAGGAAGTTAGCTCCCAGGAATAGGAAGATATAGCTTTAGTTAACCAATAAAGTCTTTATTTCACTTGGCCCTTTATCCACTCAACCACCTGTTACGTTTTATTACTGAAAAAGGGATTCTTTTTCATCAAGAGGTCGACTTGGAAATTTCTCTGATACAATCACTGCTGCCTCCTTCCTGACAACCAAGCAATCCATGACACGTGGGATCTTGTAGCTGTTTGGGGAACTGAATGTTCACTACTTGTCAATGATAGCTTTCTAGATCCCTAGAGACTTGTCTACTGCTCTTAGAGGCAACAGAAGTATTGGCTTTTACCGTTCCCATAATAACAAGAATTTATCCTTTTAGGATGGCACTTTTCTGGTTAGAGACAGCTCTAAAAAGACAATAACCAACCCGTATGTCCTCATGGTGTTGTACAAAGATAAAGTTTACAACATCCAGATCCGTTATCAGGAGGAAAGCCAAGTTTACTTGCTGGGAACTGGACTGCGAGGGAAGGAGGTAAGGACTTCCAGATGCAAAATTTCCCCCCATGCTCTTTCTATGCCTCTCTGCGTAATTAACTATAGGAAACTTTGCTGTAAGATTCTTTGGGTGTCTACACCATATGGCAACTTTAGAGTTAAATCACCTTAGTGGAACCCTTCATTTACCAAAACATCAACAGTAGCTACCTCTGTCATAGGAATCTTTCTTATACCTTTTATTCCAAGTAATCTAAAATCACATTTGTAACTTTTGAAATTAGAAAAAAAAAAGTTAACATTTAATTTTTTTTAAAAAAGATCCAATTGGACGGTGTCCAAGGCAAGTTCCTTCATTATTCACCTTTGTGACATAATTTTAATGTAAGATCGCAGTGTATTGATAAGGCTGTATTTTACATCGACATCTGGAAAGGGGAAAAGTAGAATTCTTGTTCTAATTATTTAGATACTTGGTTCAGTTCTCACTGAAAACCTTCATTGGCCAAATTGCCAAAGACATTTTCGTCTGTTCAGCCGCTGTTTATACTGGACACTTTTTGGGTGGTAATCGGACAGGTGTGAAAAAAAAAAAAACCTTTCAGGGCTAAGAAACTAACAGCTAAACTTAACACCCCAAACATGTTCTTTAACTTCAAAGTTCCAGGAGGGGGATCAGCTCAATCAAACATGTCCAGAATGAGAAACGGCTTACCCATAACTTCCCTTTCACTCCAAATATTTTTAAGTTATGATTATGTAAATGAGTAGGAAAAAAACACCTGATTTGGGTCAAATGTTTGAATCACCGGGTCGATGTGGATAGAGCTGCACTGGTCCTGTCGAAGCAGAAATGTCTACCCTCCAGGATTCGCTGGTCTGGTGCGGAAACACACACGTACAGATCGCAGCTGCCCCAAAGGGAGGCACGCAGCAGGGTAGTGTTGGAGGAAGTGCATGATCCTGTCTGGGATACCACGTGACTTCTGACCCACGTCTGGCAGGATGGATGGGGTTTTTCCCAGTCTGGCCATCAGGGGTAGGGTGATCCAGGCAATGAACGTGAGTGTGGTGGTGGCGACACTGCAGAGAGATCAGGAAGGAACTATCATTCCTTGTCATGTCATGCTATAGATATCACCCCCAGACACCAGGGATAACCTCTGACCTCCCGATTCCTTATACCTCCTCGCACTATTAATAATTGAGAGTGAAGGTAGGATACAGAAACCAAACCAAAGACACAGAGGCAGGGGTAGCAGAATTAGACCCCCTACATATATATAACTGCTACATGAGGTTATAATATATAGTCATTTATTCATGATTTGTTGAATGTGGGTGAGGAACTTTTTTCAAATTCTATAGCAGAAATCACTAAAATATTTGCCAAATTTTTCATAGGTTTTCCCCCACAGTCCTCATAACTTCGAGAGGTAGGATGTGATACAGATAAAAACTGAGGGTGAAAACCAGGCTGCCCTTTGAAGTGTTAATTCACCTCCCTATTTTGAATTTTTCAGGACTTTTTGTCTGTGTCAGATATTATCGACTACTTCAGGAAAATGCCACTTCTGCTCATCGACGGGAAAAACCGAGGTTCCAGATACCAATGTACGTTAACATATCCTGCACGTTATCCCTAGCGAGGATGCCAGCAAGTGCACCTTCCTCCTGCCTCTGCTGCCCGCGCGGGAAGATCAGTCAACCTTGGCGACTGGGCAGACACTTAGGACTGAATCAAACCCCTCGACGTGAGCACGGGGGTTTTGTCCTTTTACTTAAGTGTTTGAAATGAAGACTGTCAAATATCTCATAATTTATTTATTCTTCTTCAATGTTTATAAAGTACATCAGTAATAATATTCACATGTGAAGTCTAGCGGTGCACTGCAATAATTCATATAAAAATGTGTACCTTTGACGCCCATTTCAAAGTACAGTAGTTTACACAGCTACAAAAATTGTTTGGGGGCAAGTTTCAAAACACTTAATAATTTTTGCTACCACATAAAACTGATTTTTTTTTTATAGCTAAACCTTTAACAGTAAGAAGCAATCATCAGTTTTTTATGTATAATTAGAAAACTACTAAAATTCACTTTCTTGGCAGCAATAATTTAAAAGGCTTCAAAAATATTTCATTCTTTCTTATTTGGTGTTTGTTTGTTGTTGTTCTTGTTGCTGGGGGGTTTTTTGTATACTTTTTTATGAAAAGATAAATGCATGTTGGGTTAAACTTCCTGGGATTAAAATTAATTTGCCTTTTGCTTTACTTTTGAGTTCCTAAAACAACTTTATTGACTTTATTGTTTAGTCTATACAATTATATTTTTGTCTTAAAGCAAATTTAAGCTACAAACACCAAAAGAAAATATTTTAATTTTTAGAGATGAGGTTTTGGTGTCAAATAACACCTGAATTTAAGTTCATCGCATCTCAACAACTACATCCCACCTCTTCTACCTCTCACCCAATTCCAAAAGCATTGTCAAATGATGTAGATTTTACCAAGTCTTCCTATGAAGGTGAAAAAGCAATGAATATACACATTTGATCAGACTTTGATTAGATTGCTTTCTTCTCTTTTTTATCCCCCCGACAACTGTCATAAAGCCCTTCTGTCATCCTTGCCGAAAAAGGCTTTATAAATCCTGCAAAGCAATTCAGCTCTTTCCTTCTGGTTACATATCTCACTTAAAAGTAGTAGGTATTTTGCAAAAGAAAAATCTGGCATTCAATGGTTAAGTTTTCCCCTTTGGGCACTTGGTTGTTATTCCACAACTTTAACAATGAAAATTGTTGGCTTCTCTGCTTAATTTACGAGTTTTCCAAGTGGTAAAAAAAAATGCCGCATCTTCATTTTCACGAGCTAATAGAATATTGGAAGGGATCTCGGAAGTCACGGGTGAAACTGACAATTTGCTATGATGAGTATGTGGAGACTGTTAACGAATGATGATAAAAATGTTTCGTAAAACTTCATCCTTACAAACCAGTGGTTCTCAATTTAGTCCAGAACTTGAAAGTTATAAAGCCGAAAAACCTGCATTTATTTGTTTATTCGACAAGCCAAGCCGTTCATTTAGTGCTTGTTGTGTGTTAAACTCTGAGCTAGATGCCAGGTGGTGAGGACAGCAACCATGAGGAGTGAGCTGTCCTTGTGTCTTGCTTCCTAATACTCTATCCTTTCTATTCAAAAATATCTAAAATGAAGGACATCGTAGATTCCAAAGCAACTATTTGATAGCAAATCATGTTTACATGGCAAATAAGCCTATTATTTTAAGTCTCCTTTGGTGGAAAGGGACAGAAATTAGAAAGTTTTAGGATGAAGTTATCCTAAAAGTTTTTCCACTGTCAGGACTGAAATTAGTGATACCTGATGTTTCTACGACCAGTGTTCTTTCTCCCCTTCTTCAGGCAATGGCAACTCCAGTCCTCTGGCGGGGCTTCTCCTCCTTTGGTCACAGACCTGGCATATGACCCAGCTTCATGAATCACAGTCGCATAGGACCCTATTTAGGGATCAACATCTTAGCTAAAACTGGTGTCCTCTGGAATGTTAAACACAAAGACTGAGTCAGAGGATCTCTCTTCTCTGGGGATCCTAAAAGTTAAAGCGGTACACTAGAGCTGTCTGCTGCCGTGTTTCTATCCCCCCACCCCCTTCCACGTGGCTTTTGCAGGTGGCCAGTCCATCACAGGTCAGGGTGAGGCCAATGCACAGAAACAGAACCAAGACAGAAACAGCTGACCAATTAGTGGAGTCCTTGAAATCTACCCCAGCCAGGGACGTCCAAGTCACACAACCCAATACATGCTTCCGCTAACTTGAGCTGTTTCTGGCACTTGCTAACAGGAGAGATCTGATTAATATAAGCTCCTACCATCCATTTATAATTTAGTGACTCTCTTTCAGCCTGAGCCAAATTCGAGCCTAAGGTAAAGGATAGACAGTGCCCCATGGCCAATGTCCTGTCTTACCCTTGCCATTAGTGAAATAAATTAGCCATTCTTTGAAATATTAAAATAACAATAAAACAGCCTTTGGGAATATGAAATGATTATTTACAACTCAACATATTTTTGTTTTTTATTATATTAAATATATCAGTAAACTCAATTCTCCCAGATACATTAATTCAACAACATATATAGTTATAAATTCACAACAAATAAGAAATCAGGTAGAACTGTTTGAACCAAGGGATACATCTGATATTTTAAACTCTTCAAAGAGGGAGTTGTTTTGTTCTGTTTCCTTGAAGTCATCCGTCTTCACAGGATGATTAAAATGTAGAATAAGGTCACAAAGCAGTAACTGGGAGAGCTCTGTGTAAAACAAAATAAGAGATACTGTATTATAGCACATATATCCTAGACAGCTATTATTTTCAGAAGCTATTAATTCTTGATAGCTTTCTTCGACGTGCTTATTGATTAAACTATAATTTAGGTGTGCTCATTGTGACTTCGAGTCTAATTTAGATACTACAAAATCAGCATGACATAAAAATTTTATAAAAGGGTTCTTTAGGCCAACTTGTCAGCTCTCTTACATTACAACTTGATTTATGCAAGCTTTATTTACAGTTTTTTTTTAACTTACTTTTATGTGTTATACATCCTTATAGTATAAAGAATCAAATAAGTTTATAAGGCATGTTCCAAAAAACTAGCAGTTCCTATCTCCTGGAGGCAACCACTTTAACTCACTTGTTTTTGTAGCTTTTATTGTTGTTTTGTGTGTGTGGAGTTTCTTTTGGGGGGGGGGGGGGGCGGTATGTTGTGTGTTGTGTGTGTGTTTGGGGGGGGGGGTGGGGCGGTAGCTAGTATTCCCTCCATATCTTTATATGATACACATATTTTAGTTTTCAATTTTAAGTATCTGCTTCTGACTACAGAATATTAAGATATAGCTCTTTTCACTCATACCCCCTACCCAATATACTTGAATCCAATTTTTGCTAGTTCAATACATAATATTTAAAATTTTTTGATTATATATTCTTCACAGCAGTCTTGTAATAAATATATTTCCTTTCCTTCAAGCTACCACCCAGCGTTAACAACTTTCTTTTTTCATTGCTTAGCTATCATGAATAGATCCCAGATTTCCCCCCAGATTCCCCCTCCATGTAGCCAAGCGCCTCGGCTATTCCACTGGCAGAAGACCCTCCTTTCCTGGAGCCTGGTCTGCTGCATCTGGAGGGACAGCTTCCCAGCTTGCTGTGCTGTTGCATCTTGGGAACATCCTTCACCATCATCCCAGGGGCTCCTTCACCCCTCCCTTGTGTGGAGGGTCCTCTTGCCAGAATCTCATGGCTTTCTCTTTTTGGTCTGCTCCCTTGTTTGGTGGAATTCAACCTCAGTAACTTCCTAAGGGGGAAAATTATATGTCTGAAAACTTCTCTCTTTGCAACCGATGCTTAATAGATTGACCAATTATAGAAATCTAGGTTGGAAACCATGCTTCTTCAAATTTCCAAAGGCCTTGCTGCATTTTCTTCTAGCTTCCAGTGTTGCTATTGAGAATTTTCATAATGCTAACTCTTAATTTTTTCTCTGTAGAAGCTTTAAGAATGTTTTGGTCTCCCAGTGCTCTGAAATTTCACAGTATTGTACTGTGACGTGGGTCTTTTTCATCCATTGTGCTGGGCTCCTTCATTATAAAACTTATACTCTTCAACTCTGGCAAATTTCCTCAGATTATTTCTTTAATGAATTCCTCCTCATTCATTTTGTTATTTCTTTCCAAAACTCCTATTTATTGGTTAGTAGACTTCCCTGACTGATTTGTCATTTTCCCCCTAAAACTTTCCATCTTTTTTTTTTTTTTGCTCTACGCCATAAAGGATTTTTCTTCATTTTATATTTAAAACCTTCTATAGAGTTTATTTCTATTGTCACACTTTTAAATTCCAAGAGCTCCCTTTTGTTTTCTAAATATTTTTTATGATCATGTTCCTTTTTCATGGACATAGCATCTTCTCTCCTCTGTGGATATTAATTACAGTTTCTAGAAGTGTTCACCTCCCTTCATAATTTGCATTTCTTCCTCATCGATTGAATCTATTTGTAGGTTCTGTCTCTGCTTTTCATACAGCCCATTCTAGGAGTTTTGGACTTAATCCTGAGGACAATGGTGGGGCAATGAGGGTTTTCAGCAGGTTTACATTTTAGAAAGAATCCTTGCTGTAGAGTTGAGATTGGTTTTGAGAGAGAATAAATTAAGCAAAGCTAACCAGATTTCTTTACTTCAGACTCCCCAGTGCCTTTAATATGTACTGTAAATGTGTGAGAGAAATATAGAGCATAATGCACTTCCCAAACTTATTTGACCATAAGAATGTGGAGTACATTTTTATTGTGTACTATTAGCATCTCTTGAGACAGCAGGGTTCACTCAGCAGTCTGGGAAATGCTGCCCTAGGTAGAACAGGCAGAAACAGCATAACGGCACTCACTATTTGGTGCCTAACTAACAGCCGCTCCCCTCTTCTTCCTGGTGGCACAATTGGATTTCATTTGTGGTGGCCGTCTCCCCAGCTCCAGCGGTAAGTCCTGACTGGTCCACACTGGTCTGGGGAGTCCCATTCCCCTTGGCGGTGGCTGCTGTAGGCATACGCATGTGATGCAGTTCTGGCCAATGAAAGGAAAGGGGAAATGTGCTGGAGAGATCTGGGGAAAGGCTTATACAGACACAGGCAGAGACGGTGTCTGCACATGGCCATGTCTGCAGGTAATGACCATGAGGTGTGAGACAGAGTGAACACAGCAATTAAAATATAGAAAGAATCCAGTGCCTGATGAAGTTTTTAAAACTCAATTAACTTTAGGGCTGCCCTACCTTGCATCTTCTTGTCTTTTCCTTTTTGCATAAGCCATGGTGAGGTGGTATTTTGTTACCTGTAGCTGAAGACCTCATAATTGACACAAAGGCTACCTTCGAATATCCAAGAGCTGTTATAACAACTATATAATCACAGTTAGAAATAGGACCAGTGGGTGAAAGAAATGGGGGAGCAGATTTCAGCTAGCCCATAGGAGTGATTATCTTAAAATGGAATAAGTTGACTGATGATAGGGAGCTTCCCAACATAGGAAATTGTTTTGTAAGGGGTAGATTATCGCTGGAAATGTCCAGTCATGGAAATTTTACATGCCTAGGATAAAAAAGAGTATGTCTATAAGGTGAGTGACTACACAGCATGACCTGTGAGGTCTAATTCTACTCTATGAATTTGTTTAAAATGAAGAGCCCTTAACTTGGAATCTAACTTATATTTTTAATTTGTGAGGAACTTTAGGGGCTTAATAAGGATAAATGGATAAGACAATTTTGCAGAATGTGACAATGTTGTGTAATAGTTTGTTTAAGGGAAGGAAGGATAATAAATTTATAGAGAGGTTAGTTAGATGACATCATAAGCTTGTTAGTGATGGGGATGGAAATTCAAGTCAGCTAACTCCTAGATCAAACCATATTCTCAAATAATTCATCTTTATAGATCTAGGATAAGCATTTAAGAAATAGAGAAATCCTAATGAGTGGGCGAAATTCACTTACACCCCAGCAGGAGCAAAAACTGGATCTACTATGCAAACATTTTCATTTAGTTATTCCATACCTTTCATCTTCTTCAACTCCAAAGAAATTGTGTTAATGTTTTTAATGATGGCTTCCACATTTAGCTTATGGTCAGAAACATTATTCCTGAACATCTGATTTTAAAAGAGAGAGAGAAAAAACCAATGTATAAATCTGAACTATTTATGTATACCTTTAAAATACTTAAATTTTCAGTATTTCTAAAAAGAAAATATTATTTCAGAACAAATAATTGTAAAATAATAGTCTTTATAACCAGTTAGAAGTCTAACATGAGAATTCTAACGAGTTTGCAACTTGTTAATATTTTATCAACTGAAAACACCTCCCACCAGAATTCTCGGGATGAGGTTTCTTCTTTAATCAAACCACATCCACAAGATGGGCCATTACAATGGAAATGCAGATGTCCCCTTTTCAGAAAGCCTCAGCACTTATAAACTATCTTACAATTCAGCGATTGTGTAAGGTCGTCTCTAATTTTAAGGCAGTGTCTTTTTCTAACTTACTGAGTGATAGAGTCTACATACCATTTTTTTTTTAAATAGATGGTAAAATTCAAAACAAGATACAATTATAATTCATTAACTACTGAATGGCAAAACTAGAGGATGGCAAAACAACTACTTCTATTTTAGCTTAGGGAATTAAGGCAATCCACATTTGAATTTTGGTTAACTGAAATGTATAAATCAACAGGTTACTGTGTTATATAAACAGTACATATATTTAACCAATTGTGTCAGAAACAAATACGTAGGTGGTTCACTAGAATCTAAGCTCAGCCATTCAAATCTCTCGAAATGACTTGAGCTATGCACAAGTCATTAGCACACACGACTCCAGCTATGCAAAAGGTGGGTCGTCAGGAGGCAGTATATGATTTCCCCGAAATAATGAAAACAAACTGACCTTTAATTCCTTGTCTCCGCTTTTTCCTGAGTCGGATTGCTCCTATTTCTCTCACTCGCTTCAGAGCCACTGTAAAGGAAATAAAATTTTTTCCCAGACAATAAATAAAATCCATTTTATTTATCCACCTACAGGCTCCTTGGAGCTAAAGGGGAGTGGCAGTTATCTTGGGTATGGCAAATCAAGAGATTCAGGTTTGAGGGGAAAGGAGAGATGATCAAGAAATTAAAGGGGTGGGGATGATGAAATTAAACATATAAATGTAAAAAAAAAAAAAAAAAAGTAGAAACTAAATGGATAGAGAAATGCCCAAGAAAGTTGACCCTCCCCTCTTGGAGGTCTGGTTGGTTCTCCGGGTCTCTCAGGCACCCATGGGTGGGTGGGGTCGGAGGGCAGAGCTAGAGAGAGGCCAGAGCTGCTTCAGGCCTTCCTCGGGGAGCCGAGTCAGGCCATCAAAGGAGAGGCTAAAGAGCACTTCCTCCAGGAGGTGGGAAGGGAGACCAGATGGGTGGAGGGAGGTGTGGGGTCAGAGGCCGGGACACCTCGGCTGAAGCCACTGAGGCAGCTAAGGCACTAACCCCCTCCTTCTCGGCCCAACCGACACCCGTGAGGAGCCCCAGGTCTTCGGGGGCTCCGGGGTGCGTTGCGGACAGTCCCCCTAACGCGGTCTGGGGCCTGAAGATGGAGCCCTAGGCAGCCTCGACGTTGCCACAGTAATGCTCCCAAACCCTATCAGGAAGACGTAAAATGCTCTCGGTGGGACCCCGGCTTACAGCCAAGCAGGGGCGCTGTCCAGACTCAGCCAGACCGCCACCCGCTCCCGACGCCACCACCCCCTGAGGAGCCCCGGGCCCTTGGGGGCTTCGGGCTGGGAGACCCGACAGTTTGACGGCTGAAGATGCAGCTATCAACTATCTTCACCTCCTCAAACCAGATTAGGATTATTTAAAACCGAGTAACCCTGTCCTACCCACAACCTGGACCGTGTCAGCACCCACCAGTCCAACCGTCACTGAAGCTCTGACCGTTAGGTGGGTGGGGCGAGCAGTGAAAGTGAGACCCGGCTGCTGATTGGTCAGCTTCTCTGCCTGATGCATCCTGGGAATTGTAGTCCCAGGCAAGTTCCATGTGGAGAAGGTTCTAGATGCCAGACTGAAAGTGACTGGCAGCTGTCGTGTGGACCTGGAGGGAGGGTGAGGAAGGTGCTGATGTCCCCTGCCTCTTATATGCCAGGCACAGGCACTGTGTTAGATGCTTTACAGCCCTTATTTGCATTTGATTTTCACAGTACAGGAGTGTGATTAAGGCCAGACTCTGGACTGAGGGCTGTTGGAGTTTGAATCCTACTCCCTCGCTCATTTAGCTATAGAGATGCTGGGAAGCACTGTAATCATTCAGGGTCCAAATGTCCTCATTTATCATATGGAGATGACTGCCTTCTGGTGTTCTTTCGAGGGTTAAGTGAGATAATGCATCAAAGGGGCCTGGTAGATGAGGTGCCCAATAAGCGTGAGCTGTTGTCATGTCTATACATTTTTACAGATAAGTAAAGAGTAGAGATGAGCTGAGACATGTTCTCTGGTTTCTTGCCAAGTAGAGACGCTGGGATTCAAGCCATCTTTGACAGAATCCAGGAGGAATCTCTGCCTCTACAACCTTTGGAGGCTGACTCCAAGACTTTTCTTGGTACCCTCGGGACAGCTTTAGACTTGATGAGCAGCTCAGACCTCAGCCATCAGGTTCTAGACAAGTCTTTGTCTCCTGTGAGCCTCCCCTATGACATTCGCCAGCCTCTTGAACCAGTCCCTTCCTGAAAACCCACAGCACATGGTCACGTTTTTTTTTTTTAAGGTAATTATCGTAGTTCAACACTAGAATTTGTTGTCTGGTGCCAAATTAGATGAGGAGGGGTACAGGAGAACTGAGCATCAGGCCTCAGGACAGCCAGCTATGTCATCTTGGAAAAGAGTACCTACTTTTCTCTGAACCTCGATTTCTTCATCCAGTGGCGTATGGGAGGGTTGGGCTAGATCAGCATTTCCTAAATTTCACTCACTGTAGGGCCACTGTTATGACTGTTTGCCCTAAGTGTAACCCACCTATTTTATTATTTCCTTAATGTTTTAAATTTATTTCCCTTTAAAATTTAAAACTGCTTAGAATTCTTTATATCACCAATGTAAATGGAATAAAATATGAACAGAAGGTAAATAGGAAAAAATGAAGACAATGAAAATAAAACAACATTTTAAATTACCTAGATATTCTGGCCTCCTGGTGGCTATGATCCTGCAGCCGTATTTTTTGTTGTTGTTTAAATGGGTTCTTATGACAGGTTAAAGGTAGTCTAGCACAGACTGATACTTTCTTCATGATGTAATCAGGATTACAAGGGTTGGAAGGGGAATAACTCTCACTGTGTGCTCTGTTTTTCAGTGCCCATGTACCATGTAAAAACATCTCTCATATCCCCAGTGGGATATGTTTCACACTTCACAAAACCTCGGGTCAGATGCTCTCCAAGATCCCATCTCTTTCTAAGACTCTTTCATTCCGAATATGCTATGGATGCCTTTCAAAACTCACCCCGATCCTGGAAAGAGTCTTCCTGAATTAACCTGCCCAACTCTGCAGTTTCATACTGGTCTCTGCCAGTGCTTTTCTCACTCAGCATTGTAACTGAGGACACTCGCTAGTGTCAGAGTCTTGCATTTCCGCATTTCCTTATTTCCTTCCTTCCTTCCTTCCTCCTTCCTTCCTTCCTTCCTTCCTTCCTTCCTTCCTTCCTTCCCCTCCCTCCCTCTCTCTTTCTTTCCTTTCCTTTCCTTCTTTTCTTTCCTTTCTCTCTTTTCTTTCTTTTTATTCCTACCTGCAATGCCCTCTACTTCTATCTATCAGAGTAAAACTACTATTTCTCATTAGGTTTCAGCAAAAGGGTCTCCCTGCCACCCCAGCAAACCCAGCAGTGTTCTGCATTCTTTCCTTTCATAATAAACACCTTTGTTACATGAGCTAAGACAGAGGAAGAGGATTTATTTGCCTTTTTGGGCCTTGATTTTCCTCAGAGAGAATTCCAGCTCCTGGCTAGAGCCCATAGCCATCTGCTCTGCCACGTGGGCCTGGTCTTGAAGCAATGCATGCAAAAAGCTTGCCCTGCTCTTGCTTGACCGGCTTCTCTAGAAGACTGCTGACTTGGGCATTTGTTTTCCTTCCCTCATGTTTCTGCTGAATTGTCTTTGATCGTTTTTTGTTTAAAATCTCCTCCTCGGGAGTCAGCTCAGCCCCTTCTCGCATCCTAGGGGCAGTGGAGAGCAGTGCTGGTGTCGCTGTCGGTACCATGTGCCCTCGGTCAGTGAGCATGGTGTGCTTCTTTACTAGGGTCTCGCGTGGACCAGTCCACGTTGGATGCGTGGTAGACAACGTGGATAATCTTTGTTATGTGCATATAACCCTGGGAGCCCCAGGAGTAATCCCCTCCTACCTCCGGCCTCAGGGCACGGTCCTTCCTGCCTCCCTGTGCATGGACGGTGTGTGTGCAGTGGGGGTCAATCTTAGCGTTGGCAGTGGGGCGTCCTAGGTCGTATTTTCGCTTCTTGTGCAAGAGCTTTCTCTCCCCGCCCCTCCGGTCTGTGGCGCTTGTGCCAGTTGTCCAGAGAGATGCCCATGGCTTGGCGCCGGCTGGAAAGACCGAATCTTGCATTTTCTTATTTCTGTCATGTGCGCTGAGCATTTTTCATCGAATTCTCCGAATGCTGAGTAAGTGAGCAAAAAGAGACACAGAAGTTCCGAGAATAAGCATTCTTTGATAACTGACTGTATATCATGCCTTACATTAGAGGCTTTCGCATTCTGACAATATCTGTTATCAATCCAGTTCTATGGAAAACGGAGCTTAAGCTCAGAGAGCTTAGTGCTGGTTCAGAGGCACGAACCAGAATCAGATCTTGTCTGTGCGACTCCAGAGCCTTCTGCTCTATTCTCTGGACCAAGTTGTCTCCTGGTCGAGGATACAGT
>NW_006431919.1:16053094-16072250 GCF_000325575.1 Pteropus alecto | reverse complement strand
GAGAAATTCTGCCATAAAGAGAAGAGCTGTTATAGAACAAGGTGATTAAGCATTTTAGGGAGCCAGGTGTGAGTGCCTCAGTTAGTTTTATTACAAATTCTTGACATAAAGTCTTCATTGTCAAGACAACAAGTGGAATAAATTATCTCGCTTCTTCCACTTGCTCTCCAAGCCCCCAATCCCATTTTCTCCCGCTCCTTATCAATTAGAAGTGCTGGTCTTTGCGCCTAGGCACTGGCTTCCTGCTGGGGTATCACCTACCTGCCTTCGAATATTGCTTTGTGCAACCCCTGGGTAGACAGATTTGGGAGGTAAGGAGCACATTACTTGAGGAGCATGACCAGTGTGGGAAAGATCAAAGAAACACCTGCATCAGAGCAATGCTTTCTCCGTAGCCGGTCACGTGCGGGAAGCAAGAAGGCACGTGACTTCTGCCGCTGTGGTCTAAACTAAAAGTTGGATTCTCTGCTCCCCTGTCATCTTCCAATAGCTGAGGTTAAACTGGGTGGTTATTTTCTTTTTCTCTGGAAGAAACCTTCTGAACTATAGAAGGATGTAACTAATGAAACTCTACATCGCTCACGGAGTTAACCAAAATGTTTTCATCTCTAATTAAGAAAATACATAAAAGAAGAAGATTGCCATTTGCAACAACATGGATGGACTTTGACTGCGTTATGCTAAATGACATAAGTCAGAGATAGACAAATATTGAATGATCTCACTTATATGTGAGATCTAAAAACACTGCACTCATAAAACAGAGAGTAGAGTGGTGTTTGCCAGAGGCTGAGGGATGGGGAAAATAGGGAGAAATTGGTCAAAGAGTATAAACTTTCAATTATAAGATGAATACATGCCAGATTTAATGTACAGCATGGAGAGTACAATTAAAACTGTATTGCATATTTGAAAATGGCTATGACAGTAGAGTTTTACTGTTCTCACCATAACAGCAAAATGATAATTATGGGAAGTCAAGGATGTGTCAACTAGCCTGATTGTGGTAAACATTTCTCAATATATACATGTATCAAATTATCACACTGTATACCTCAAGCTTACACAATGTTATATGTCAATTATATCTCAATAAAGCTGCGGGGGTGGAGAAGTAGAAATTATAGTTCTGTACCAACATTTCCCTCTGAAATAGGAAGCTACCCAAATAGAGTTGCCAGATAAAATATAGGACATACAGTTAAATGAGAATATCAGATAAATAACATATTCAATATGTCCTGAATATGGTATGGCACATACTTACATTAGAAACTTCTTTGTTTATCTAAGATTAATTTTAATTTGGAATCCTGTACTTTTATTTGCTAAATCTGGCAATCCTATGCTCAAAACCCTTCAACCATGAGAACAACAACACACAGTCCTAAGGCTTACAGATTCAGTGGGTATGAAAGCCAAGAGAATATCGAAGTTTTCCAACTTGATGTCCAAAATAATAAAATGCATGCACTCACTGCTCCAGAATTTAGCTTGCTCTTTTCTTCAACACTCCTGTAATGAGAGAAAGCAGCTCAGTCTTTGAGAGAGCAGGCGGACGAAAGCTGACAACATTCAACACGGTGCTGTTTTTGACAGTTGCTCGCTCTGCCTGTTTTTCTGAAAACAGTTCAAGCTTGGCTTTTTAGAAAATGCCTTCATCCAGCCAGGCATATTCCCGACAGTTGTGTTTATTTCCAGAGATCCACCAATCAGAGAACACCTTCTGTCCCCAAATAAAATATGTTTCTAATTCTAACATGTCAGCCCTCCATCCCCAAACGACACCTCCCCTGTTTATTATAGACATAGATCCTTATCAGATGTTTTTCCCTCTAAACATTGCCCCTAACTCCCACGCCTCACCCTCATCAGCCAGCCATGCAATGAAAAATGAGCATCTTTAGGAAAAAACATATTATGTTCATGAAGTCGATTACAATAGACTACAACTGTGCATTCACCTTTTGCAATGAAAAAAATGTATATGTGCACAAAAGCAGGTTTAGAAGAAGAGACACCAAAATGTTAACAACGATCGTCTCTGGGTAGAGAGATTTATGGATGATTCCGTTTCTCCATGTTATTTATTTACCCTAGCAGATACTTTAGTCTCAGCCCTCTTCTCTATATTTTAAACTCTCCAGGTCGTTTCTCAGGGTGAGGGTGACACATCATTGATCAACCACTTTGAAGCAGAGCTTCTCAAATGTCACAGTACCTAACAATCATTTAGGGAGCTCCTGAAAACGCAGGCTCTGGGCCTGCCCCAAAGACTCCGATTTAGTTAATTTCAGGTGAGCCTCCTGAATCTGCATTGTAAATTCCCCCTCCTCCCATTTTAACCTCGCGGACTACAGGCCCTTTCGAGGAATATAGTACTGACCTACTGCTTGGTTGGTCACCGTCTACAAGTCTCAAATGCATGACCATAGTGGAAATTTACCTTGGCTACTGATGCCAGAATTCAGTCATCTTTAAAAATTACACATACATACATACATATATATAACATATAGTATATATAACTTACTGTGTATATGTGTGTGTACTACATATGTACTATGCATACATATATATACCTAGATATGTAATTTTTATGCATAACTCAAGTCCATTTAATTTCCATTTAAGAGATGAAAGTGTTTGGGGTGGAGGCTCTCCGCCACCAGCAAACAGATTCGCAATGTCTGCGTGATTCTTGGGATTTCTCCTAATTCGGATCATTATTTCTTCTGTTTCCTAGCCTTTTTGTTTGTTTGCCTGTAGTAAGGGCGCAGTAATTCTTTGTTCGGTGACGGAATGGATGAGTTGGCCTGTCACGTGGCACCCTCCAGAGTCAGGAAAGTAAGGGGGGCATTAGCACCTGCCACTCTGCTGGACGCCCAGCCACGCACTCTGACAGCAGGCGTCACACCCTCGTGGCTTCTCAGCCCTGGGAAGGAGGGACAGCTCCCACGGTGGCTAAAGAGGAAGTGGATGAACCACACGAATTGAACCCTGGATCCTACCTTCGTTCTGTCCGCTCTTTGATGCTGGCGCACAGACCAAAGACCCAAGAGAATAATGAGCAGCAGTCTTCACGGCAAACAAGCCTGAAAGCGTCAAAGCAGCCTTGCGTGGTGTGGGGAAGATGACAAAACTCCGGTCTCTGATTTAAACAAAAAACTAACAAACAAACACAACTATCCTGGCTGTGGATCATCATTTGAATAAAAATCAAATGACTTAGGATCTGTCCAAAATGAAGGATGTTTTAATACTTTGTGTGTAAAAACACTGATAGTTTGCTTCTTTTTTATTAAACAGATTTTATTATTTCTCGGAATCTTGTCGGCATAATCGTTTTACGGGCGGATGGAACATCCAGCCCTGCCGCTGCAGGAGGTCCTTCACGGCGACTACCTTGTGGCACTTTCACTGTAATTAGGTTTTCGCTGAGGATTTGTCCCCGGGTCTGTGTAATAAATGAAATATGACCAGAATTTAAATTTGTCAATGACAAGCAAGCATCGTGTGTAAACACAACAGGGCTGTGAATTCCAAACCACGGGCTGCTGCTGGGGGGCAGATGCTCTGAAAATTAAAATAGAAATAAAACTACTGACTGGCAACCGAAAAGTGGCCCCCAAAGAAAGCGAATTTCTCCTAACACCCGTGCATGATTCTTCTACCCAACAGTGCAAGCTCTTGAGTACGACTTCAGCGAGAAACTGACAAAGAGCTTCTCAAATGTCACAGTACCTAACAATCATTTAGGGAAACTGACAAGTCAAGGAGGAAGCAATAGATTTGTGTTAAAGTAATTCTACACAGGGCTCTGATCTCTTGCCCTACGAATTCCTGTGTTCCTTGAGGCCAGATCAAAAGGAGTTTGGACATGGTGGGCATTGTCTGCTGGTGCTGTCCTGAGTGGCTCAAGGATAGATAGATTTGGGGACAGTGTCTGTTGTCTCCCAGCAGCTACTACCTTCGCTGATCTGACTTCAATAATTGCTCCTATGGGGCCCTCTGCCGACCGTTTCTTGTATAGGAAACAATTTTAAGAGTGCACTGTTGAGGTTACTGACAAATCATTTACTTCACTAAAACCACCACAAAACAAAAGCAAACCTTTTGAATTTGCGTGTATAAGAAGCCCTAGGCAAGGAAAAAAAGGGACTCACACTTTTTCAAACTTACGGAGCACCATGCATTTCTTCATGCAACAAATCTTTCTCGAGTGTCTCTTCGGTCAGACGCCACATTTTAGGCACTCTCCAGGAAGGAGATGTGTCACGATGAGGCATGTGGCAGGGCTGGGGCAGCTTTCAGGGAGGGCTTCCCTGAAGGAGGGACATTTGGGTTGAGATCGAGAGAGAAGAACATTCCAGGCAGAGGGGACAGCCTGGCAGATGGGAGGGCTTGAAAGGATGCCCGGCCAGGCTGGGGTGCAGAGAGGGAGGGGGAGCCTAGGGCGAGAGGAGGCTGAAGGAGAGGGCAGGGGCTGGACCACGCCAGGGCCACAGAGGCTGCGTTGAGGCTCCCGGTCCCTCCTGACACCTGCGGGAAGCCACTGAGGGCTCTTAAGCACGTGGGGGATGGGAAAGGTGGAGTTCGATATGCTCCCAGTGGCGGTTTTGGAAAGACGCCCCTGGCTTCGTGGTGGAGAGCAGACTGAAGGAGGCACAGAGTAAACGCAGGCAGTCTGGTCGGGAGTCTAACACAGCAGTGCACGTGAGGAATGGCAGGGCCTTGCTTCAAATGGTGGCAGAAGAGGAAATGAGATTAGAAAGCATTGCGATGGGTGATCGATGGTAATGGAGGTGTAGGGACGTTAAACGTGGCCTATATCATCTCATTTAATTGTCAGAGCCTTGCAAAACAGCATTGTCCTCATTCTGCACATGAGGAAACTGAGGCTCAGACAGGCTTGGTGTTGGCTTTGAGATTGTTCGGCTGGAAAGCAGCCGGGCCATATGCCTACTAATCCCGCGGGGTCTCGGAGCTCTGACGGGCTATTTACTCAGAAACTCATCTCGCCCACATCCTCTCAACGTATCCCCCTGTATTCTTGAGACCATTCAAAAATGTTTGCTCTATTCGTTCCCTTGTCTTGCTTTCCTGCTAGACTGTGAGCTTGTCAAGGCCTGGGCCTTGTTTGACCCTGTAGTGCCAGCACTCAGGCCAGTGCCTGGCTCAGAGTGGGAACCAGGGAGCGTTTGTTCAGTGAATGAGAAACTTTCGCCAGTCTTCTACGGCAGGGAGCCGGTTGGAGGGCAAAGTGTGTTTTAAACAACAATCTCACTTTGCCAAATCCTCTCTTACACCAGGACTTCAGTTGGGGGATTTTTGCTGGAATGCTCAAAAAGGACTTTCGAGAAAGATCTAGAAGTTTCTAGTAGCCTAGTATGGTTAAAAGGGCACGAGCTTTGGAATTACATGGCTCTGGATTTACATCCTAGCTCCTCGGTTTATAAGCTGCACTTATCTTCTCTGAGTATTCGGTGTCCTCATGTGTAAAACGAAGATAATTTGAGTATTTACTTAATGCGCTGTTGTGAAGATTGCATCTTATTACCTGTACAAAGGCACCTGCGTATATAAATTCCCTGTTTTTGCAGAAAAGAAGGGTCAGAGATTCATGGTCAGCCAAGAAAGTGGAGGGAGCTAGGAATTTCATTCTACTTGGCCTCAAAGTTCCTGTCACTTACTGTAGTTTATTCTGGAAGGAGGAAAGAGGAAGTTAGCTCTCTGGGGGTCCCTGACAAGCTGACAGATGTTCCCTGGGGCAGCTTTCAACAGGGAGCTGCTGCTGCTGCTTCTTTTCTTCTCCTCCTCCTCCTCCTCCTTCTTCTTGTTATTGTTATTATTTTTTGTAATTTACAGTTCCTCCTCCTCCTCCTCCTCCTCCTTCTTCTTGTTACTGTTGTTATTATTTTTTGTAATTTACATTAAGATTTAACATCAGTGACTCCATTTGGGGCCCGTTGTCTTGTTTTTAACAACATATATACTTCATGTATACATGAGGGATTCACATGATACTGAGTGACTCTGCAGGGTGGCCCAAGCCAACGGCTTTAATACCATCTTCTGCTAAAGACAAAAGAAAGATGCTGGGAGGGAGGCCAGTTACGAGAGGTGACCAGGAAAAGCACAGTAAAGGTGGGTAAGGTTTGCTATGCAGATTTAAGTAAGTGCCTTCTGCACTGATAAGAGTTTCTTGTGATTTAGAGTCACCCTCCTCTTCCTGACACAGAGAGGGAGATAACTTACAAATGGAGATTTCCTTTAAGTACACATCTCTTATAAAAAGGAAACTTCTGCTGTTTTCATAACTTCTCCTGTATCTGCAGTTTCTCAGAAATCATCAGCTCAAAATAACTCTTTTGCCAAAAAGGCATCTTTTGGGGTGGCTTATTCTCCTACCCTTTGCCATTATATTTTATTGTTTCTGAATATAGTATGACATATTACAGTTGCTTATATACTTACTGCACAATTATGAGGTCCTTTAAAACAAATGCCTAGTATACAGAAGGAGCTCAATAGTTGCCGCTGAAAGTTTTGATGTCTTATATTTTTCCCCCTGCAATTTTTTTCCCCCCAACTCCTCAATCCTCCACTCCCACCCCACAAACAATTATATCGATCACTGGAAAAAACATCTTAGAGAAATACATCTTCAGACCTTCATGAATTATCAAATTCACAATATAAAAATAAATATCTGCACAGCATGAGGCCGTTTCTCAAATCTCGTTTCCCTCACGAGATCTTTGGGGAAACCCTCACATCGCAGGTTACCCAACACTGCTTTTCACCAAGAAACATGGTTTTGATTTCAGGAGAAACTGCCCAAAATGTGCTGTGGAGTCGAATGGTGAAGAAATGGGGGAGCAGGCAGCGGTGGCTTCCTTACTCCGTCCCAGAGACAGCAGGATTCAAATTCTGCTCTCATCAAGATGTCAGCCGGCCACGTGCCACTCACTAACCTCTGGGGCACCGGCCCATAGTCAAAGCCAAAGCCTGTGGGCCATTCCGTCACCAGGGCCAGGCCCAACTTTCTTTCAGGCCACAAACACCCTCTTCGGTTTTGATCCCGAGCTTTTTAACATGTCCAGGCTTCTACTGGTATTCAATTTTTTATTTTTAACGCAATATTTTTTTTTTTTTTTTTAGTTACAAAGCCAAAATCAACTGGGAAGACTCAGAAGAGAGTCTCAAAAAGTTAAAAAAAAAAAAAAAAAATCGCCTGTAATCTCTTCACTTAGGGAATGTAACTGCTAACATTTTTGCACAAAACCCTCCAGGCTCTCTCCTCCCTCACCCCTCATCCTACAGCTTCGACAAAGGATTATTCCCTCAAAATGTCCTTACTTTCAAGAAAAGGGGAGAAAACAAGTTCTTCCGTAAACCCTTCCAGAAAGAACCCAAGTAATCCATATTATGTAAACGCTTTCAAAGAAACAGTCTGTCGCTAAGTCATTTGTTGCTATGGCAATGCTTGGCCCTAGGGTGCAATAAACAGCCATCCTGACTCCAGCCTCTAAACAGAAGCCTCCATTATCTTCCTGGAGCTTTTCAGGGGGACTGGCCTGCCAGACTATTCATTTAAATTAACAGCTCCCTTCCTAGTCTCTGGAATTTCTTTTGCTTCCTACCAAGACACACCAGGGGGCTGAAAAAGCAGTTCGGGCAATAAATTGAGATGCTGGGGTGGGGTGGGGGGGAGGGGCAGCACGCCTTTGGTTGAGGGCCTTCGGGGGATCTGAGGTAAATGCAGGTTCTTTTCTCCTGGGACTCTGTCATCGCTGGACACATAGTCTATCATCTTGGATGCATGTCACCCAGGGCAAAGCAAGGCGAAGTTTCATTATTTCGTTTGGTTCTGACAACAATCCTATAGGGATAGATAGGCAGCACTTTTTTTTTCTTTCCCATTTTATAGATGAGGGAGCAGAGGTTTAGAGAGATTAAGTGACTTGCCCAAGGTCTCTGACCAGAAAGTGGTAGAGCCGGTCTCAATCCCGTGCTGTCTACCTCGGAGCCTGTCCTCGCGACCCTTATCCTGCATTGCCTGAAGGACAGGAACAGACATGTGTGGAGAGCCTACTCTCTGCACAAAGTGCTAGAGATTTTGCATACATTGTTTAAATGCCATGATTGGCCTGGATAGACATTCTCATCCCCATTTGCCAGATAAGGAAGCTGAGGCCCAGAGATGTGGTAGGCCTGTAGTCATTCAGCCAATTATAGTAGAGGGATTTGAACTCACATCTGCCCGGCTTCAAAGCCTCAGTTTCTTCTATACAGCATCGCCTGGTACCCAGAAAACATGAAGCCTAATGCCCTCTTTTTATAAGTGAGGAAACAGAGGCCTTGAAATACTGAGCAGCTTGCCTTTCTCGGGGTCTAGAGAACACCTCCCTCCAGCCTAACAGGGAAGATAGAAGAGAATTCATTTGCTCCAAGCTGGCCTGGTATGCAAATAGCCCTTTGTCACTGGGCCCAGTCCCAGGGGTGCCTGCAAAACACCTGCGCTAGAAGACTGTGTGTTTCTTGTGGGGTTATGATGGAGTCCTGAGCCATTCTGCTCTGCTCCTGGCCTTCCTGTCTCCCTAAGCCGGCTTTGGCAAGCCTTAATTCAGGGAACTCCATCCTGGAAGCGAGGCCTCAAAGGGATTGTTCTGAATGATGCTGCTGCTGTTAGATCCCATTTATTACTTTTCCTGCTCCCCCTCACTGGGTCACTGACATGGGCGGTGTCTCCTCCAAAGGTCACAGCCCTGTCAGTCAGGCTCTCCCTCCAGTGACTTCCTGTTCCAGGTCTGGTACCTGCTCTCTCCTGTGGCCCCTTCAGGCTAGCGACAGAAATGGCGCCTCATTGTTTTTAGCCACGAGGAGACTGCCCAATCAACTTTCTTTATCCAATCTTGCCCACACCTGTGTAAACTGTCTCTTTAATAAGCCTTCCTCAAAGTGCTCAATTAGATTGATTTTTATTTGTACCCTAACCAGAAAATTTTACAAAGCTGGTTTGTCATTGCATTTGAATCCCCTAGGGGGCCAGCTGAAGAAAATGCGTTAGTGATATGAAATATTTCCCCTGCAGTCCCCCCGGTCCCTAGAGCTCTTCCACCACCCCGTCTCACCCACCGGGTCCACTGTCCTGCAGCTCCCCAGGTAGCTGAAGGTCCTCTGGGCCCGGACAGCCCTGGGCTGGAATCCTGCATCTGCCTTTAGCCGTGTGAATTCAGGTGCCTCAGTTTCCTCGTAGGTGAGTACGCTGTGAAAAACATTTGGAGCCAGGGCTTGGAAATGGGAGATGTTTTTATCATACTTAAGATTTTCCTCTTTATCCTGGAGGAGCTCCTAATATGCTTGGGATGAAAAAATGAATATTTCTAAAATATCCGTGATTGGGTCAAATTGTTACTAGCAAGTATAGGACTCGTTAAAGTTCTTGCATTTCTGAGCTTTCTAATTGAATTATAGACGACCGCCTCTGACCAGTATTGTTCTAATCAAAGGCTAATATCTTTGCTGCTGCTGCTGCTTCTTTTCTTTTTTTTGAAAGGGAATATGCTGAGTTTGGCAACCAGATGAGCAGACGAGCGAAACAGGACAGAACAATTTATGCCGGTGCAACTGCTCCAGATGCTTTATATATAAACTCTCAGAATCGAGCAATGGCCCTGGAAAGCTCTCGCAGTTTAGGGCCTGCTCTGTGCAGTTCATACTGCTCTGTTCTTCGTAGCTGAGCAAGCCCTCCGGGACCTGAGCCTGCCTGCCAGGCTCGCCTTTCACCTCCCCAGTCCATCCCCCCAATAATCTGCCGTTCCACAGACATCTCAGGCTGCTTGACATGGCTCTGTCTCTGCCCTCCATGTCGTTTTCTAAGTGTCCCCTGCCTGAATGTTACTTTCTCTTCCAAATGCAGAGACAACGGCTCCCTGGGCCTGTAAGCAGTGCTTCTCAAAGGGTGGTCTTTGAGAGATGCTAGTTGGCAAACTGTTCCTGGTCCCCTATGGGATAAGTACAAAAATAGCAATTTGACAGAGTAATTTTTGTGGCATCGAGTAATCATAAGTTTGTGCTATTTTGTATATTTTTGCTTTTTAATTTTTATTTTTATTACATTTTACGAAAGCATCGGTGTAGCAGACAAACAGAGAGCTTGTGCATCCCACAGCTAGTCTGAGAAGCACTGCTGCAGGCTAACGGTCTCTGCCCTTAAACTTGGCTTGATCCCCTGTGACCCCCTCCCCAGCCTCCTCTTTCCCCCAACTCTCCTTTTCACAACTTTCCTCCCACCTGCTTCCTACCTTGAACCTTCTCGAGTGCTCGCCCTCTGGCTAGAAGCCTCCTCCGCTCTCTCTCCATCCAGCCCTCTGCTCTCCAGCTACAGAGGGCAGCTCAGCCAGGCCTTCCCAGCATGCCTCAGTCTTAGGGCACTCCTGGTACACCTGTAACACCTGTTAGTCCTTTCTTCCCAGCACCTGATCCCTATTGGAGAGTTTACTGGGAGTCCATCGTTTAGATTTTTTTTTTAAATCTCCACAACTATAAGCTCCATTAAGGCAGGTACCAAACTAGCTTGTCCCTCACCACCTTCCTTGTTTCCAGTGAGATGATTAACACATAGTATGTGTTTTGTAAATATTTTTTTTTGGCTCATTGGATGACTGAGGAAATAACTCATCAACAGAACACGAAGATTACAAACCTCGGGCAGAGTTGCTCATTCCATCTTCCTGACCCCCTCCGATGCCTTAGCAAACTTTTTGCAAATAGCATTTTTGCTAATATATACTATCAGAAAATAGGACTTTGGCATCAGCGAGAACTGAATTTAAGACCCAGCTCCTCCACCAACCAGCCGTGCCGCCTTGAGCGAGAGTAATTTAATCTCTAAGACTCGGTTCTTCTCATCTGTAAAATGGATATAATAACATTTACTTCACAGGATTGTTGGAGGGTTAGAAGAGAGCGAAATTTAAAACACTGAGCAGAGTGGCATAGAGTAGGTGCTCAATTAATATTAGTTCTTTTTCTCCTCTTGTTCCCCCTTTTTACCTGGTTTTGACCTCCTGAAGGTCAAGACCGTGCCTGACTCATCATGGTACCTCAGAGCCTGGGATACAGCAGGTGCTAAATACAGGTGTGTCGTGTGAATGAATGAAAACTTGTTAAATTCTTATTGTTAAATTGTTAAAAATAATTATACCAAGGGATCGATGTTTTCAGGTTCTTAATATACAAAATGGGGACAATAACCTTTACTGTTGAAGTAATCAAACAAAATAATGCATATATTTGCTTAAAACATGAGTGTTCAATAGTCATTGTTATTATTGTAATTAATAATAAGAATAAATCAGATGGTATCTCCAAAGCCTCAGCAGCAAATTCATTTGAAATAAAGCAAACAAGCAAACTCGTAAAGGCAGTGAACAGTGGTGTGTGGCTGGACTTCTCTCCCGAAGTGTATTGAGGGACGCAGATAAAATCCACTGGCTCCAGCCACAGCTCGGGTCCTGAGCACTAGAGCAAGTCTGCCTGCAGTCCAGAATGACAGCAGGGGGTGCTGTTTCCTTAGTAAAGAGACCCCCACGCTCAGCAGCGCAGCTTTGCTACAGAACTTGCGAACTTAGTTTAGCTGAGGTGCCGGGAGCAGGAAGCTCCCATGGCAGAAACTGTGTGGGTTCTGAACAGAAACCCGTTGGCTGATACTCCTGGGCTGGTGGCCCTGAATGTCAGCCTCTTTACGTCTGGCTTTGCGACTGTGGTTCACTCACTCACCGTCTCTCGCATCCGCAATATAAAGGGAGGCGGTCTAGATGTGGAGACGAAGGAGGGAGAGAAGCGGAGAAAGGGGACCTCGCAGCTCAAGGGCCCTCTTTGCCATGTTTGGGCTGCGCTTCCCCCACCAGCCCGTACCGGGGTGGGGGCAGCGAGGGTGCGCGCTAGGCTCTGAGGCGCTCTTCCTCTAATGCTCACTTGCACAAAGGGCCCAGTGTTCATCCGGGTGACTTCTGCTCTCAGGTGGAAATGGTTTCTTGATTGTGATGAGGCTTCACCTTGGTCCTGTCCCCATGCTTACTGACACCTTGGGGGATGACATGGCATACTCATGTACCAGATCCAATAATGCATAGTATCGAATCGTCCTCTCTGACCTGAACGCCTGTGTCACCTGCTCCAGAAGGCTTCCTGGCCCTGTGGTCTGCGTTAGGTGCCCCACTATGCGCTCAGTACTGCCAATCTTCTCTTTGTCACACTCCGCCCACTGAGTCATCGTCAGCTGTTTACCTACCTATTTCCTCTGTTGAATTATGCCACCGATTCTCAAGGGCAGAGATAGGTCATTCATTTCTGTGCCTGTAGCAGAAGCCTTGTCTCAGAACAGGTGCTCAGGGAATGTGTGGTGAATGAATGGATGAATGATGAATGAATGAATGAAAACAAGGCTTGGGAAAATAGCTAATATGCTGAAAAATAAATAAGGACCTAAACAAGGATGATAGTCAATGGCAGGAGCTGCTACGAAACAAAATAAAGTTTATTCAGATTCCGTGTAAAGTCCTGCTCCCAGTCTTAAGACATCGACTGCACATGGACAGGGTGGGCCAGCGCTGGCTTGACAGAGCCCACATGTGTCTGTGGTAGGGGTGGCGGTGTAGGGACAGAGCTGAGATGGAGGGGGGAGGTGTCAGGAAACCGGGAGTGGAATCTCAGACAGAATGAACAGGAGTATAGCATTCGGAGCGTGGAAGGTGACAGCCCCTTCCTTAGTCTGTTCTGGTTTGATGACCTCTGGAGTCGAGGATGTAAAAGAGAAAGTTACTTTACTGGGCAGGGGCCAGGGTGAGGCGGGAAAGACACCCAAAGTGCAAAATATAAAGAGGTCCTCGCTCCCAGGCTCTCACAAGTGCGGGAGCTCAGGCTGCAATCTGGGCACCTCTCTTCACTCTGGTTCCGATCCTGGGGCCTTAGAGAAAGCTCTGAGAAGTGAGGAAGGAACGAGGGAGACGAGAAAACGCCAAGTGCTCCCTCCTCTCAAATGCTTCGATCTTTTTACCTCCCCGAGGCCTCGGCTTAGACAACCCTTCCTGCTCCCATCTGCCTGACAAAATTATACTCATCCTTCACGGCTCAATCCAATATTCCCTTCCTTCCTCTTCTGGAAGAATCGCTTAAACACGCTCACCGGTCGTTTCTTTTATCCAGTTCTGATGCTGACTGGCTTTTGAGAATAATAAACATCACCTACCAATGCCATTCTGTAGCCTGTCTCTTCTTGTCTTCATTTGTCTCTTGCGTTTTCTGTGGATCGAGAAGCATCATAAGGGTCTGTGTTTTTGCTGATTTTGTTTTGTTTTGTTTTTGTTCTTCGAAGGGGCAATATTATTTCCTAGGCACATAACATGTGATTGTCTGCCTTTGGTGACATGAGTGACCATGGATGATCATGGACTCGATCTATTAATTCATTAGGAGTGTACACAATGGTGACATTCTGCCGTTCCCTCTGCATGTATCAGCTGGAATCCACTTACACAGAGAGACTTCTCTTACTTGACTTTTGATCATGCAGAGGATCGGTTCATATGGGAATAGGAGCTGACGCTTGATTTTCTCCCCTTTATTAACCAGTTTTGAAAATATATGAGTTGGCTCTCTAGAATTTTCCAAACACGATCACTTTTCTGATATCACATATAATAAACTCATGGACTGAGCATAGTTGATGCTCTCAGTCCTTTGCTGTTATTATCTTTATCGATGCTCAAGCTGTCCCACCTGTGGCCAGTGGAAGCCTCTTCAAGTTGTCTTCTGAGTCCTTTTGTCCCAGCCCTGGGAGTCTTCGATGACTCCCTTGCTGACAAGATGTCCCAGGCTTATCTTGCACATTTCCTACCCTAGACCTGGAATCAGCCATTTTCCCTACGAAGACCTGGTTCTTTTCAGTGGTTAATGGTATTTAGAGAGCCCCTTTTTAAAAACATAAACCTATTGCCATTATCATACTGAGAAATTTAACATTCATTTTTTTTAACATATGAATCCCATTTAAAATAATACCCTTTATGGGACATTTTCAAGGTGTGTTTATTTAACTTGACTTTCGCATTCTATTCTCATATTCTAATCTTCAAATTCTACTGTGTGAGGCAGTAACACACCTGATATGTGCCAGTCACCTTGCGAGAGGTGCCATGTAGTAGTTCACTCACTTAATGCTTGTGACGCACACAATGTAAGGAATAGTCTTCCCATTTACAGACAGGAAAACCAAGGCCTAGAAACACGAATCCACTTGCCGATGAATAGACGTTCATGCAGAATAATGTAAGTTGCGTAATTCTGAGTCCTGCACATGAGCATGGGGCATATGTGGAAGGCAGATAAGCTATGCAAATACGTCTTGAGATCTTTAAAGTGCCTTTTAATTGTATGGTATTTGTTACTGGTTCTATCTTATTCTATATTTGAACAACCCCTCAAAATAAATTACCTTTGACTTGGGTATAACTGTTCTATAGGTTCTAAAAGTACTACTACTGTTGGAAATGAAATTTCACCTCCTAGCTTCGAGAAAAGCCTGTGGTTTGTTTTTGTCATCTTTATAGAGGACTCAAAAGTCAAGAATTGTAGTGGAATCAATTTTAGGGATTTGCCAGAGAGAGTTGCAAACTGTTTATGAAATTTTCATTGATTTCTCCCCCAACGACACAGGCAGAACAAAAAGAATTTTCTCTCTGTCTCCCTCTTGCCGCCTTGAGCAGATATCTTTGAAACAAAAAATGCAAAAATAAATACATCTATGGATGCCATGGCTCGGAGGTTATAATCTAGAATTTTCCTTTTTGTTTGAGGTGATGACAAAGTACTGTTATTAACTTTATTTAATAAACATGAGGCACTGTTCAAAACATTTTACAAATACCTACTCATTTAATCCTTTTATAAACCCCCTGGGGTAGATACTATCATCAGCCCCATTTTACAGATGAAGAAACTGAGGCACAGAGAGGTTAAAAAAAAAAATTGCCCAAGGTGGTACAGTTAGCTATGGGCCGGAGCTGCAGTCTGTGGGTCTGACCACAATGCATGCTGCCTCTTCAGCTGTGGACTTTCCTAGCTGCAACATTCACACCCACAGAACTGAAGACTGCAGCCAGCAAGTAGCCCATTTTCTATGGGTAAACGTACCTGAAAAAACGTGCTTTCAAGGACCAAGAATTATCTTGCCTGCCTCGAGGTTTCAAACCTGATTTAAGAAAATACACCTGTCTTGGTTCTGGACATGAGGGGCCAGGAATTTGAAATGATGTGCTTTATCTTTCCCTCATCGAGTTCGAGTTTGACAAAGAAAACAGAAATCTTGTTTGCAGAGTTAGATTCCGCTTGAGGTAAGACCCTCAGATGCTGAAGTTCCTTCCAACATCTGGATGAAGAGTCAATTACACTTCCAGGTGTTCGGGTTTCCATGGCAGCGGCCGGCCGAACGTTTATGTCTGATTCTTTTCCTTTTAGTACATACGGCTTTAACAATAATAATCGTGATAATAATTATAATAACATAACAAATCCCAATCATATTGGCCAACATTTATCCTGTTTGCCAGGGTCAGGGACAGTGCTAAGAAATCCATGGGTCTAATGTCTGAAGCTCACAATAAAAGTATGAGTCAGAGGTAATGCATATCTGCATTTTACAGAGGAGGAAACTGCTCTGTAGAGAAGTTAGGTAATTTGCTGAAAGTCATAGAGAGCTGCATACCTAAGACGCAAAACCCGGTCTGCTTGACCAGGGCCCGAGTTAATTTTCTAAACTGCCTCTCACATGATAGAATCACAGACTTAACTCAAAGCCCCATCACTGCACATGGTAATGCAGTTTAAGATTACTCTTTAGTTCTCTTCCCTTTGTGTATTCATAGATCAAATATTTCCTGAGTCATTATTCTGTACTAGGCGACGGCCCATAACTGGGGAACAAAACATCGTCCCTGCTTCGTCGGACTAACAAGACCCCATAAAGTGGGAGAGATGGGCTTCTACAAGGAGATTAAGAGGGAACAAAACAAAGCTAATACCTTGGTGCCTGGAGACCCCATAGGAGATCCCTAGTCCAGGATTCAGGGAAGACTTCCTGGAGGAAGTGATATCTAGGCTGTGACAAAAAGAGCAAACCAGAGTTTAGTAGGAAAAGTTGGAGTTAGGACAAGGGACATTCAGGGCACAGGGAAGAGCATTTGCCCAAATGTGAGACAAAATCAGACCCTTTAGGGAAATGTAAGATCGAATGAGCTGTCAGCCACAGAGGTCAGTTTTTTCTCACCCACTTTGAGGAGCTGTGATTGACAGTGGGCCAGCCATTTGACAAGAGACTACCCTGCAGAAGTCAGAATGTCTAGTGATGGTACTGAGATCACCTGGTAAGTTGCCGGCGTGGAACCTTCAATTCCTCGTGGGTGCTCAGAAGCCAGCTAATGCCCCAAGGCGGGGAATCGTTCATGATACTTTTCTAAAGATGCTTCTCCAGAAAATGAAGGTTATTGTGCCAGCACATAAGTGTGGTGCCTGGGACACCGAGTAGAGGTTGAGACATGTGGTGTGCCTCTTGGGAAGAATGCAAGCTTGTGTTCTGGCATTAATTGGCATTTAGTTTATTCTTCTGTTGGGAAAGCAAACTGTTTACTTGTTTGAAATACTGTACTTTTACAGAAGTGAAGAGCTTGGGCTTTGGACTCAGACATGTTTCAGTTCAAACCTGGCCCTTATTGCTTATTCGCTGAGGGATTTGGGTCAGTTACGACATTCTCTGGGCCCAGGTTCCCAGGTCTCTAAAATGAGGATAGAGTACCTACTTTTAATGGCTTTGGGGACTGATGGGCCCAGGTTCCCAGGTCTCTAAAATGAGGATAGTAAGAGTACCTACTTTTAATGGCTTTGGGGACTGTGACGATGTGGAGAACGTGCTTACCACCACGCCTGATGCCAGATACTCAGTAAATGATGGTCAGTATTTACATTCCAAGCTCGGTCTCCTTAAATCTGAATGACGAAGAACTCTCAGAGGTATAGACATTTAAAAACTGGACGTAAAGCTAAAGGAATAAATTAATAATGGTGGAATTTCAGGCAGAGGGGAAGAATTGGGACACAGAAAAGAGGTGAACTATCCTGGGAGCAGGATACAGGAAATGCCCTAAGCTCATTATGTGACATCTAGTGATTCTCTTGCCCTCTCTCTTTTGACCTTCTTATTTGGGAATAATTTTAAACTTACGGAAAAGTAGCTATATCCGTTCAAGCCATATATTTTTAACATTTCGCCTCACTCGCTTTTTCTCGCTAGACGCGCACACACACGTACACACACGTGCGTGCCCCCGCACACAATTTTCTTCTAAACCATACGAAGGAGCTGCCTATCTCGTGGCCTTTCACCTCGGAATACTTCACTGTGTGTTTCCTAAAGATGAAGAGACGCTATTACATAATCAGAGCAGAGTCGCCAACATCGTAAATTCTAGATGATACAACACTTTTATCTAATCTACCATCCACATTCCAACTCGGGCAATTGGTCACGAAAGGCCCTTTATAGCACTTTTCCCTTCAATGTAGTTTCCAGTCCAGGATCAGGTTTTGCATACGGTTGTCATATCTCTTTGGTCTCCTTTCACGTGGAACATTTTCATATTTTCCTCTGTTGACATCAGTCTCTCTGGGGAAAAAATGGGGGGTGTCAGATCGATCCGGGATTGAATCCTGGCTTTCTCGCTTAGGAGCTGAGTGACTCAGGCCAGCTACTTCAGCTTTCTGAGTCTTAGTCTTCTCATTGTTCGATGGGAATAGTAATAATATATGATGAGAATTCAATGAAATCAGATGTGACCCTAAGGCGTCTAACCTGGCAAATGATCAATACATGTGGTCAATATAATTAACACAATTAACTAGTAATGCATCAGTCATTGATGGACTATAATGGATTTTGTTCCGGCTCTGCTGCTTCTTTGCTGTGTGACATTGAGATAGTTGCTTTGCCTCTCAGAGATCCACTGTCCCGGGCTCTAAAAATGGGGCTTTTAATACCTTCCTCCTGGAATCGAAGGACACAGCACGGGTGGAGTACCCAGCTCGAGGCCAGCACACAGAGCTGTTCAGTTAATACCTCACGAACGTCTCTATCGGTAATAAAATCTCTTGCCTTCATTTCTCTGTCAGCGTCCTTTTCATGCAGAATTCTCAAAAGGCAAGGACGGACTGTGTGAGAATTAACTTACGGCCAGAGCCACCAATACTGTGGATGTTTTGAATCTCCACTGTTAAAAGAGGAACTGAAAACCATCCCATGGAGGTTTTCCACCAAGTGCATTTTGGAATCATCTTTTCTCTGTTGGTCAAACAAACCGCCATTGTGGGTGTGCTGGGTGTGGCGGGGGCTTGGGGCGTGGGGCGGTATTGCTCGCAGAGTGACTGTGATTCATTGTTGATTGAAATTAGAGTCTGGGGATCTCTGTGACCTTTGTGTCCTCATGGAAACTCTGATGTGGCGACTGCCCCAAAACAGAGCTGTTTGGGGCTGGCCAGAGTGCCCAGGTGTTCCTGGGGCTGGCTCCTTCCTTGCAGGCAGGGTCACCTTCTCTAGGACGTCTTCTCTGGCCTCTGCTTCTATTACCCACCCCTAATATCACACTGTCGCACCTCCTGTTTTATTAACCTCTTGACACCTAGCACTATCTGAAAGCCAGTCAGTATTTTTTTTTTTTACCTGATTCTTATCTGTTTATTAACCTCTTGACACCTAGCACTATCTGAAAGCCGGTCCGTTTTGTTTTTGTTTTGTTTTGTTTTGTTTTTTACCTGATTCTTAATAATCTTTCTATAGTGTCAAGACAAACAAAGCCAGACTAAAGTGGTAAGGACATATTTTCATTGATAATTCACTATTTCAGCAGGGAAAAACATGCGGGGTGAACTGAACCGAAATGAACTTGGTCACATGCCTATGCACGTCGTTAAAGCTAGCAATAGTGGTAACTGCAAGGGCCAACGGTAAGGGCAGGGGCAAGAGCTCCTACCTGGCTGCATCGGCCAAATCGTAGTGGTGACCAAGACGGCATACGTTCAGTGGTTTGAGAATTTACTGCTT
>NW_006431919.1:16049378-16052663 GCF_000325575.1 Pteropus alecto | reverse complement strand
AGGATGTGAAATGCGGTTACTGACGTGGTTGCTTAAACTCCCGAATCTTATGCCACACCCAGGACTGACATGGAGTGTGATGGTCTGCAAAAGGTGTAACTGCCACACGTTCAAGCTCTCCTCCCACACCCCACAGGATCTGGAATCAGGCCTTGGGGACCGAATCCCAGCGGAGCTACATACTATCTGTGTAGCTTGAACCGATGCTTTTTTTTTCTCTCTTAAGCATCAGTTTCCCCATCTGTGAGGACTGAGTGATCTACTCATTTCAGGACACCCAGCAGGGACGACACCCAGCAGGAGTCAGACAGGTTAGGGGAGAGTTCAGGTTCGAGGCCTCTGGGGTCAGACGGACCTGAATTTCTATCTCTACTCTCCCTCTTCTTATAAGCTGGTGACCATGGACAACACATTTACTTCTCTCAAGCCTACGTTTTCTTCTCTGTAAAGTGGCTCTCATCACACCTGCAGATTTCCCGGGGCTACTGGGAGAATCGATTAGCACGTATTTATTACACAAAATGTCATTCAGGTAATTATTACTGTGTAAAGCCTCATAAATTTAGGTCTTTCTCAGACAGAAATGAAACTATCACTGTGACCAGGTCAAATATGACACCCAAAGCCCTAAAGAAATTACAGATTTATTATTCAGCCAAATCCATGAAAATAATTAGTCTCATTCGTCAGGATCCTGCATGACAAAAGAGTTCATGAAATAACCTTTAGCAGGCAGGGGTGTGGGGGTGATGTGGCAGAGACACACCTTGAAGAAAAGGTGGGAGTCGCTCTGCTGTCTCCCCTTCACAGCCTCCCCTCGCCCAAAGCAACACACATCGCCCACTCACTCACCTTCTCCCCCACCCGCCTTTAGCTCCCCAGGGAGCCAACACCTCAGACACCTCGGCCAGAGATGTGGCCAGAGATGTGTCGAGCGGGTGTGGCCCGCCTCAGAGGGCCTGTCCCTCCTAATAAATCTATGTTTTTCCGTTTGTTTGTGGACAAAGGTAGGTGGCCTGTGGCCCAGAGAGGCAGGCTGGAAGCGACCTTCTCTAACTCAACTCCATGGTTTGTTTGCAAGAACACAGACACACACAAGCGGCCTCTGACAGTGTGTGTTCCGACATCATATACGGGGCATATTTTGCTCAGAAACATGCCCTGTTAGTTGTTGAAACCTTTTTTGCATTCCCTGAAACAATGTGGTGTATTTTCTTTTGGGGGGCAGTAAATAAAAGTCTTTTATGTTGACAATGATAATATTATATTCTACGATCTATTTGCATTTCTCTATTCTGTGGATTTTATGGCTCGGTATAAATCCCCAGGCTGAGATGAATTAAGCTTCACTCGGGGAGAATCAGTGCGTTTTATCATAGGGCTGGACAGCTACCTGAACGAGATGTCACCTGCAGAAACTGTTTTTTGCCCAGCTATGCAGGGCGGACGCATAGGAAGGAAGAAATGTGTACGTGTGTGCAGGTGTTGGATCTTCAATCAAACTGGATTTTCAAGCAGGAGCTGTTCTGAGCACACACTTCTTCGTGTGCAGCGTGAGGCCCCCATTCCTCCGGTCAGGTCCCCAAGAAAGCGACCCGTGCCTGCTTCAGCCCTGTCCAGGGCGCTTCGGCCCAGGTGGTGGGCAGGAAACTGAGAGAGGACAGAGAAGCATCTCAGAGACCTGCAGAGGAGCTGAGTCTCGCACCACGTTCCTGGGGGCTTCAGAACACTTCTGAGCGTGGGAGCGTCTTCTCCCAACACGCACGTCAGTGAGTTTCCGAGACAGACAGGACACAAGCTTCAGCCTGGGTTAATATTAACCGTCAGCCATCCACTGAGCACTGACGATGCGCCAGGCATCGTGCTAAGCACGCTCTCATTTAATCCTCACCACATCCTATGAGGTAGGTGGCTGCTATTATCCCCATTGTACAGATGGGGACACTGAGGCCCAAAGTGCCACAGCTGGTAACTTGCCGAGTTAGACTTCAACCCCTGGGCTCTCTGGTTCCAGCTGTATTTATTTGTGGCAGAAGGAACGATGCTAAGTTTGGCTCTGAAAACCATCAACGGTGTTCACAAAATCATTCCTCCTCCAGGAATAAAAACATCAAGAAAGAATGAATGAGTGGTTTTGATGAGATCATCATGTCTGTTTGGTTGTCTGGCGTGCGTACATTTCTGTAATGTCTTTCCATTTCAGTCAAGGCTATTTTTTCTTCTTGTCTAGTGCAATTTCCCAGGAATGAAAAGTGGGATGTCTACAGAGCTGGTATGTCTAAGAGTCGTTGGCTCTATTGAAGGGTGTGGGTTGTAATGTCACCCCAAATCCCTTGCAAAGAGCAGAGAGTCCCTGCTTTAGCTCCATTGGGAAGAACCCCCCAGACACGGTGGTTTCTGGGTCACTAGACTAGTTAGGTTCAGCAAACAGGTCTTCAAAAGCCCAACATTTAATGGAAAAGTTCTGCGACTTGGATTTAATATCATAAAGTATTTATTTAATTATGTTTCAAGCCCATTTATCTTTTTTGAGTCTAAGGAAGATTCGCTCAGACAGAAGGGGTAGGTGGAAGGGGATTAATAAATGATTTCTTTTTCAGCTTGGCCTGGGCCTGATTTGAACGCCTCCCTTCAAACTGAGCTTTTAAGTGTGGCATTTGTGAGTGAAATCGCCCTTTTATTTTCAAGGTAATTGAATCCCATTTTTCACCTTCCATTTCCCTCTAGAAAAATCAGAATGTTTATAGAATTTATCTTCTCAGTGGGCGACTTTATAAGGTAAGGACTTCAGGATCGTAAAAGAGACCGGTGTGGCCGTGACATTCAGGACAGGGGCGGTCAGGCCTGTCCTTTGCAGATCAACTGACCATAGCAGCCAGCCTCAGAGAGTGTATTGATTTCACTGTGTTTTCACTTGAAACACCAAAGGAATGTCCACACTTCGTCCTTGCGCCCGGGCTGGGGGATAAGGAAAGCTAGGATTCTGGCCAGATTTTCTCATCCATGAAGCAGCTGAGGGCGGTATTGCTCAGAGGCAAAGCCTGGAACCACGTGCTAAATCAGCTTAGATCAGTGTCTTTCCAAGTGTCGGACAAGTGAGAGTTGATTTTAGGTGGCACTTAGGTGGGACTTAAGTAAGGTTGAGTCACAGTGATATAACGATTATCTTTCCAGCTCAACTCTTTCAATCCTTCTGATTATATCAAGGACAGTTTGATGCTTGATCTTTAACATTATTTCTCTCTCTCTCTCTCTCTCTCTCTCTCTCTCTCTCTCTCTCTCTCT
>NW_006431919.1:16042178-16049159 GCF_000325575.1 Pteropus alecto | reverse complement strand
TATGCTCCGCGGGCTTTGTTTTTTTCTCATCTGTAAAGTGGGTGTTACGATCAGTTGGAGGAAAGCATTTCTTAGGAAACTCGTTTCCTGAGACAAGATAGGCGATGTGGTTGATATTCACCCGAGAAGTAAAACAACACGGTGATCCCAGGGCTGACTGAGCCTTGGGAAGTGTAGGCTCCCTCACCTGGAGGTTAGTAGTGTTTCCTTACTGCCAGGGCTCGGAGTTTGCTGCTGGGTGGGAGAAGCTGAAATATGGTTCCTCCCCCGGCAACCTGGCGAGGAAATGCACTCCCGAGGCCAGAAGATCCAGCAAACCCATCTGGCCGACGGCTGGGCAGTGTGAAGGTCAAAGTGCTCAGACAGGCTTTCCCCCGTCTCAGGCTGCAAGTCTTTGGCGATAGAAGGCAGGCTCTGAACTAAGCTTAATTAAAATTCACTCTTAATTAGGGCCATTACTTCAAATCAGCTCTACGTAATGAAGCTGCGCAATCATAATTAAGCCCAGAAATAGAATTAGGAACCACAGAAGGAGAAGCCAAACATGGATGGGCCCAGTGCCAGTGGGGACAGTGATAGGACCTCTGGAGTCAACAGAATTTTCAATAGTCAAGGACCAACGAGTGTGTTGCTGGAAGAACCTCAGAGGCCCGGCCGTCAGGAAGATGCACTAATCACAAAAACAGTTTGGGATAAAGGGAATCCTCAGAGGCAATGCCTGGGTGACGTTACGGGGCAACGTCAGGCAGAGGGGCCACCAGGTAATGAGGGGGACAGGGCCCTCTTGGGGAGGAGGCTCCAGGCTGTGCCTCTAACTTGCAGGTGATGAGGACAAGTCTGTTCTCCAGAAACGGTTTCCCCAGCTGCGAAATCAGAGTGGAAGGCAGCTGCTTCCCAAACAAGAACGTCTCAATGACTCTTCAGATTCATGTGGGGCTCCCAGGGTTTCATGGCAGCAAAGTCAGGATCGACGGCTCTGCTTGTAGCACCCAAGGGTACATGTGGCATTTAGTTTTGTGGTTGTTGGCACCACCGTTGTGGTGGTGATTGTTTATTTTTTAACCGAAGAAGAGAGGGTGGTGACGTGACATGAGACAGTCACTAATAAGCATGTAAAGATGAGCGTGGGTTTTGGAGTGAGGTGATTAGAGCTTGAACTCTGGATGTGCCAATTACTGGCCAAGTTCACTTCACTCCTCAGTTTCTGCATCTGTAATGTGAGAGTTATAATAGCTATCTCAAAGGCTGTTCTGAGAATTATACATCCAAAGCACTTAGGACACAGTACCTGACACATCACAACTAATTTTATATTGAGAATTTACTATGTATCCAGCACTGTTCTGTGTTTTACATATGAGGTAATTTTATTGTTGCCATTGCCCTATGAATAGGTATTATTACTTTCTCTGATTTACAGATAAGGTGTCTGAGGTTCAGAGAGGTTAAGTAACCTGCTTAAGGTCACAGCAAGTAACTGGCAAATAGTCAGAGGTGCACGTATGATAGTTATTATTATAAAGATACTATTTGTCTATCTGTGTGATCTGTTGGTCAGAGTTAGTGAGACCCACAGACAACACGCGCTCAGAAGCTATATATGGAAGTCCCAAAGGAGGTCGCTCACCCATGCTTGTTCCCAGATCCCAGATCCGAGCCTCTGACATGAGCAGAGTGGGCCGGGCATTTGGACTCCGAGAGGAAGGACTGTTGGGTGCCGATTCCAGAACTGTGGAGTTGGAGGGTAAAGAGAGAGAAAGAAAGGGTGCCAGCCTACTCCAGTGTTTTTACGTAGCGCTTCAGTTTTCCATGCTCGGGAGGCCTTGGAAATTAGGCTCAGGCGTAGTTGGGGGTTGGGGGTGGGGGTGTATAGGCACCTGCAGTGGTAAAACAGCTGCTGCCCCCCGCAAGCCCCCAGCCATTCAGAGCATGCCATATGCCGCCTTCATGAATGCCAACTCGTGCCCGGAACAGAGACGGGCTCCACACCTACTTTACCTCATTTAGTTTTCATCGAAGCCCCAAAAGTCAGAAATTTTCACTCCCATTTTTGCAGAGTGGGACAATGAGACTCACAGAAGCAGAGCTCTTGGCTCACTGGCCCATGCGAAGTACATCCTTTGATGCTCAAATTGAGTTTCTAATTCTCTCCACCAAACCCCATCCTGTCCCAGAGATGCTGGCCAGGTGTCCCCCAGACTCTCTCCCAGCTCCCGGTCAGGCATGGCCAGCAGAAAGGACCTCTCTACCCGCAGATGTAGAACCAAATATGCCTTTAGTGCCAAAGAGATTTTGCGGTTCCTGTTTCCCGAACAGCCTCAGGCCCCCGCCGCGATTGCCCTCAGCTGCACTTGCTCTGCTTGCATGCCTCCAGTGATGGGGACATCGCCATCTACTGAGTTAAATCCTTCACTTTTGGGCGACGGTGCAGAGCAGGAGGGAAACTTGGCCTTGGCCTATCACTCGTGAAGACTTTGCGATCCAGACTTCGGATATCGTCTCTGAATGAGTCCTCCACGTAGACGCGGTGTGAAAAGGGTTCATCTGTACAATATAAATGACTCAATCATTTTTTGTTGCTGTTGCAAAGCTATGTTTTGAAGAGGAAAACAAGAAGGGACCTAGTCCATTCCCCACGTCTAGCCAGGCCCTGAGACTTAGGCAGGACATTTCTGGTTGGGCCCTAAGCGGCACACTGGCTAAGTTTCCTCTCCCTGGGGAGGGTCCAGAGAGCACTGCCACCGTTCGGGCCTCTCACGCCCCTGCCGTCCTTCCCATGGAGGTGTGAGAATGGGAGGCTGGACTTGCTCTGATAAGGAAAGGTTCAAGTTTACTGCCCAGTACCAGCTTTAGACAGCCAAGAGCCCTGCTGGCTTTGAGACGAGGGTAAGTGGCGGGGCTGGGAAGGCTGGTGGCCAGCTCAGGCTGCCCAGGACCCCAGCGGCCCTGCCCGCTAAGGATGGCACAGCTCATGCCAGGCCGCCTCACGACACCCTTCGCGTGGCATTCTGTGTCAATGTTACACGGAGCCCTGCAGCCATCCCCATCCCAGAGAGCACCCCAGAGCGAGGCAGCGCCACAGCAGGGGGCTGAACCCCAAACTGCAAAGGCGCTCGCAGACACTGGCTCGTGAGGAGGCCACTGTCCCTCTCCCAGCCATGACCTCTTTGTCCTTTATCCTGAGAGCATTCGCCTCTATTTACACTAAATAGACCCATTTGCTGGTTCCTGTATTTTGGGCGAGTCCAGCTGGAGGCCCCGCAGCCAGTCTGAGCAGGTCGCCGTCCCAGCGCTGGTCATGTGGAAGGTTCTGCTCTTCCAACAAAGTTTAGCAAACACCTTATCTCCAACACAGCAGCTGAGGTAATGTTTATGAAAGATCACTGTGTCACCTTCCACTGGGCCGGTGGGGGGGGGGGTGCTGTTGTGACCAACCCATGCCCGAGACGACTCCCCTGGGCCCTGTTGCTTCCCCCATGCCCTTCTCCTGCCCTCCTCATTTGGGTGAAAGACCGCAGAGCCTCAGTTTCCTCTTCTGTAAATGTGCCGACCTCATGCGGTCGCCGTGAGGATTACGTGCAAATGCACGTAAAGGGCCGAGCGGGGCGGGGCGTCTCGCACACAGCCTCGCCTGAGTCACTGTTGTCACCGTTTCGGCTGCTGTGTGCCAGGCCTGCTACTTGGGAGTCAGGCTCTCACAGATGTGGCAGAGCCGGGTTTTGACCTACATTTATCTAATCTCATAGCCAATGACCTTACCCTAACCAGCCGTGCATTTCCTTTCAGAGCGTAACCTGAATTTCCTCTAAACCTCACCCTACGGTCTTGCCGGGAAGAAAATCTAAATTGTCATGAAAACATCGAAAGAGAAATGAATCTGTTTCGAAGAACGTCCGAGGGAGACGGACTCCTCCCTTCCTGCAGGATCTTGCAACTTTGTCCACCATTTTTCAGTCTGTGACCCTTGGTGCAGGAGAGTCCTTCTGCAGCCCGTGACTGCACCGCCGCTGGGTGACTCCCTCGCTGTGAGAGGAGCAGAGGGTGCGGGCTCGCTCTGGCTGGAGGGAAGGTCATGAACAGGGGGCAGGAGGAAGCGTAGGGGAGGGCCAGGAGGTCTGGGGGAGCCTCAGGGAGCTTGGCGACCAAAGCCAAGAGGCAAAGGTGGAAATCTGGGGGTGCCGAGACAACAGCAATGGAGGTTCGGTGAGGGTAAACTGTTTATGGACCTCCATGCCGCTCGGGGACCGGTTAACTCCCTGGGAGAGGCTTAGTGTTGATGGTTTCTCCTTGTCCCCACTGTCGGCTGTCTTGTTAAGGGATCCGTGAAGGCCCAGTTATGGCTCAGCCCACTGTTCAGTTCACCCTACTCCGTGCCGGGCACGGTTCTTGGCACAGGAGGATAAGAACACCGGAGGGCTGTGCACTGGCATAGGGAAGGAACGAGGTGAACACGGCAGGTGACAAGGGCGGTCCTAGAGGCAGGTACAGCACGGCGGCTAATGGGGCAGAGTGGGCAGAAAAGGCTTCACAGAGGAGCAGGTGCTGAGCTGGGTCTTCGAGGACATTGTGAACCATTTCCCGGTAGACCTAGGAGAGGAAGGTGACTTGGGGCAGAGGCACGGGACTGAAGGCTATCCCTGCGACGTGCCATGCCTGGTGGGCTCAGTATGCGGATCGCATTTTTGTGCAGAAACGGTCTGGGGCCAAATGGCTACTATGCAGGGGGGCTGGTCCCCAGAGACCTCGAAGGACCTGTAATGCGGGTCCTGGCAAGTTGAAGAGACGGGTTGGATTTGTCCCTGGCAACCCGAACCCTGTGGGCTCAGGACTGGGGACCGCGTTGAGAAATATGTCCTCTGTATCACATCTTCAGTTTGGGGTGAAGAAATTCTAAATTTATCATTTATCAGATGACTTTGGGAAAGCAGATATCTGGGTGCTAAGAAAATCTGATCTTTCTTTCCTTCCTTCCTTCCTTCCTTCCTTCCTTCCTTCCTTCCTTCCTTCCTTCCTTCCCTTCCTTCCTTCTTTCCATCCTTTCTTACTTTATTGAGATCAGTTCTTGTATACCAGTTTATATTCAGAGCTAAACTGTCGGCAAGGGACGCACGTATTGGTAAATAAGACTGGGTTCTACTCTCAAGAACCTTACAGCCAGAAGGAGGGAGAGGCGAATACTAACTCCACACTGTCGACCCACAAGCTGAAGTAGTCGCTCTCCCTTTACACCCCTTAAAACACTTCAGTGGGCTCCTGCTTCCCTCAGGGAAAGCGCGAACTCTTATCCACGCCACAGCATCCCTCCGCGGGCTGTCCCGCTCACTCCAGAGACCCATCACCTGCCGCCTCCCTCCTTCTCCTCCTGCTCCTGGCTCAGAGCCCTCCTTGCCCCTGTGGTCCTCACCAGATCCCCTTCCCCCACAGGCCCTTAGTGCATGCCGTTCCCTCGACGAAAGTCACCTCCCCGGTTCGTGCCCCTTATCCTGCTAAGCTCGGGTGAACATCACCTCCTCAGGGAGTCTTTCCCAGTCTCTCTGAACCAGCCCTGGCCTTATCACACACTCTCATCCTCCACGTAATACCCTTCCTAGCTCTTGTCCCTCTTCCCATTGTTTTGCATTTATTTACCTGATAACTTTATGAATGTCATTACTCTCCACCAGATATAACTACCATGAGGACAAAGACTGCGCCTTTTTAAAAAAATCAACTTCACCGAGGTATCATTTTTGTACAACACGCACCCATCCTACGTGTTCATTTTGGTGAGTGTTGACAAGCGTATACAAAAATCTATACACTGTGTAACCACCATCACAATCACGGTGCAGAACATTTTCGTCATCCCAAAAGTTTATCTGTGCCTCATCCCAGTCAGCCTGCCCCCAGCTGTAGGTGACCACTGTTCTGCTTCCTGTCTCTAAATGTCACTTAGGAATCATCCCTATTGTAGTATCAGTAGTTTGATCCCCTTTTTTTTTTTGCTGAATGATACTTTTCTCAAATTGGTTCATGGGAGTATCCTCGGGAAAGCCATCAGCTTCTAGGGGACAGGGGCCATATTCTATGACACCTCTGATACTTGGTGTGGGTCTAGGCACGTAGATGACCCTCTGTACCCACACTTGACAGTCACCCGGACACTCACAGCCTTCCCCTCCATACCTACAGGCTGACCTTCTGGGTCCGGGGAGCCCAAGGACACCTACCTCTCTCCAGAATGAGTCCGGTGCTCACACAGCCACAGGGAGAAGTTCTGAGTCAGCAACGGCCATTACGGTCAAGGCCGGGCGATCGTGGGCAGATCCCGCCAACACTGTGGACTTGATTTCTTCGACTGTCAAAGAGAGACACTGATATCGACCTCGTGGGTCATTAAGTGGGGATATGTGTGTGAAAGTTCTGTACGAAGCACAAAACCCCATACTGTCCGGTGACAGTTAATTTGATCATTTAACTTCACCCCGTCCTGGATGAACTGTTTCTCTCTCCGGACTCCAGCTTCTTTCCCCATTGTGTGAGGGGCTGAACTGAAGTTCTCTTTGGTGCTTTCCATCTCGAACCTTTTGGGATTTTAAGGTGCTGGGACAGAAGGGAAAGGGCCTGATTGTCCAGCATTGGAAAATTTTGTGTGATTTTTTTTTTTTTTTAGAAAACAACTAGGTTCTCTAAAAATTTTATTCCTGGGTAAAGAATTCAACTCCAGTTCCCAGGTGAACACGCGCGCGCGTGCACACACACACTCACGCACACACACACACACACACACACACACACACAGTGTTTTTGCATTAATAGGCTGAAATCCGTAGTTATTTCTAAGCCCATCAGAGAGCTGGCTGGGGCTGTGAAGTGTGGATTAGGAACAAGGCTATTTCTGAATCACCTGTCTCCAGTCCGCCAAGTTCAGACGAGAGAACAGCGGAGTTCTGGGAACCAGTGAGCAGAGAAGTTTTCATAACTGCCCTGAAAATAGCACAA
>NW_006431919.1:16035608-16042111 GCF_000325575.1 Pteropus alecto | reverse complement strand
CTCTCGGAGCCCCTCACTTCTGGGTTAAGACCCTAGTGCTTCAGAGCAAAGATTCCCATTTTACAATCTGACTCCCTCTACCTTTTGGTCCCAAATGAAAAACCTTGACCCCAAATTCTTCCATCTAACAGCTGTGTGAACTCGGGCAGGGTTCCTATCTCTTCCAGCCTTGGTTTGCGCACCTGTAAAATGAAGTCAGTACAACCTACCTCAGTGTTTCCTCAGATTCGGTGAGAGAGGATGTTGCCTGATGCCTGAAAGACAGTAGGTGCTTAATAATCGAGAGATGCCATTCTTACTATCTGGCAGGTGATGTTCCACGAGGCCCTCCTAGTCGTAAGCTTGAAATAGTCTATTTCTGCCTCTCCCAGAGGCAGTGGCTCTAGCCCTGGTCTCTGGGTCCAGAGAGGCCCTCTGTCAGTCATCACTGCCCGCTTCGCCATCGGGGTAGAGCTGTGCATCCTCTGTGAGAAGACCTGGGGCTCGCCCTGTGCCAGGACGATGGTGCTGGACAGTTGACCTGCAGAAGTTGACAAGTGAACCAGTTCAAGGCAACCGAGAACCGAGAAAGGTTGGAAGAGAAGGATGAGGAGAGAGATGGGACAGAGATGCGGAGATGGAGCCGGGAGGCAGGACTTGGCAGTGGGTGAAGGACACAGGGTCTGGTGTCACGAAGGCCTGGGCTGGAGGCCCTTCACTATGTGGAACTTTAGGCAAATTGACAACTCTCTTCGTGCCTCAGTTTTCTCGTTTGTAAAATGGGGATACCGATGTTCCCTCCATCAGAAATTTGTCTTTAGAGAGGGTTTAATGAAGTAACATATGTAAGGCACAGTGCCTGGCTCATAACTGTCAATCAAACTGAGCCATACCATCATAATACTTATTCTCTCCTGGTCACTAAGCATCTGGCTCTCTCAGATGTGGAGGCCAAGGGGAGTGACAGAACTGCCCCCCATGTGTAGGTCCTTTCGCTCGCACCCTGGCGGGGTGGGGTGCTCTGGGTGCCCAGTTGACGAGTGGTACCACATGCGGGAATGGAGCCCTTCCTGGCCTCTTGACTTGCCTAAGCCCCAGGGCTGTCTGTCCCACACCTGCGCTTCCCCCAGACTCTTCAAACCGTGGACAAGGCTCAGGAGCGCAGCCGCGGGAGCCGGCCTCAAGGGGGCAGCAGGAGCCGCGGAAAGCCCAGGCTGGCCAGAGTCAGTGCACAGAACAGACAATCCCAGGGAGGAGGCTGATCCTTTGGGGCCCCGTCTGCTGAGCTGGGAGCAGGAGTCAGGGCTGGGGCTGCGAGAGGCCAGGAAGCAGAGGGCCACCACATTAGGGTGCTTGGCTCCTCCTGCAGTTCCCTCCCCCAGTCTGCTCTGTAAATAGGGGCTTCACTGGGCCCTGCACCAGGAGGGGTTAAAGGTGACACAGTCTCAGCCCTCCAGGCAGTGAGGGAGGCCAGTGCAGCCTGGGGAGCGGCAGGGCCAGGGAGTGGGGGTGGTTGGGGTGCATCGTCTTTCCATCAGGAAGAACATTTCCCGAGCCACCAAGGACTGCACAGAGCCCAGGGCATTTCTCAGGACTGCACTTGAACCCCTCTGGCCTCTGCCTATGAACTTGCTCACCGGTGTGTGCTTCCCAAGGGCCACATTCCTGGACCCTTCTGATCAGAAGGTCTGTTGTTCTGGCTAGTGGTCCAGGGGATCTTTGTGCAGGCTCACATCCAGCTGCCTCTGCTCTGTGTTGGCCACAGAAATATCTAATAGAGGGGCCACAGAAGGAACAAACACGGCTATTTATTGACTGCCCCTTGCCAGGCCCTGAGCTAAGTGCTCTGTAGATATTGTTCTATGCATTTGCCCCTTTCGCGATATTCCTTCATCTGTTTTTTAGAGATGATGATGTGGACCCAGGCTCAGAGAGGTGGAGTGATGTCCCCAAGGGCACAGAGCCGGCAGTACCTAAGGCAGCATCAGAACTCAGGGCTGTCTTGTTCTAAAGCATGAATGCTATTGCTCTCCAGGTAACCAAGCGTGGAGTTGGAAAAGCTCAGAGGCTGTGCCCAGCCCATGGCCAAGGAAAGGACCCAGGATGCCTCTGGCCCTGAAGAGGGGTGCCTGCTTCGGACCGTGCACTACGGGGCCTGGCACGTATCAAACTCTGAAGCACTCAGACTTTTTCTAAACATCTGGTGGTACAGAGCTAAGCCCTCTGTTCTCTCCTCCGCCCAGGCCTCTGCCAGGTCTGGCTTTGTTCTCCTGATCAGACCGGAACCCACGTGGCTCTGGGCTCCAGCCCTGTGTATTTTGGCAGGAAAGGGGCTGGGAGCAGGAGGAGAGGTGTCTGGGTCTGAGGCTCCCCGGCATTCTGTCTTCAGACTCCTTCTGCTTCCTTAAGCCGGATCTTCCAGCTCTGCTTCCTTTTGCCCTTGGTTTTCGACCTCGGTTTCCCTGTGTGAAACATGGATCTCCTGCTTCTGGCCTCACTGGCAATTGGCAAGGATTCCCGTGAGATCGGATGGGAGAAGGGGGCTCTGGGAAGCCAAATGTGCAGTGCAAATGTCAATCGTTCCTTAGGACAACTAAGGAATCGTTCCTTAGGATAGCGTGCGCTATCTTGCTTTGGGATCAGTGCGGGGCGATCCTCTGATAGCACTGTCTCTCTCCCCCCACGACTAGTCAAATGAGATTCAAATAGTCCATTTGAATGGTCCCCGTGGTGACCTTGCAGCTCTAATGACTCAAATGGTCCCTCTCTCATTCCTGTCTCCTCAGCCTGTTCCATCTCTAATCTCTCTGTCTCAGTTTCTTCACTATTCAAATTAGTTGTTTGAATGACTAGAAGCCAGAACTTTCTTCCCGGGCTCCATGGCCCAGCACTTGCTGAGGAATTCTCCTTCGGGCTTTCGTTGAGAAACTCCAAGTTCCCCCATGTTCCGGCCCAACGCGGTGGGGCTCACAGGTCATCAGCAAAGCATCCGCTTTCTCCCCAGCCTGCAGAGATAAGAAAAGAAGCCACATGAGTGAGCATCCTTAGGCTTCCTACACAGGCGAATCTCTTCTGTCTTTGGTCAAAGGTGGCACTTACCCAGGAGGTTGACAGATTGGTAACGGGGAGAAGAACAGACAATGACATGAATAATATTGATCATCCCTGAGCAGAGCAATGGCCCCCGGAGGCCCCAAGCATCCCAACACCACGCCTCTCCCTCTTTTGAAATCTTTCTGGTTTTCTTGCACCAGACACCTTCTGCTCACGGCTCAACCCACGGCGGCAACTACGAGGTGTGGACAGCTCCTTGGCTCTCTGGAATTGGGCTGTCTCAGAATCCCCCAATTTGGGCAAGTGCTTTCCCCTCCCTAAGCCTCCATTTCTACATCTGTGTAGTGGGTACTCTCTATCCCCGCTCCCCATTCTAGCATTAATGGGATTTGATGAGATAATCTGTAGAGGTGTCTTCTTAGCACTTAGTAGGTGTGGACCTCACCCTCCTGCCATGTCTCCAGGGTTCGTAGCCACCCAATCTCTGACACATCAAATAGGTGTAAAGAAGTACTTTCACTTTCACTCGAAATTGCGCTTATGGAAACTTAACCAGGAGAAATAAAAATTCGGAGGGACACACGGACACGGATTACGGTTGCATTGGTTGCATTTGTTGAGAGGGAACTAAAAAAAACCCTCCAAAATTAATAAACGTCAATAGGGGAGAAGCTGAAAAAACTATGGTGCATCCACAGAATTGGATTAAGAGACAATGAATGATATATATATATTTTTTTCTACTGATCTGATGAGATGGCCATGATGCACTTGGTGGAAACTGTATATAGAAGAATACCTACAGTATGATTTCTAAAAAACAAGCCACCTTCCTTTCCCCTCCACGCCTGTGGATGGACATATGTGTTGTTCTGAATCTGATGAGATGTAGAATGATCGTACCTGTTGCCAGGAGAAGCTGAAAAAACTATGGTGCATCCACAGAATTAGATTAAGAGACAATGAATGATATTTTTTTTCTTTCTACTGATCTGATCAGATGGCCATGATGCACTTGGTGGAAACTGTATACAGAAGAATACCTACAGTATGATTTTTAAAAAACAAGCCACCTTCCTTTTCCCTCCACCCCTGTGGATGGACATATGGGTTGTTCTGAATCTGATGAGATGTGGAATGATCGTACCTGTTGCCAGCATTGCTTACCTGCAAGTCGGGTACAGAGGGGAGACCTGAGTGGAGAAAAGGCTTTTAAGAGTCTATTAAATTTATTTCTACTCATCTGAGTTGTTTGCTTTTTTCCTAAACACATGTATCTTTTATTTATTTATTTATTTTCTTTTTGGAATGAAATAAAGTCGTTAAAAGGCCACTGTACAAAAGTCTTCAGCGAATGGAATGGGTAAATGAAAGAAATCTCATAACCTTACTATTTCACTCTTTTGAAATGGGTAATGTTTTCTCGGTTCAGATTCTCTACCAATATGCAAATACCTCTGATGGGGGCTGATAAAGCCAGTGTTGTCGCTGATCCCTAATCTGGGGCTTGTCAGCCTCAGGCCAAGATCAAAACAGGAGTGTGCCTGTGTTTGTGTGTAAGTGCGTGCATGTGTGCTCGTGTGTGTTTAGAGGGAGAGAGAGAAAAGTATCATCTGTCAGATACCTGTTGTGTGTCCGGCAACATGCTAGGTGTCTTCATACACCCACACCAGTTCACTGAACACACACCCAGCCCTGTAGTATTGGCCTCCTTTTATAAAGAAACTAAGGCTTAAAGACTATGCGATTTGGATGCAAATGCGAACCATCTGACTGGAAGGCAAAGGCCCCAATACTAGGAAATTTCTACTTTAAAACAATACTAAGAGTAGAAGTAGTAAGATGGCTAACGTTGGTTGAGTCTTACCTCCAACCTTGCCAGACATTTTTGCAAGTACTTTAGATAATTATCTCAAACATCACAAGGACCGAGTGATAGGAACCATTATTATTCCCATTTAACAGATGAGGAAACCGAGCCATAAGGAGAATAAGTAAACTGCGGAAGGACACGAACGCAGTGGAGAGAAGAAGCTTGAACGCAGGCCGCGCGGCTCCAGAGCCCGCCCCTTTGGCCCTCCGAGGAACACAGTGACTCAGTGCAGCAGCCTTGGCACCGACACTCCCCACCTTTCCAGGGTCAGTCCCCAGGAGCCGCCCCAAAGGGTGAACCCGGGTGAAGGGAGGCTGGGAGGGTCCCCTAGCTCTGGTTCTCCTCTGGCTCGATGCGACAGGATTTAACGAGACTCCCAGGGGTGGACTGAGACCTTCCGTGGGTCATCTCAGTGCATCTTGGTTCTAGCATCCTTTCGGCCTTCCTGCTGCCCAGGCGTCGTGCACGCCCCCGTGGTGGCCGAGCACCCTCCTTCGCTCAGAAGGCCACCTCGTTTATCTAAGACAGTGTGTGCCGGAATTCAACCATTTTCTTCCCACCGGATCTGTTTTTGTCATTTCTGCCAACCATCTGAAATATTCTATACTATTTTAATTTAAATCATCTTAGTGTTTAAATTAAAAAAAAAAAAAAACAACCCACAAAAGTTTTATTTTTAAGAGGAAGTCTATATCACTGTTATAAATGGAAAACCAGCCTGATTCACCATAAGTAGAAGATTCCTATAAAATAATGTGATAAGAGCAGAATCAAGGCATTCGAAAAGGTGGGTGTCAGGAGTCACCCACCTTGTGGAGGTGCGGAGCCCGAGCGGGCCTGCCCTCGGCTTGTTGTAATGAGACGGGGGTGTTAGGAGGTAATCAAGACCTTCCAGCCCCGACTGGACACCACCTGAAGGCCTGAGAGAGGAGCGGAGACACCGCCCCATGTGGCTGGCATGCTCACTGGCCTCTGGGGAAATGATCTTGGCCAGAGGATCTGTGTTGCATAGCAATAGCCAGCCTGGCAGTCCTGTCCCTCAGACCGAGCAGGGGCCCTTGGCCTGCTTGTGGGGCTGCTTGGAGGAGAGCCTGTCCAGGGAAAGGTCTGTGAAGAGGTGACAATGGCTTTAATGGTAAGCTTGCCCCTGAGAAGGAAGTGGAATTAGGAGGCACAAACTCTGTATCTTTTCTGTCATCTGATTTTTTTTTTTAATATTGAGAAAATGTTATATATTGTTTATATATTGTTTAATAATAATGAGGATGAAGAATTTTCTGTGACAGTCTGGGATCCCAGTGCACTGTCCTGCCAAGGGGCGAGGTGTCCTGCCTAGGCCTTTAGAAGGCAACTAGGTGAGTGGCTAGGAGCGTGGCTGCTTCCCCTCAGTGTGATGGGGGAGGGTTGATTTCAATGAGCTTGGGTACCAGTCCTCCCAAAGCCAGGGAGACAGTGCATCTTGTCTTGGATTTTGAATCCAGGCTAGAAACTTGCCAACTGGATGATCTTTGGCAAGTCACTCGACCCCTCTGAGCTTTCTTGGGGATAAGACGATCAACCTTGAAGAGATAAGACACCATGGCGCCCTAATCCACAA
>NW_006431919.1:16033279-16035556 GCF_000325575.1 Pteropus alecto | reverse complement strand
TCCCTCCCTGGACTTCCGTCCTCACACTAGCAAACCGAGGACTAGCAAGTGAGAAGTCCCCAGCCAGAGCCCGCTGGTCAAACCCCATGTGCAGACACGTTTTTGTAGGCTACGAAGTATTTTCTGATTAGCCGCTAACATTGAAATATCAGGTGATCGCACATAGAAACCCAGGTTTTGCACATGTGAAAAATTTGCAGATCTAACGACATTGGGCCCACAAGGTACATTTGCTGAGCACTGGGTAGAGGCTGTCCCCTGAGTCACGACCACCTACCTACATGGGCTTTTAATGGGTGTTTAATATTCACGACAGCTGTATTTTAGAGATGAAGAGACAGACACGGAGAGGTTAAATAACGGGCCGCCAGTCACACGAAATGAACGAGAGAGCCGGGACCGAAGCCCCGCAGTCTGGTTCTGCGTGTTTACTTATTCCGTCAGGCCCCCTCTCAGCCAGCGGACCAAGGACTGTGCCAGGAGCTGGGGAGACAGGGGAGGCTCCCGGCGCTCCCTCTGCAGGCTCGATTTCCCCTTCCTTTGCTGGGGCGGCCAGGGTTAGCCACCTGCTCGTCTTGCCCAGGCCAGAGGCACCAGGATGGAGACACAGGAGCTCACTAGAGGTGGATGAAGCCAAGCCTCCCTCTCTAATGGCAACTGGTGTTAACTCTGACAGCAGCAACAGAACCCCACTGCAATCCCAGGCTGGCCCCTCAGCACCCAGGGGTGCAGGGGGAGTCCCATGCTCCCTCTCTGTTTTGGCTTGGCAGAGGTGCATACCTGCCTCCCCAGTCGCTCCAGCCCTCCTGTTTACCCTGCAAACAGCAGAAGGCTCCACACCATCATTTAGAGGCCAGAGGGCGGCCGCCTTGCGGCACCGGGCGGCCCGGGCCTGTCTGAGCTGTCCTGGGACCTGCGCCTGCACACGTGCCCAGAGCCCATTTGCCTAGGAATTAATGAGCCCCCAAGCCCCTGCGGGTGCAGCCACGAGCCAGGGAGGCAGCCAGGGCAGGCGAAGGGGAGGGGCTGTGGAAAACGGGGTGTTGCTTGGTTCTGCATAACTCAGCTTCTCATGAGGCCCTGTGACCTTGAGCCTCTGGGGCCTCAGTGTCCCCAGCAATATCTGTCCTTCCAGAACTCCAGAGAGCAGCGAACTCGTGGACTTGGAAGTTTGTGGCGAGGCATCTACTGTGGGCACGACAGTGGGACAATAACACTAATATTTAACAGGTTATTACAATTAGAAGTGCTCAGCGCCAGGCAGTGAACTGAGTCCTTGAAAACTTGTCAAAGATTGACAGGTATAACACGCTTTCAGAAAAGTGTACACATTATAAACGTTTAGCTGAATGAATTTCTACACAAACAATCTACCTGTGTAATTAGCACCCAGATCCAGAAGCAGAGTATCCCCTGCCCTCCAGAGAAAGCCCTCATGTGCCCCGTCTGGCCACCAACTGCCACAAGACTTACATCATCTCTTTCAAAACCGCGATCCCAGGAGGTGTGTTCCAGACCATTCTCGTTTTACAAATGAGGGAACGAGGGCTCGGAGTGGCTGACCACACCAGGTCTTGATGGAGCCGAGATTAAACTCAGGCCCTTCATGTCCGGAGCCCGCACAGGCACCACCGTGCCGGGGAAAGGGGCGGGCATGGGCTGAGGGACAGGCCGGTCTCCTAACCTGCGCGCCCTTGTCTTCCAGACTCTTCCAGGCTTGGGACACCAAGGCAGAGAGGGAACCGCTCCTCGGGTGGAAATGGCACATTAATCTCATCCGTCTCCCCCAGACCACAGGGTCAGAGACCGTCTCTTGTTTGTTTGCCATGCAAAATCCTGCCCAGCGACCAATAAATATTCGTCAAGTGACTGATGAACGAGGGAATGAGGGAATGAAGAGAAAGGGAGGAAGGAGAGAAGGAGGGAATGAGAGTAGAAGAGTAGAGGGGAGAGAGGGAGGAAGGGAGGAAGAGCCAGCTCTGGCCCCAGATTCCGAGCTTTCCTCCCTGGCCAGCCTCCCCTGCTTCTCTCTGCCGGGCCCCGGGCTCATGACCGGATCAGAGCCTTTGCTTCAGACTCCACTTTTCGAAATGTCACCTCAGATCACCCTCAGGCCTCCCTAATGCCACCGTGACTGCTTAGAAATGTGTATATGTGGCCTCGACTTACTGAGAGTGGGCACAGGCCAGAGAGGGCTGAAGGGGTCAAGCTCACCCCCAAGGGTCCCTGGAACCCAGCCTCATTCACCTCCTAGATGTCTCTCCCCACCCCACCCCC
>NW_006431919.1:16013936-16033215 GCF_000325575.1 Pteropus alecto | reverse complement strand
CCACAGCCCGGGCCTTTGCTCACGCTGCTTCTTCTGCCTGGAGGGGCCGTCCCTTAGTCAACCCACCTGGCAGGAATGTCTACTCATCTGATCCTTTGGGACTCAGCTCAAGGGTCAGCCCCCGTCTCCTTGATGATTTCCTTCTTTGACAATTTCCCTCCCCCAGAGGCACAGTGCCTGGCTCGTGCATCCTCTTCCTCTAGTGTGTTAAACCAGCTCCGTGGCTGCTCACGTCTGCAGAGTCCCAGCACAGGGTCTGTCTCCCGCATTAGACTGTGAGCTGAGAGGCAGCCCCCTGGGTTAACTGCCTTTGTCCTGGGTGCTTGTCACGGCCCTGGACACAGGGTAGATCCCAACAGAAGTGGACCCCACCGAGGAATTAATGATGCCCGTCCGACCCAGGTCCCTGAGGCCTAAAATTCCACCCGGCACATATTCCTTGGTAATGAGCAAAATTCAAATGCCCATCATCTCTGCGACTTGCTGGGAATGTGTATCGAATTTGTTTCCAAGAGCATAAATTAGAGCTGGGCAGGGAGAGAAGAGCAGGTCACCGAGGAGAGTGGCGGACGTGACGCTGAAGATCTAGGGCAGAGGGTCACACTCGCACCCCCAGGACCGGCCCCAAGTCCTCCAGAGTCTCCTCCGCTGGCCGCTTTGCTCCTGCCAATCTGACGCACAGCCAGAAAGCCTGACGTCCTTGTCGTCACCACGAACTCCCCGCGCTTTTGCTTTGGAATAACGTCATCCTGGAAGTCAGGTGATCTGGGCCCCCGCCGTGTGACACCGGCAAAGCCACGTCCCCTCTCCGAGCTTCGGTTTCCTTGTCGGCGTGATGGGTACAGTGCCCTCTGCTCTGACAGGCCGACTCGGCTCTTGTTGCTTTGGTTTGTGGAGACATTCCCCTCCCTCGCCCGAAGGTGGGTCTAACTCTTCGTTCAGATGAATTTTATCAGGAGGGTTTTCGGAGGCTTTCGTAGAAAAGGTTTCAAAAAAGACTGGCTATCTAATCCTAATGAGAACAGTCACGGCAACAAAAATAGCTATGACTCGTGGAGGTTTTGCTTGTGCCAAGAACTTACACAGCTAAGTGCAGTGGACGCTGATAACACTGTGAGACGGGTACTATGCGTCCCTATTGACAGGTGTGGACACTGAGGCCCAGCGAGGTCAAATCATTTCCCAATACTGCAGTGTAAGTAATTGGCGGAGCCAGTATTCCAGACCAGGTCTGCTCGATTTCAGAGCCTGCGGTCTTAGCGATGAGGCTAGACCATCCCGAGACAGCGCACCTCCGCCTTGTGAAGGCTTCTTAAAACCACGGCCGCTCTTTGGTCCTGGCGTCTACTTTGTTGACAGAAGGAGTGAGCAAACCAAATGACACTCGAGATCTTAGTACCTCGCCGAATTCTCTCTGGAGGCCTGGGGTGCTGGGAGGTGGTGTGGCCTCAGATCCAGCAGCCTTCTGCCACCCTCAAGGCCTGCAAGTCCCGCCCAGGCCAGAGAAGCACGGTAGGAGGCTCCGGGCACAGCTACTATTGGGCTGTGGCCCCACAGCGGGTCAAGATGCCTTTCTCAGGCTGGAAAAGGTTGGTGCTGGGATGCTTTCTGCTTCAAATAATAAAAGACCTGGCAAAAAAATGACTTGAGCAGTGAGTTCATTTATTCTCCCATGTCAGAAGAACTTTGGAGCCATGAAAGTTCCAGAAAGTTCCTCCCATCTTTTTGATCCTTTGCACATTGCTTGGCCTTGGGCTTGTTCCCTCATGGTTACAATGTGGTGGCTGTAGCTCCAGCGTCGCAGGTAGCCACGTCAATGTCCAGCCAAAGAAGCATGTTTCTTTCCATGCGTGGTCTATATGCCCAGGTGCCAGGATGCCTGGGAAAGACAAGGCCTAGCATTTCTAGTCTCTTTGATGGGAAGTGGGCTCCGCCTGCAAGGAAGCAGCTGGCGTGGGTTGGAGAATGGCTGTTGGCAGGGTAATCTACGGCACCTGCCACAACTGGAGAAGAGGAGACCATCACCCCCTTGGCCCACATGGCCCAGCAGCTGCCTCGCTGTGGAATGTGGGGGGATGCCACCAAGGAAAGCTCCTGTGGGGTCAGCTGCAGTGGCTTGTTCTCCAGCCTCTCCCCTCTCTCCACATCCCAGACCGTGCACTTCATCCATGTCCCTGCCCGTGCGAAGATGGGGGGTGTGGGCATGGAGACCCTGGTGGCCTTGAGTATGCAGTGTATGCCAGGTTCTGTGCTGAGCACCTAATCTTTTGTTTCCTTTGTCCCCACAATAATCCCCATGTTACAGATGAGGAAATTGAGGCTCAGAGAGGCGACGGGACTTGCCCAAGCTCACACAGATGGTATGGAAAAAAACTGGAGTTAGAACTCAGTTCTCTTTGACTCCAGACCTGCCAGCTTAGAAGCTATTAATAATTTTTCATGACTTAGAGGGTCTGGAGCTCCAGTTCTACAGCCTGAGCTGGAGCCTGAAGTTTTATCCTGCTAGCATCCCCCTGGCTTAAGGCCAAGCAGGCAGTGTCCCCTCTTCCCCACCTGGCCTGGCCTCAGCTGACCCCTACTGAAAGTTCTGTCTCCTGGCTGGCTCCTTTGCTCCTACTAGTTATTTGTGTGTATGGGAGGCCAGGAGTAGGGGATAGAGAGGGTCCCTACTACCTGCCACCTTCAGGCAGCTACTCCCAACCCCCTGCTCTGCCCCTGGCAGGCCTCAGAAAGTGTGTGGACAATCAGACTCGACCTGGGAATTGCCAATGTGGGACGTCCAGGAGAACAGATCCCGTTGACTCTGCGCAGGTACAGCTGTCACTGTCCCCAGCCCCAAGTTCTGGCGGCCTGCCCCTCCCTCGGGCAGGAGAATGAGGGAGCAGGTGCTGCATGCCCTCACGCAGACACACCCCCAGCCACCCCGGGAGCCTGCTATGTGAATGAGCCCGTCTCCCACCCCGTCCAGGACACAGTGAGGCTGTGTCTGCCAAATAAACACGGTTAAGCGTGTTCTGTGCATTTTCCCCAAAATAAAGACCGTCAGACGGCCCCGGTCTTCAGGTCCAGGCTCTTAGGGACGTGACCCCTCCTCTAACTAGTCTCTGTGAGAAAATTCTGGCTCCGGGGAGAGCTGGCAGACACACAGCAAACAAATCTGCTTCATCTTGTCATCTCACGCTCCACGTCCCCTCTGGGTCTGAAATGCCCTTAGAGGAAGAATGCTCATCTCCCTCGTACAATGGGGTCCTGCATGAGGGCAGGAAGTTGGTCACCTCACAGAGATTTCTGGAGCCCCTCCAGTGGGCTCAGGCTGTCCTCCCCAGCTTAGAGCACTGCACGTATCTTGACCACAATCTACCCATCTGTCCCTGCATTCACCAGCGGTGTATCCAACACGTGTTTGCTGGGCGCTGGCTGTGTGCCAAGCTCTGTGCCGGACACGGAGGACCAGGGCATGAGTCCTCCAGCCTGTGCAGAGCTCCCCGTGTGGTGGAGGAGAGAGGTCCCCCCTGCTCCCCGGGATGACAAGACAGGGAGCTACGTGCCTTGATGGGCTCCAGCCGCCCCTCACAGCAGAGCTTTCGGTTTAACTGGGTTTTGTCATCATTTCAGCTTTTAGGAGCAGAGGATTTTAGGAAGATCACCCTGGACTTGAGAGTGTGAGATTGGGGGCAGACGGGGGCTGGGAGGCTGACCGGGTGTTTCTGCACTGGGCAGTTTGGAGAATTCTGGGAGTCTTTGCTGGGGAGGATTGCTGAGAGAGGGGCTGACGCCCCAGTCACTCACAAGTCAGCGGAGCTGGAATGGCGCTCAAGCTTCTTGACAAGCCACTCCTGTCACAGGACGTGATGGCCTTGGGGTGCCGATGGGGAGAGGGCTGCTGTCGGCTTAGGAGAGGGGAAAGGTGCTGTTTCCTCAGTGTGGTGGTTTTCAACTGAGTTCTCAACCCGGGGGACATTTGTCAATGTCTGGAGACATTCCAGGTTGTCAAAACTTGGAAAGCGAGGTGCGGTGCCACTGGCATCTAGTGGAGGCAGGTTCTCAACCCGGGGGACATTTGTCAATGTCTGGAGAGCAGGGTGAGGTGCCACTGGCGTCTAGTGGAGGCAGAGACGCTGGTAAACATCCCGCAATGCACATAACAAAGAACAGTCTGGCTCCAAAGGCCAACAGCATCGAGTTCGTGAACCGCTTGCCTTACAGAAGCTGAATAGTGAGGTTCAGTCATGATGTCTGTGGAGCCAGATGCTCAAGTTCAAATCTCAGATCTACCACTTAGTACCTGTCTCTGATCGTGGCGAGTTACTTAGCTGCTCTGTGCCTCATGTTAAGGGAGCCAAAGCCTGTCCTTGCCAGTGCCCGGTGTACAGGAGATAAGCATCGAGCAAAGGTGAGCTGTCTCGAAGCTCGTCTGCCAACCAGCTCGAATGGCCGCACCCCGGGAGGGAGACGAAGCTGACCTTCCCCGGCGCCTGCTCAGCCCTGGACCCCGGCTATGACACCTCCGCGTAAGGTGGTTATGACTGCAGTTCTCGTAGCTGGACTCGTATGGCAGGTGAGGCACCACGCACAGCGTTTCACAGGCATTAGCTCGTGTTACCCTCACAAAACCCTGCCGCATAAGAATTTTGTTCCCATTTTACAGGTGGGGACACTGAGACTCAGAGAGGTTGTATGCAAACCAGTAGGAATGCATAGGAGAATAAGGCTTGTCGGTAATCCCTAGGACCTCAGTCTAGTTAGAGAGAAATAAATCGAGGAAAATAAATCAACATAAGAGTGTAATTTGCACTCTGCCTCATCTGACACGGGCTCGAAAAATAATCGATGAGCATGTACTATGGGCCAGGCCTGTCTCGGCCGCCTGGCCGCCTGGCCCTGGGCAGCTCACAGTCTAGTGGGCAAGACTGATTACGAGATAGTGCAGGACACGCACAGCCACCAGCGTCTGCAGAACCTGGCATCGCCCCAGTGCCTGCTACTAACGTGCTTTGGCTCATTTAACCTTAAAATTTGTCATGCTAAGGTATTATTGCTGTCCTCATTTTGCAGTTTGGGGACCGAGGTTTTAAAAGATTAAGGAATTTGCCCGAAGTATTACAGCTGGTTTGTGGTGGAGCTCTCGTCTTTCTGACCCCAAAGCTCAAGGTCTTGGCCACTCCGATGGAGCCCCGCCCTGTTCTACAGGTACCTCCTGCTCATGCCTGGAGCCCAGTTCCTACCTCCCTCTGTCTGTTTGCCCCAGACTTCCCTCCGAAGCTCACTCTCCAGAAGCAATCGGCAATTAGCTCTGGCTTGCTTAGCACATGGAAGAGGAGCCTTTCCATGGTTTCAAGATGGCGGGAGCCTGAGAGGCGGCAGCCAGAAGCTTGTTCTTATGGAAGCCAGAGGGACAATAGACAACGCAGGACATCCTAGGGCATCACCCTGGACCTCAGACGGCCTCCTGAGGACACTTCTTACTCATGAGACAGAACTTCCCTGCACTGATGTGATCAGGAAAATATAGGTTCGGCCTATGCTCTGAGAGAGGCTACGGGCATGTGTGTTTCAAAGCAGGGGTCCCCAACCCCTGGGCTGTGACCGGTACCGGTTCGTGTCCTGTTAGGAACCAGGCCACACAGCAGAAGGTGAGCGGCAGGTGAGTGAGCGAAGTTTCATCTGTATTTGCAGCCGCTCCCCAGCATTAGCATCACCGCCTCAGCTCCACGTCAGATCATCAGGCGTTAGATTCTCGTAGGAGCATTGGTCCCTGGTGCCACAAAGGTTGGGGACTGCCGTTTCAAAGGAAGAGGAAGAGGGAAATCAAAATGGCATCTTGTAAAAGGTGCTCCCTGCAGGAACCAGGGAGGTACAGTCATGGTCCCTAGTTGCCTTTCCAAGTTTCCTTCAATGAAACCCAGTCGCGTGACTCCAGGGAGCTCGCAGCATAGCAAAACGTAGGCCAGTGGATCCTGCTCTCCTGGGCACAGTGCCCAGGGGTACCCGTGAGTTATCGCAGGTGTCAACAGACCAGCGGAAGCCCCAACCATTGCCTGCACACTGAACAGTCAGCAAGTTTTGCACATTTATGTTCAAGCCTTTTTTAGTTCCATTTATTTCACAAATATTCATCGAGCATCTCTCAGATGTCAGGCTCTGGTGTCCGAAAGTCATTAATGAAAGCGGAAGTCATGCTGGAGGGCTGCACAGGTATGGTCCCTGCCCTCAAGGGGCACAGGGGACCGAAGCTGTTCTCAGGACTACTGTTATGGCTGGGGGTGTGGACTTTTGTCTCCGGCAATGGATAACATCTAACCAGGATGTGGAATATTCCAGAATGAGAGTGTCAGACAGACTCCACGTTCATCTGGGCGTCCCCAGAAGGCCTCTCAGCGGTGGTGGCTGCTGACCAAACAGGGTTGTCACTAGTAGACTTGGAGAAATCCTTTAGATGGGGGAAGAAAATTCTCAGGCAGATATTATGAAGATTAGCTGGCAGACTTGCCCTGTTCCACACGCAGTGTAAGCTCCACAATCACAAACGAACAGGGAGATTTTACGTAGGGCTGGAGCTGAGTTGCCTCCCAAATTATTCCTTCTCTCCCTCGTTTATTCACAGATATTTATTGCGTGCCCGGCGCCATGCCAAGGGCTTGACATGGGTTTTCTCCTTTAAGCTCATAGCACCTCCAAGAGGTGGGGGCGATTAGCACCCACACTGCACGCTTATGAAAACTGAAGCCCAAAGAGGAGAAGGACGTTGCTCAAGGTCGCACAGCCAGTCAGCAGCCCCGAGCCGACTCGGGTTCTGCCGCCGGCAGCTGTGTGACGCTGGGAAGGAATGATTTCACACACCTTGGTCTTCTCATGTGCAAAACAGCTATGGCGACTCCCACCCCACAGCTGCTGTGGGCCCGAAGCGTTCCCAAAGGGCCCGGTGTACAGATGCCTGCAGCGTATGTATGGCCGTTCACCTCCTCATCCTGGCGCCCAGGGGTCCGGGCCAGGCCCCTCAGCCCTCAGACCACCCACTCCTGACCTTCTGAGGGCATCGGGGACAGCTGAGCCCTAAACCCAGACAGGCCTGAGAGCACTTCCTGGGTGTATGAGCCAACGGCTTTCTGTTTTGTCCTTTTATTTATTTATTTTCCTTCAAGTTAGTTTGCCTGAGGTATCCCTCACTTGCAACTGAGAATGCCGACTAATGCAGAAGCGGGGAAGAAGTTGGGCAGGCAAGAGGGAAGGGGGGAAGGAGAAGGAGGAGACGAGGGGAAGAGGGAAGCGGGGTGCGGTGTCTGCGCTGTGCAGGGCGCACGCTGGTCCCCACACAGCAGGTGAATCCTGAAGCCCGATGTGGCTCCAGGGCTAGAATGCAGCCTCCAGGGACAGTCAGAGAGAAGGGGTTCAGCGAGAGGAGGGGTGGGCTCAGGTCTGGGAGGCGTGGAGGCTGGATTAGTGGGGGTCTGAGTTGCAAGCAGCTCCAGCTGTTTACAGCAAACAGAAGACCGGTGGCCCAGCCTCCCCCTGGACCTCAGCGGGGAGGGGAAGGGCTGAGGAGAGCTCCCTGCAACAGGGCTGGGAGTGACGGGTGGGGAGCGGGAGGCATAGAAGTGAAAGCGGGTGCCATAATCCCCAGGGTTGTAGCCCCTCCCCCTGTACCCTTGGCTTCTTTCAGCACGTAGGTTTCCCCTTGCCCCTCCACCCAGCAGACCCCATTCCGAGCTCTCCCCTGCCCTCCTTCCCACCCACATTCTAAGATCCGGATCTGGACTGGGGTCGGGGGAAGGATTTTATCCAACTTCCCAGGCGATTCTTGTGATCTTCCGGGTTTGGAAACCACCGACCTAATTCAAAACCCTGTAGCTTAGGATGGGGAGACTGAGGAGTGTGACGGAAAGGGGCTTTGCTCATCCTCACACAGCAGGTCGGTGGCTGAGTCTAGAAGCCAGGTCTGCCAAACAGAGTCAACAGCGCTGCGTTTCTGGCTCAGGGCATGGGACGTTTATCCCAGCAAGACCTGGGGCGCTGGCTGGAAGAGTGAACACAGGCCTCCCTGTGCCTTTTCGCATTTGTAGACTTTGAGGAGTGAGCGAGGGTCTAGGGCCAGCCCTGTGCCGTGCGAAGGCACAGATTGCGTGTTAAGGAAGAGTCTCCTGGCTCTAAACAAGGGCTGAAAGCGCCCGCCCAACTGCAGGGACTAAGGACAGCCACAGAGCAATTGTCAACTTTTTTCCCTCCTCCTGTTCAGATTCTAGGGAAGCCTGATCTCCAAATAAGGAAGAGTTACTGTGTTTTAAAATCTCTTGCCGCTCAAAGTGAGGGCCCTGGACCAGTGGCGCCACTTAGGAGCTTATAGAAGTGTCCTCCCCCACCACGTCTACTGGATCAGAACCTCTGTTTTACCCTCCAGGATAATTCTCACCCATTGAGGTTTGAGATGCTCCACAAATCAGGTATTTCACTGAGCAGCGCATCCTAATCACAAGTGATTCTACGGCCACACAAATTGACCTTGTTTATATATTTGAATGGGCTGTGAAATATTTGGTGTCAAATGCATTTTTGCAAATCAGGTCTTGGAAATCGGCCAAAGGAATTAGCAAGCTAAAACCAAAGAGCTGCAGCGACAATAAGCAGGGAACCCCACATTCTAACGCATCACCCCTGTTCCTTAGGAAGTCTGTTTCAGCTTGTCAAACGCACTTAACCGGGAGCCTGGCTGCCCATCCAACACGCTCGCCCCGCTGAAGAGTTTGCATGCTGGTTGTGTCAGGAGCTGTGCCGAGTATTTTGCACCCCTGACTGTAGGGAATCCCCACCGCAACCTTTGAGGGAGGTGGGACTTGTATTACCATTTAGCGGTGAGCAAACGAAGGAATGCACAGGCGGGGGCCCTCCGGTCTGTGCACTTCGTCTTGTCTTTTGCTTTTGTTTTATAATATAACCCTTTCCCTGCTGCCCCTCTCCGCCCGCCCCACACACCCCACTGTTCTGTTTTCTTAAATTCTGTGTCTACTCTGTACCCTTTCATCAAATGTCAACTATTTTTATGGTGAAATTCTTACGTGGATGTGGACAAAGATTAAAGAGGGCTTATTTGTTGTGACAGGGTGGCAGGCCTTGTTATTGTTGTTGAGATTTAAATTATGTCAACGTTGCAAAATACATTGTGTTTTTAATCAAAACAGTCCTTCCCTTCCTCCTTCTCTTCTTTCTTTCTTTTCTTCCTTTCCTCTTATTTTATAGGAGCAAAGCCAAGAAATCTGCTGGAAAATGGTGCTGGTAGCCTGCCTATAGGCAAGGGACAGATCAAATAACTCCGCTGAGCTTGGGGCTACATCTGGCAGAGCTCGGTCCCCATAGGTTGTCAACTAAGAAAATGAGAGCTCTCGTCCAGAAGGAAGAAATAGGCCTGGAAGTGTGACTCCAGGCCACACAGAGTCACAGCTGATGCTCCCGGCCCGGGGCACTTGGTGTCACAGGGGGATTTCTTGGTCACAGGGCCGAGAAGTTTAGGGCTGGAAAGCACGGGATGACTCCGGTGGCTCTGAGGCATCAGTGAGGGGTCTAAGGCTCAGGGAGTTTAGACGACTCATCCCAGGTAGGTGGCAGAGCCTGACCCAGCACTACAGCAGGGCCTGGTGGGGAACGGGCATGACGTAAGCAGACCTGGTAGAGAACACGGGTCTGTCTATAGGGAGCAGCTGTTATTCAGGGACTTAAAATGCCCCCTTGCTCCCCAGCATTAGCATGATCTTTCCAGATCTTCCAGATCTTTCCAGATCTTTTTCAGATGGAAGCAGGAAATCCTTCAATTTTTGAATGAGGATGATTCATTTAAGACACTTAAAAAGACTACATGGGCCAGGTGCAGCCTGGGAGTCGCCATCACGCCGTAGTGTGCCTTCTCCTACAAACTAGGAGAGAATTTCGAATTATGCCGGAGAGAGAAATGAAAGCTCCTGAGGGTTACAATGATCCCAATAATCGAAGAGCCCCCCAGACCAAAGCAAGTGTTGGCCTTCCCTTCTCTCAAACTATTATTCAAAGGCTTTGGTTGAAACAAACTGAGCAACCCTGAATACGCCCAAGTGACACCTTTCAAATTTAGACTACGAACGGGCCTTTGATCGAAATGGAAAAGGGAGAGCTTGCGGGGAAAATGTCAAGTGAAAGTTAGCAGGCCCGATGGTGGTCAGGGGTGGACCAAAGCTAGGTAGGAGAGGATCATATTGTGGGCTCTCAAACCAAAGCAAGGGGAGGGGGAAACCACAATCAGAGGCAAGACAATTTCTGAGAAACGCTGAGTAACGAAGGGTCTACAGAAACAGACTTACCAAAGGAGTTTGGGAATTAAGGGGAGAAGCTAGGCTAATAGCTTCTTCTCTAGTTTAGCCGAGAAACTCCGGCAAAGCTTGTAACATCGACGCACCGTGGCCCTTGGGGGACCTCTCAGCCTGCCCCGCTTGCTAGCTGCTGTAATCACTGGGCTTCGGGGCGCTTCCAGATAAAGTGGGAAATACAGTACCTCGCGACAGGGCTGCGACGAGAAAGAAGAGAGAGGAACATAACAGCTCTCGACAGCCGGACGCTTGCTCCGTGCCAGGCGTGCAGCTTCTCACTCGGCCTCATCGCTTAGACGTGCTCAGCGTGGTCATTCTTGTCAGGATGTGTGACAGTGCCGCTTACATCATCGTGATCATTTTTCTTACAGATGTGCACACTTCATAGGCCAGGGCGGGAGGTATTGTCTCTGAATCATATCAGTGACGCCCCGGAAACCGTCCCTGATCACACGAGAACCCTAAACCATCCTGTCCCTTGAGAATCGTCCTCTAAAACGTACACAGGCTTTCTTTTCCTTACACTCTAAACTTTGTATTATTAAACAGTTTGAAAAGAAAATAGATTGCTGGTTTTATAACCAGTTTTAAGATTTGAAGATGTTTTTCTTATACCTCTATTACCTGTGACATAACGCTTGCAATACTTACTGGGTGTGTAATACGTGTTAAATAAATTTTGTAAAAAATAAATTGATCGTGTTTCTCTACGACAAAAGCAATTTAAGCTTGTCATCATAAACTTAGAAACTACAGAGAAGAAGCAAGTTCTGAAGGGCCGTGGATAGCGTCAAGTGGTCTTCGGAAGGAAAAATGCAAATCCCCACCTGGAAACTGGGGGATTGGAAGGTGGCTGCTGTCTTGGCCAAACCCAGCACGCTCCCAGCTGCACTGTCCTCATCTAGCTGCCTGCTCTCGGCCGAGCATAGTGCCCTTTGCAGGAGGGAGACCTTTGGTAAAATGATGAGTGTACAGAAACTGTGGGTACAGAAACGTTGAGGGCAGGGAAGCTTCTGGATGTCAGAGCGAGATGTGGGTAAGTCATGGGCCACAGCTGGAGATGTGAGGGTGGTTTGAAGGCCAGGGACACAGAGTTCTATGAGCACAAAAGTGTGGACCGAGCTTGTGTAACACGCAGCCCCAAGAGCTGGTGGCAGGGACACAGAGTTCTATGAGCACAAAAGTGTGGACTGAGCTTGGAATAACCCGAGAGCTGGTGGTGACCCTCTGGGCAGCCGAATTACAGAAGCTTCAAAGTCATGCGTCCTTTTATTTGCTTTGTGCATCTGTATTTTAATGATTTTCCTGCAAAGAACTTCTGTGACATATACAATGCGATCGATTAAAAAATGAATGGATTTCCTTTCAGATTTATTTTCTCCTAAGCATAGATATTTCCTATAACCACAGCTGACAGTTTCACGTCAGGAAGCATGCACTGCCTGAATGGCGTACTTCACAATTAATAAGGTAATGAATCAATGGACGGAAACCCTCTTTAGGGGTGGCGGTCCCCCCCCATCCTGTTCCTCACACTTAACCTCAGTGGCACCTGGAGGGACATAGAGAGTCCTTTACCTTTCTCCCAGGCCCCACCGCAAGCAGGTGGCTCGTTAGTCACCGGAGGGGCCGGTGAAATGGAGAAGGCTGCTTATCGGCCAGGGCCGGGCAGATACTATCGCTGAGGCCCAGACCCACACAAGGGCCTCAGCCCTGACTTGTGTTTCTAACCTGTTCCCCCAAGATTCCCCCTGCAGCCATCTGATAAGACGCATTTAGCTGTCTAATTTGCATGGCCCTGACAATTTTCATTCAAAACATATGCAAATACCGAGGGCAGGTTTCTAGGGACAGAGGTTGCAATGAAATGCTTCTAAACTTTTAACCAAATGAATCTATTAACCTCAAGAAGAGGAGCGTTTGATTTCGGCCTCCATTTGCATCAAAAGGACAGTTGGACCCCTGTTCATTCCTTCTCCCATCCAGTGGCTTATCTCATCTCTGGGAAGGCAAAATCGGCAGTGTGACCCGGGGACTCTTCCAGAGTCGCTGGGCTGCTGGCTTCCCAGTGAGGTGGCCGTGCAGGAAGGCCCGCTGAGCAATCCAGCTGGGCCTGGGCGAGACCGAGCCTGGGTGGGCTCCAGGCACCGTCCCAAGCCCCTGGAGCCAGCGCTTGTAAGAAGCAGGCGTTCGGGCTCCTCCGGGCACCTGCCTAGGTGTTTGTACAGCAGCGGGGGCAGCATTTGAGGACTCAGAGCACAGAGAGAAAGCACCGCACAAACCCCGCGGAGTAGAGTGCATGAGGAGGGGTAACCCGATGGCCCGCCGATGGAAGGGCTAGTCCAGGGAGGCCGGGCACTTTGTAGTGGCCTTTCCTGCTTCCTGGCCCAGGGCCTGGTGGGCTCAGACTATCATCTCGTAAGTGCCAGACAGGACATCTGTTCAGACCCGTGGCCCTGGGCGGGGCCTGCTTCACGCACCCAGCCTGGGCAGCGGCATGGGGCCGGCTCTGTGCTTCTGCCCTTAGCTTAGCGCTCTCCTGACCTGTCAGGAAATTCTTAATGATTTCGAACAAGGGGCCCCCCATTTTCAGTGTGCATTGAGCCCCATCAACTACATAGCTGGACCTGGGCCCAGGTGACAGCATGAGGCCCTGGGGAGGACCGAGGGTAGCGCGTTCAAGGCCCCTTCGAGTTCAGTTTTACGGGCCCCTTCCCAGGCATCCCCGCTCTCCACACTGGGGACCCTGCGGCCTGCAGCCAGGGATTCTGCCACACAGCCTCTGCCTCTGCCCTTCCCCCTCCCGGTGCCCGTCACCCTTCCCTCCTCTCGTCTCCCTGCAGACTCCTATTTATCTGGCCAGACCCGGCAGAAGAATGCGTTTTCTTCCCGAAGATTTCTTTGAAATCCTGCAGGCGGAGTTAGCGGCTCCGTCCTCGCCGCCGTGATTTCAGAGGCCCCGCAGCCCTCTGTGCACCAAGCGGTTGGCAGTACGAGGGCGCATCTGTCTCCCAGGAACAACTGGTACAACGGAGGCACCGGCCAGTCAGAGCTGATGGAAGGAGGCCAGGCTCAGCCTGGGAGCAGGGGCCCTGCAGGGCCTGGGGTTAACCCTTCACTGGCTGGGTGCTGGGAATTCAGGGGACTTAGGGGCCCAGGGCGGTGGCTGCTCACCAACCTTTTAAAAGTGGGAACCGCTGACCTGGTGCACTGTGGCTGGCCAGCAGCCCTGAGAGGACCATGTGGGTCAGATGCAGTCCGGGGGTTGCCAGCCTGAGTCTGTGTGATTCACCCGCCCGTCCGCGTGTTAGTGCTCAGGAAAGCAGGGTGGGGGAGGGTGAGGGCAGGGGGGCAGGCCTGTGGTAACCTGGGTTCCAGCATCCTTCTCAGGGGAGAGGGAAGAAAGAGGCTGCTCTGAGACCTGGAGATGCACATCTCTCCCGCTTTCCCCCAAAGGAGCTTCTACAGCTAACGAGCCCTGCGTATTACGAAGCGTCCCTCAGGGGCAGAGGAAGACACAGGAAAAAAGAGGCGGTTCCAAGATACGTGACACATGCGAGACACAGAAAAACGCGCTCACGCCCCAACACACACACAGACACGCCCAGTACTCACGCCAGGCTGTATATACACGCCACCCACACGCACCATCTCTCCCGAATACACCCTACACCCGCTAAAGCCAGACAGAAGCCAGCATGTGGCCATGGAGGAATCTCTGCTGGGTTAGGGGGATGGTCAGGGGTGGAGGCTGCAGGAGTGCTGTTGGGGAGACTGGCCTGGGTGCTGGGAGGGTTCGGAGAGGCAGAGAGAAGTGGGGTGAGAGGCACCGAGGCGGGGCTGGGGCGAAGGCCGAGACTCAGGAGGCCACGGGCAAGGTAGTTGGAAGAGGGACGTGGGGAGGGGGAGAGGCCGGCACGCACAGGGAGCCCTCCACGCCCCAGGCACGTGCTGGGTACTTTGCAGACGCTGTCACGGATTCTGACACTCACCCGTCGCGGTGGAGGTGAGGGTCCTAATTCAGGCACAGGCCTATGAGGTGGCTTGCCCAGGGCCCCGGCGCTGGGCAGTGGGGCCCACCCTTGGACGCAGGTCCGCTGGGTTCCCAGGGCCCCATCACCCCCACCTTGCACCCACTGGGGTAAGGAGCTGTGGACACTGACCTTTATTTCCATGTCTCCCCTTCCTAAAGGGCACACCTGGGGTGACTGCCCTTCCTCCCGTTACACGTCCATGAACTCTAACTGGGAAAAATGGACAAGAGCTGCGAGGAGAGGGATTTAGGCCAGAGCTGGGTTTCTCGACCTTGACACATGTCATTTTGGGCTGGATCATTCTTTGTTAGGGGAGCCCGTCCCCTGCCTTACAGGGTGTTTAAAAACATCTTGGGCCTGTATCATCCTTTCCCTCCCTTCCACCCCCAGTTGTAATGACCGACAATGTCTCCGGGCATTTCCAAATGTCCCTTGGGGGGCAAAGTCACTCTCTAGTTGAGAACCTCTGGGTGAGACAGCCGGCCAGCTTGTCAGGGTCTGAGGGGGCTTCACCAGTCTCCTACCCACCTCTGCACGACTTTTCAGCACTCAGACAAGACACCTGTCCCTCTGGCCTAGGTGCTGACGAGGCAGGCGAGTGGCAGGGGGATGGACAACATGACCTCCGGAGGGCCTTGTGGGCAGCCCTGCAGACCTGGCCGGGTGCCAGCCCACCTTCACCCATGGGCGACTAGACTCCCATAGAGACACTTTGTCCAGCAGCCTCCTTCTGCCTGCACCCCCAGGATGGGCAGACCCAAAGACCAATTATGAAAATGAAAAAATCCAGGTCTCGGCCTCAAAATGAGTATTTTCCTTTGGGGCTTTGATTCTCCTGTAATAAGTGCCTAGTCCCCAAAGAATCTCAGGAATGTGGCCTCGATAATGAACATAGGCACCTGGCCCAGGGAGGCCCACGCGCTGACTGGCACGGAGGCCTCCGCATCTCGAGAGGCCCCTGCGCTGCTGGGCAGGGGCGCTTGCTGAAACTGGCTGTCCCCACTCGGCCCTGAGCCTGTTCCCACATCTGGGCATCCAGCTGGGATGTGGCCTCCTGAGGAAAGCAAGAATCCTTATGAATGTTTGGCTTCGCATCGGGGGACACGAAACACAGCCCCACCTTCAGCCTCATGTCTTTCGATTGATACTATTACTATTCCCATTTTCCGGGTGAAGACGGTGAGGCTAAGTCACTTGCTCCAGGGCTCAGAGCTGGCGAGCGGACCCGCTGGGATTTGAACTCAGCCAGCTGTTTTCAGAGCTGGTGCTGTAGGAGCTGAACTTCGACTGCACGGTGACCAGATGTCTCGGGCCCCGGGGCCGACGCCTGGGATGTGAGAGTCTGTGGCTCTGCGTGAACACTGGTGGCCGCAACGGCGAGCTCAGCAGGACACGGTGGGAGCTCCTGGTCCTTCGTGTCGGCCTGGCTCAGGGGACCTCTCTCCATTCTGTAAACGAGGGTGATGAGGAGGAAGAGCTGCTGGGCTGGGCTGGCCAGGCAAGCCCACCCTCCTCGGGATTCCTCCCAAGGCCCTAATTCTTTGATGCTTTACCCCAAAAGAGCATGGCCCCCAATTCAGGATGCCAGTCAATGGTATTTTCCCGGGGATCAGCATAGCCAGGCGGTGTAGGGCCTGGGCTTGGATCTGCAGGTCTCTGCGACCTGACGCCTCTGCTCTCTCAGCCACACCTGCCTGTCTTTAAGGTTGCAGAGAGAATAAAACCAACTTCCTACAGTGTGACTTGTCACCTTAGTGAGAAAGTGGATGTGAAGCCTGGCACCCTGGGGTCTCTGGATGGGGGACCACCTAAGGCCACTGGGAGTCAGAAACCTCTGCATCCCCTGGGGCAGGTAGCCAAACCTCTCTGGCACTCAGTGAGCTCATCTGGAAGTACAGGAAGGATGAAATCCCATGTCAGGGCCAAGAGCCCTAAGGGGAATACACCGAAGCGTCAGGTGGTGGGGACGGCACCGGCACCAGCGAAGACTCAGAGGCGGGAACCGCGTGAGGTGGCTCGGGGCTCCCGGCAGCTGAGGCCGTTCAGACAGGGACGCGGAGGGCATTCTCCAGACGGAGGGGCAGGGCGGGCCGGCTCCGGTGTTGAGGCCGAAATCCTCTCCTCGCTTCTGAAGTCCAGGGACTTGGAGGTACAAGAGTCGGTGACACAATTGAAATAGTTGTTGACTGCGTCCCTTTGTCCCCAGCTCCCCTGGGGCCCAGAGCTAGGTTCTCAGCGTAGGGAGACCTGTGCTTGGCTGGGCCTGGGAGGAAGAGAATTCCAGGGCTCGAGGCCCTGGGGGCGGCTACCTCCTTCCCCTCCCCCGCCCGGCCCCTCCCTGCGCTCACACACCCTATGCCGGGCTGACTGTGGCTGCCAGCACGAGGCAGGGGCTGGGCTGCAGCACAGTGCTGCTAAGGACAGTCACTATGTTGCAAGGGCTTGCCATGTGCCAGACAAGGAGCTAAAGGCGTCCCAGGCATTGTCACATTTAATCCTCATCAGGGCTCTGTGGCATAGGGATTATGCTCCCTGTTTCATGAGAAAACGAAGGGTCAGAGAGGTGAAGGCTTCGTGCAAGGTCTCAGAGCTGGCAAGTGGTAGAACCGGGATTCAGCCGCAGGTGATCCAATCCTAAGGCCTTAACCAGCGTATTCTCTGCAGCCCTTTCAGAAACCTGCCTGTCTTAAACAGGTGATGCATATAAGGTGGGGACCCCCAAACCTCCTTTTCTAGCTCCCTTAAGAGTTTATCCCATTGCATTCAAGTCAGTTCAGTGTGTAGTGAGTGACTTCTACAAACTGTTTCCTACATTCGACCTTCTAAGACGTCATTTAAGATGCACCACTGGCTTAGTGATGACTTTCAGAAAGGAAGTATAAAGGCACATTCATGTGTGGAGTCCCCCCAGCTCCTGTCCGTCCCCGAAGTCCTATTTGAGGAGCAGCGCTGTGGTTTAGTTTGAGGTCCCAGCACCCAGATGTAGCAGGAACTCAGGAATAACTGACTGAAGAAAAAGATTCCCACCTCACATGCGCCTCTTATCAACCCCGCATCCCCTCCCGTCTCCTGCCTGGCGTCCCCTCCCGGGACCCACGGAACACACCGGATGCCCGCGCCCCCCAACCCCCCAGTGGAACAGCAAAACAGGCCCAACCCTGGCTCTGTTGCCTACTTCTCGTATGACCTTAGGCGAGGTAGCCAGCCTCTCTGAGACTCTGTTCCCCATTCCCTAAGTGGGGGAATAATAGCACCCAACTCCCAGGACTGCAAAGATTCGGGAATCTCGGGCACACTTCCCGGCCCCAGGGAGTGCTTCGTAGGAAAGGCAGAGGTCGAGAGGGCTGCCAACCTCCCCTGCCCATCCCCGCCACTCCCCGCACCCACCTGCAACAGCCAGAAAGTATGGACTCGGCGAGTGGTCTTTCTCCCTGTGTCCAGTACCGCAGGCTGGTATTTTTCCAGAGGTGCTATTCATCTGTGCGCAGCTGGGAGAAGCGTGGGTGTGCTCCTGAAGATGACGACGCGGCAGAGGAGCTGCCCTTCCAAGCCCAGCTGTCTGTCGTCCGGCCACGTGGGGCTGCTTCAAAGTCACGTTCCCGCAACGGCCACACCTGATTTGGCAGGGGCGCAGCGAGAGGCCTCGCAGGGGAGCAGCTGCAGGTCGTCATCATCCCTATTTTACAGATCGGCCACTGGGGCTCACAGAGGTGAAAGGGCGTATGCGAGGTCCCAGAGCTAAGTGAGAGAAGGTGCTAGAGTTTGAAACGGGTCTTCGCCCCAAGCCTGGGCCCCAAACCACTGCCCTGTACTGCTACTCTTCGATGAATGCCCATGGCCAAGCATCCCTGTGGCTGGGAGACTGCGGGAAAGACTTTTCTTAGGCGCCTGTCCCGTGTGGCAGGGGCTTTTAGGGCCAAACCTGTGTTATCTGGTGGGATGGTAACCAAACATCCCTGCCTGGGGTTGAGGTCAGGGGCCCATCTACACCCCTCTGGAAGCCCGCAGCCGCTAGGTCAGGGTGAGAGGCTGGGCTGCAGTGGGACGGAGGTCACCAGCCACCACACTTGCCAACACCACAGCACGGGGCCCAATCTGAGCCCTGGGAGACATCGCCGTGTTTTACTTTTTCACCGTTGCTACCAGTGGGTGCATGTTCAGGGCTGGGCCGCGGCTGGGGTTTCGGGTTGGTTGAGATGCCTAGAAAGAAACACAGTTGCTCAGGGCCTTCCACCCACAGGAACCCGGGAGGCCAAGCCAAGGAGCTCTGCCAAACCTGGCTCTAGCTCTGCCCGCAGGGAGGGCTGGGCTTAAACTGGACTCCCTCTGCCTGCTCCTGAGCTCCGGACACTCGTGCCCGGGGACCTCAGACTGAATTCAGAGGGTCCAGCCCAGGCCCTCCTAGCAGTTGTAAACCAGAAAGTTCTAGAAGCCCTGCTAGGTAGTGGGTAGAGAAACTGTCAGGATCTAGAGGAAGAGGTTTGCTTCTGAGATTCTTGGGCTCTGGTCCCCACAGTAGTTCCTCATTCCTCAGGCTGGCCGAAGACCAGGGTACCAGGATGGCAACAGGAAGTCCCGGGGAGCTGGGGAAAGGAGGCTGAGAAGCCACCAGGATTCCACCCTTAGAAGTCACCTGGAAGGGTTTGGAATTACTCCCAAGAGGGTGGGGAGTTAAAAGTAGGTTAAAGCAGCAGTGGGACCCCATCAAACTAGTGTTCTAGAAAGATCTCTGGGGCAATGCAGAGGCGAATACCAAAATCTGTATCAGTCAGGTTTCTCCAGAGAAATAGAACCAATTAGAGACAGATTATCTATCTATCTATCTATCTCATCTATCTATCTATTCTCTCTCTCTCTCTCTCTCTCTCTCTCTCTCTCTCTCTCTCTCTCTCTCTCTCTCCTCTCTATCTTCTCTAA